>NW_012119899.1:422620-424750 GCF_000951035.1 Colobus angolensis palliatus
CTCCATGGAATTTCCCTGTCTTTGTGTAAAAAAAAAAAAAAAAAAAAAAAGGAAAACATGGTTTAAATTTAATTTCTACATAAGCAGTGCTCAGAGAGAATTTGTCATATTTAAGTCTGTCTTTTTCTTATTTCTTATATATGTTTAATGTCACCTTGGCTCTACTAATATCTGTGAAATTTAACAATTTAACTTGAAATTCATGAGGACTTTATATTATTATATTTAATTCAGTTGTATGAAGGTTATGTTTATCATTATTATTCAGTTATTAAAGGTTGTTCAATTAGACTGTTTTTCTTGAAATTTTAATTCTTGATATTAAGTTGATTTGCTAGCTTTGATTTGACAGTTACAATGGTCTTTCTTTTGTTTCAGAAAAATATTCTAATGTCTGATAATTTTCCATTTTTTTTAACAATGACATCAACTGTATTATACAATGTACAAGATTGATGACTAAATAAGTTTGATGGTAGTAGCAATAAGAATTTCTCAGAAATAGCTAGGTATGTCTTTGTATGATTGGACTTTATTTAAGCTAAATCTGTGAGAAGAGTTTGAAGGTCTTTCTTGTAAAAAATTATATAAAAATGGGCAAAAAGACATAATGAAAATGAAGAAAAAGTTAGAAGTGCTTTATAATATTATGTAAAATAAAAGCTATCTAAAGTTCTACTTTGCTTTAATTTGTGATGCTCTGTAAGGTTTTTCACAAACAGCAGTTTAAATAAAATGTAATCACTGCATACTAAAAAAAAAAAAAAAAAAACTTCAAGTGGATTTTCCTATTCAATATTTAGGTTATGCCTTGGGACCACAAAATATTCGACCCAAAAAATTCAAATTTGATGTGATCATTTAAAAACATAAAATGACTTTCAAAAGCTTTTAGGAGACATTAATTGGATGTGTCCTGTTTTAGGAATACCAACGTATCAATTACAAAATCTTTTTTCTATTCTAGAAGGAGACGGTCACTTGGACAGCTCACGTCATTTAACTCCTTTGGCTTTACAGGAACTCCAGCTTGTAAAAGAACAACTTCAAAAGGCCCATCTACATTATATCCTTCCTGACGTTCCCCTTTCCTTTTGTTTATTTCATACTTTACATTCTCCCACAGGTATGATTCATCAAACAAATCGGCCGTTAGAATGGATTTTTTTATCCAACAAAACATCTAAATGCTTGACTACTTATATTGACCGGTTAGCTGAATTAATCATCAAAGGACGGCATTGCTGTCGACAACTCTGGGGAGGAGATCCTTCCTTCATTATCTCTCAATTCACTCATAGTCAGATTACTTATCTTCTTGCCACTTCTGATTCTTGGCAAGTTGCTTGTGCCTCATTTGTCGGATAATTTTCTACCTAATATCCTAAGTCTCCGATCTTTTCATTTTTTAGACAACATTCTGTGTTGCCTTTCTCACCAATATCTTTATTTCCTGTTCAAGGTCCTACCTTTTTTACTGATGCTAGTAACAATGGTAAGGCTGGATATTGGAGTGTTCATCAATCTTGAATTACAGTTTATCCTTATCCCTCGGTACAACAGGGAGAACTGTTTGCTATTCTCATGGTCTTACTTGATTTCTCTTCCACCAGTTGTAACATTGTTAGTGATTCTCAATACGCCGTGTATGTTACTTTTTATATTTCTCAAGCCACTCTACCTCTTTGTGCTACTTCTTCTCTTCAAAAACTCTTTTCTTTATTGTCCTCTACTTTGAGCTGATGTCGAGCTCCTTTATTTGTCACTCATCTTCGTTCTCATTCTCAACTTCCTGGACCGTTAGTTCATGGTAATGTTCAGATTGATTCGCTTTTAATCAGCCACCTGCAGGCTGCAGAACAAGAACATGCTCTACATCACACTAATAATTCTGGCCTTCAACGACGGTTTCATTTAACTCGTAAACAAGCTCGTTCTCTTATTCGAGCTTGTCCTTCTTGTGCTCCTTTAAGCATTCCATCTTTCCATCCTGGGGTTAATCCGCGAGGTACTCAAGTTAATCAGATTTGGCAAATGGACGTCACACATGTCCCTTCTTTTGGACGATTAAAGTATGTTCATCATACCATTGATACTTTCTCTCATTTTCAATGGGCAACTCCTTTGCCA
>NW_012119899.1:425785-426322 GCF_000951035.1 Colobus angolensis palliatus
GGGGGACTTATTTCCCTTAGTGAGGCTTTGTATGAATATTGGACTTATATTCCCTTTCCACCCTTGTATCAGGGAGTCGCCTGGGGGGAGGTGGAAATTAAGGTTTTCACCAATGACACTACTTGGATGCCATCCCCCAATATGGACAAGGACAATATAGAAGGGGAAATGGGAATAATAAACAGCACCTCCCAATTTGGAGTGGAAGGGCTTCCCATTTGCATGGGAAATAGTCCTCATTGTCTCCGGAAATCGCATGAAGCTTGGGCTGTTCGCTATAATCATAGCCATGTGGCTGCCAATACTGTTATTATTGTAACTGGAAGTTTTCAGTATAATCATAATGTATATAGTAATGAGACTATTCCTAGTTCCTTACCTTTTTGTCCTATCCCAGAGGTTTCCCCTAATATTGAGGTGCTGGAGTGACAGCACTGTCGGAGAACTAAGCCCCGGATTTTATTAGAGTACAATGGGCTACAAGTAACTGATTGGAGTGTGCACGGTGATTTTCAAACAAAATTTAGTCACATACCT
>NW_012119899.1:426812-433934 GCF_000951035.1 Colobus angolensis palliatus
CCGAGTAGCTGGGACTACAGGCGCCCACCACCTCGCCTGGCTAGTTTTTGTATTTTTAGTAGAGACAGGGTTTCACCGTGTTAGCCAGGATGGTCTGGATCTCCTGACCTCGTGATCCGCCCGTCTCGGCCTCCCAAAGTGCTGGGATTACAGGCTTGAGCCACCGCACCCGGCATAACTCCTTTCATATTCAGTTACATCAGAATACCTCCCGATATATTATTGCTTGTGTCCAAAAGCCTTACCTATTGTTAGCGGGGAACTTAGCGTGGGATAATGATACGGGGATTGTTAATTGTAAAGATACGTGTACATTTTTGTCTTGCCTCAATCATTCCTGGTGGCGCAGTTTTACGGGGGATATTTATATCCTCAGAGCTCCTAAGGAAATTTGGCTACCTGTCAATCTGACACGACCGTGGGGGGCATCACCTCTTAAGACTTATGTTTGGACTTCCCTTCAGTGGACCCGTCATGCCCTTGGACTTATAATTGCCTTGGTGATGAGCCTTGTTGCCATTGCCTCCACTGCGGCTGTGGCAGGGCTCGCATTACATCAAAGCATACAAAATGCTGAATTTGTACAGCAATGGCATGAGCAATTTCATTGGTTGTGGCTTCAACAACGGAACATTGACTCTCAACTCGCTGAAAGATTGGACAACGTGGAACAAGCCTTAATGTGGCTTGGAGATCAGCACACTGTCCTCAGTACACAGACATTACAATGTGATTGGAACTCCACTCAATTTTGTGTAACACCTGTGCCTTTTAATGTTTCTCAAAATTGGACTGAAATCCAAAGATTATTAATAGGCCATAAAAAATATTAGTTTGGACATCCAAGAACTCACTCGAAACATTTCCGAAGCATTTCGACAACAACTACATGTATTGTCTGGAGCAGCTACCCTGCAGGAGTTGGGTCAACACTTTGCTGCCCTTGACCCATGGACCCAGATGAAAACATGGATTTCTACCATCTCTGAAAGTATATTGCTTTGGGCACTTGGATTGGGTCTACTTCTCATGTTGATCCGATGCTCCCTCCGTCGCATCCAAAAACAAAGGAAAACACAGGAACAAATACGGGCTACCTTTTTAGGATTGAGGCAAAACAAAAAGGGGGAAATGCAGGGGCCATTGAAAATAATATGCTAAGAATAAATAAGGCTCAAGGACAGTATGTCTAGCTAGCTGCACTTTTAATGAACTCAAGTAGTCAAGGATACTATCTCTAGTTGAACTTTTAATGAACTCTAGTAGGTGCCAAGAAGGCGGACAAATAAAAAGTTTAGAGACAAGGAACTAAGCAGAAGGTTACATCTGGGTGCAGAAAGTTTGTTTTGCATTGTGTTATTTCTGCTGACGTGGGGTTTGTGGAGTATAAATAAAGTGAGGCGGAGGCTCTAGGGGCGGCCGCCATGTTCTCTGTTTGTCTTTGTCTTTTGTGTCTGTTCATTCTCCACCACCCCCGGCACGGTCCCCAATAAGAGTCATATCCCCTCAGTTCTGGGTTCAGCAATATGTCACTATTCCATCTGTGGGCTGGTTTTAGGCAAGAGAGATCACTCAAGTGCTGGTCAGAGAAATATGTTACAAGTAAACCTGTGAGAAGGTGCAGGGATGAAATTAACAATCCCACACATGTTCCAGTTTTAGGTATAGGAGGTTAACCCTTCCTATATGTTGTATCTAAGGACAGGAGTTACAATCTCAGTGGTGAACAAAATTTGTACCTCACAGCCTATACTCCTGCTATGGACTTTGTCTAATTAGTGAAGTCACAGTGTCATAGGTGTGCTGATTCTTGCTCTGTCACCAACACACCTGTGGACTGGATCCAAATATGAGAGTCAATTTTTCCACCTTTGACTTCCTCTATGTGTGAGATTCAGAACTCACAATGATGATGTGTACGGTTTCATGGGTGTTCATATAACAGTAAAAGTCTCCCCTGTGTGCTGGGTCTTGTTAAGTACACTTTTTTTTTTTTTCTGAGACGTAGTCTCATACTGTTGTCTGTGCTGCAGTGCAGTGCTGCGACCTTGGCTCACTGCAACCTCTGCTTCCCGAGTTCAAGTGATTCTCCTGCCTCAGCCCCTTGAGCAGCTGAAATTATAGGCGCTTGTGAGGGATCAGTCAGAATAGTAAGAAAAACTATAAGGAAAGGACACAAACCTTCTGAAAGGTCAGAAGGCTCTGCAAAGCCCCAGGGGAGAATAGCTGAAGGCAGTTGTTCTATAACTGTGAGGCAGAGGGCCAGGAGTAGGTACAGCGGAGTGTAGGGGAATTTATCTTCAACAGGCTCATTTACTTACATTGACCAGGAACTGACCTTTCATCATTCACGGGAGTGACATTCTCTGAAAGGGTAACAATAAATGTTAATTACCTACAGGTTGTGTTTGCCCCAGGTTTTTGGCATTGTGCCTGCACTGAATGAAACCAAGCAGCTCCAGCTTCTTGGGGCAGCTCCCTGGCCACTAGAGCCAGGCCGTTATCTAGCTGCTGTTACACTGCATACCTGTGTCTGAGTACTAATTTTATCCATCAGCCAGGGCCTGCAGGACAGACCCAGCAGGCGGCCACCACGACACCCAGATAATTTTTTGTATTTTTAGTAGAGACAGGTTTTCACCATGTTGGCCAGGCTTATCTCAAACTCCTGACTCATGATCCATCCGCCTAAGCCTCCCAAAGTGCTGGAATAACAGGCGTGAGCCATGGCGCCCAGCTAGTACACTCTCTATACTATTCAAAGTCTTTATCCAGTATAAATAAGAGTCACAATTTACTCTAAAATCATGTTTGTAAGTACCTATGACCATACTTGTGGCTCTAAGCCCAGGTATCAGAGCCAACATCTCTCCAGTTGGTAGGGTTTATATAGTAGAGTCCTCATCTGCTATGTTCTGAGTTTAGAAGTGTGTCATCATCTCAACTGCAGCTGGAGGCTCACATATGACAGTCACAATTCCAACTCTGGACAGTGTTTGCATTTGAGATTCAAGACCTCAGCAATGGGCTATTTTCATGTGTGAGGGTCATAATCCTAATGGCTGCTGAGGTACGCATATAAGAAACAATCTCACCTTTGTGCTGTGTGACCTGGGATAACACTCTTTGTAACACCTTAGGGCATTATATGATATGTTGGAGTGTGGCAATTCTTTATGACCTTCATAAAAAGAGAAGACCAAGAATGTGACTCATTTTTCTAAGTCGAGCTATGAGAGAGAGTATTTCTTCTAATAGCTGACTAGAGGTAATGAGAGTCATCATCACACTTATAAGCTGACTATAGTACATGTCTCCATTTAACCTGTAGGTAGGGAGTTAGCAGGAGAGTCACATCACCTGGGATTTCAGCCAAGGGTATCTCACGAGCTTCCCTGAGGGAAGCAACCAAGCAGGAGTGTCAAATCACCTGAGTGTTCAGCCAGGGATATGTTACAATTCTCTCCTGAAAGCACAGCACAGGCAACAGTCACAACATCTAAGTGCTGAGCTCAGCATTATGTCACAATGCTCCCTGGGGGCAAGACAGAGGCAGAAGAGCCACATCACCTGGTGTCTCATTCCAGGGATATGTCACAATCTTTCCTGTGCAGGGCAGGTTGTAGGCAAGAAGTGTCACATCTTTTAGGTCATGGATGCAGATATATGTCACAAGGTCCCTGTGGGCAGAGCCCAGGCAGGAGCATACAATCCCGTAAGTAGTGGGCCTAGTAATATTTACAATACCTATAATATGTGAGACCGAGGAAAAACAGGAGAATTGCATTACCTAGTTACTGGGTCCAGTGATATACCACAATCCTCCCTTGCCCTCTGTGAAATGAGAATAGACTCACATTACCTAAATGCTGGGTCCAGCAATAAAGCACAATCCCATCTGTACACTGGGCTCAGGCAGGAAAGTCAAGCTATTCAGATGCTAAAAAAAGGTGTATGTCACAACCACAGCTGAATTAAGGTCGAGGTATGAGATTAACAATTTCACACATTTTTTAGTTCTAGCTATGAGACATAATACCCTCTGTATGTTCAGTGTAAGTACATGAGTGACAATCTCAATGACTGTCTGAATTTGTGTATGAGAACCTCAATCCCTCCTGCAAATTGTGTCATTTTACTGAAGTCACTGACTCACAGGAGTGTTGAATCTTGGTCTCAGAGACACTAACATCTCTATGGACTGAACTAACATATGAGATTAAATTTTCCAACTTTTGACTGCATCTGCATAAGAGCTTCAGAACCTCAATAATGAGCTGTGTTTATGTGGAAAGATGACAGTGTTTACTGTTGGCAGCTATGCATATGAGTGTCACAACCTCTCCTGTGTGCTGAGTTCTGTTAGGACATTCTCTGTACCTCTTGACAACTTTACACAGTATGTGAGAGAGTGTGAATTCTTTATGACCTTCATACAAAGAGGAGATCCAAGACATAACTCATTTTCCTGACCCTGGCTATGAGAGATAGTGTATCTGCTACTGGTTTTTTCGAAGTATGAGAATCATTATTGCACTTTTAAGTTTGGACAAAGTATGCATCACAATCCCACCAATGAAAAGGGACTGGCCAGTAGACTCACATCACCTGTGTTTTGGGGCAGTGATATGTCACAATCTTCTTTGAGGACAGGGACAGGGCAGAAGTGTCACACCACCTGGGTGCTCGATTGGGGATATATTACAATCTCCTCCTGAAAGCAGAATACAGTCAGCAGAGGCACATCACCTGGATGCTAGGCCCAGTGATATGTTACAATGATCTGTGGGCAAGGACCAGGCAGGAAAAACATATCACCTGATTGCTGAGAATATTGATTCATCACAATCTTCCCAGTGGTCAGGGTGCAGGCAGAAAAGGGGGGTTAAATCTCCAAGATAATGGATACAGAGATATGTCACAAGGCCACTTATGTGCTGGGCTCAGGCAGAAGCCTCCCATCTCATGTGTGTTGAACTCAGTGATATGTCACTATATCCAAAATATGTCAGAAACAAGAAAAATAAAAGGGTCACATCACCTAGGTGATGGAAAGGAGTTATGTCTTAATACATCTGTCGGCAGTTCCCATGCCATAAAGTTGTATCACCTAGGTGCTGAATCCAGGCATATGTCACAACATACAATGCATGCAGGGCTTAAGCAGAAGAGGAGAGTCATAACACATAGGTGGTAAGTCCAGCAACACATCACAAATCCCTGCTTGGGCAAAGCCATAGAAAAGAATCGCATCACCTATGTACTGGGCTCAGTAATATGTCACGCTACCCGCTTATGGGGAGGGCCCATGCAAGAGAGTCACATCACCTATGTAATGGGTTCAGCAGTATGGCACAGTATCCATTCTGGTGCAAGAGAGTCACATCTTCTAAATTATGGGTAACAGAGCCAGACTCCATCTCAAAAAAAATAGTCACATCACCTAATAAGGGGTCTCAGAGATAAGACACTATGGCCCTCATGGGTAGGGCTAAGGAAGAAGTGTGCAGTCACATAACCTTTGAGCTAGGCCCAGCTATGTGTCAAAATTACTCCAGTGGGCAGGGCCCAGACCTAAGAAAACAGTCCTATCATGTAGGTACTTGGCCAAGCAATATGTCACAATCCTCACTGTGGACAGGTTCCAGGAGAAGCGTCACACAATCTCAGCAATTGGCCCAGATATATCTTACAGTGACTTTTGGGAGCCAGCAGAAGAATATATCATCTGTATGCTAACCTCAGCAATAAGTTACTCTCTCTTCTGTGGGCGAGGCCCAGGCAGGAGAGGAGAGTCAAATCACCTTGGTGCTAGGCCCAAAGATATGTCACAATCTCTTTTTGGGCAATGTCCAGGTAAGAGAGAAGAGCCACATAAAATAGTCAAAAAGGGCCAAGTGAAATGGCTTACCCTGTAATCCCAGCACATTGGGAGGTTGAGTTGGGCAGATTGGCTGAGGTCAGGGGTTTGAGACCAGCCTGGCCAACATGGTGGTACCTTGTCTCTACTAAAACTTCAAAAATTAGCCAGGCATGGTGGTGCACACCTGTAGCCTCAGCTACTCAGGAGGCTGAGGCAGGAAAATCACTTGAACCCAGGAGGCAAAGGTTGAAGTAAGTTGAAATCACACCACTGCACTCCAGCCTGGGTGACAGAGTGAGACTCTGTCTCAAAAATAAAATTAAAATAAATAACATAAAATAAGGAAAATAGTCGAAGGCCCCAGATATGTTACAGTATATCTTGTAAGCAGGATCCAGACAGGAGACTCATATCACATTTGTTCTGGGCCCAGCAATACATCACTATGCCTTCTTCTGATGGCAGTGTCATGACAAGAGTAATGTCACCTTACTATTAGGCCTAGTGACATTTCACAATATCCCCTGCAGGCAAAACACAGGAAGAGGAGAAAAGTCACGTTAGTTAGGTGCTGAGCCCAGTGATACGTCACAATGCCTTCTCTGAGCAGGGGCCAGGCAGGAGAAGAGAGTCACATTACCTGTGTGATGGGTGCAGGGTTATGTCACAATGTCCTCTGTAGGCAGGACCCAGGCAGTAGAGTTACATCACCTGGGTGTTGGACCCAGCAATATGTCACAATGGCCTACACGGACAGGGCACAGGCAGGAGACTCACATAACCTATGTGTGGGGTCCAGCGATATGACACAATGCCCCCTGTGGAAGAGCCAAGGCTGGAGAGAAGATTCACACCACCTGGGAACAAGACCCAGCGATATGTCACAATGTCCCCTGTGGGCAGTGCCAGGGCAGTGGAATAGTTACATCACTTTGGTGCTGGGTCCAGTGATATGTCACAATCCCTTCTGTAAGCTGGGCAGGAGCATCAGCTCACTCTGATGCCGGGTAAAGTCATATGTCATAACTACATTGTCAAAAATGTTCAAGGATGAGATTATACATCTGGACTGGGAAGAATCAACTCATCAAAAATATGACCAGACCGCGCACGGTGGCTCCTGCCTGTAATCCCAGCACTTTGGGAGGCCAAGGCAGGAGGATATCTGGAACCCAGGAGTTTGAGACAATCCTTGGGGCCACATGGTGAGACAACACCTATATTAAGAAATAATAAAGTTAAATATATATTTATATATA
>NW_012119899.1:434074-442446 GCF_000951035.1 Colobus angolensis palliatus
AAAAAAAAAAAAACAGAAAAAAGAAAAAAGATAGATGATTAATTGATAGACAGAAAGACAGATAGATAGATATAGATAGAATCAGTCATGGTGGCTCACACCTGTAAGCTCAGTAATTTGAGAGGTCGAGACCAGCAGATTGCTTGACCACAGGAGTTTGAGATCAGCCTGGAAAACATGATGGAACCCTATCTCTACAAAAATAAAAAGTAAAATATACAAAATAAAGCGCCGGTGTGGTGGCGCACGCCTTTAGCCGCAGCTACTGGGAAGTGTGGTGTCTGAGACAGGAGGATCACCTGAGCCCAGGGAGGTCGAGGCTGCAGTGAGCTGTGATCATGCACCCGCACTTTAGCCTGGGTGAAAGAAATTGAAAACAACAGCAACTTCAGTGTACAGGGAGGAGCACGAGAGAGAGCAAGAAGAAAAAAGAAAAAACCAACAGAACTCAATGTACTGTGAAAACAAATTCAAAGTGAGGCTAAAAAAGAAAAAAAAAGAAGGAAAGAAAAGAAAAAAAAACAGAAAGCTCCTGAGAGCCCCAGCTATTTGGGAGGCCAAAATAAGAGGATCACGTGGATGAGCCTAGGAAGGTGAAGAGCGCAGTGAGCCATCACTGAACTCCTCTGCTGGACCTAAGCTGTAGGGCCCCGGTGAGGGCCATCTGGTCCACCTTAAACATTTCCAGCTAGCGACCAAGTCCTACGCTCGTGGCCGACATCCTGTAGACCTGGCAGCCAGAAAGACAAGCCAGCCGGTGGTGGAGGCAGAAGCAGAAGCCCACCAGGTCTACCCTACAGGCCATGTGTGGCGCTCGCGGCCTGAAGCTGTCCCCATTGGAACCTTATTACCGTCAAGGCGGCCCACCTCGACAGTCAGCCTCTAAGTCTGCCGACCTTTCTTCCTAAGTTTTGAATCCCTGGTCCACCCAAATGAGAGGCCAGTAGTCGAGGCCAGTAGCCACGACTACTGGCCACAGCTAGCCACCCACATCTGAACACCTGGTGGCCTGACCGAGAAGCCACCGGTTCCACCCTGTAGGCCATGTGTGGTGCTCGCCCCTGAAAATGTGCCTCTGGCGTCTAAGTGTGCCAGCTTCCCATCACTCCCTGGGCGACAGAGCAAGAATCCATCTCGGGGGAAAAAAAAAAAAAGAAGATAGAGAAGGAAGGGACGGAGGGAGGGAGGGAGGAAAAGGAAGAATGAAAAGGAAAAAGAAGAAAATAAAAGAAGACAGAGTATGGTGGCTCCAACCTGTAATCCCAACACTTTGGGAAGCTGAAATGGGAGAATTGCTTGAGTCTAGAAGTTTGACACCAGCCCCTGGAACACAGTAGAAGGAAAGGAGGGAGCAGAGAAGAAAGAAAGATAGGAAGGAAGGAAAAATAAAACCAAAAAAGTTCAGGGAACATCATTTGCACGGATGATCAAAGGTCAGTTCCTGGTAAATAAAAGTAAACAAGCCAGTTTAAGATAAATTCCCCTACACTCTGTTGTACCTACTCTTGCCTTCTGCCTCAGGCTTACAGAACAGATGCCTTCAGCTATTCTCCCTGGGGGCTTTGCAAAACCTTCCGACTAAAAATACAAAAATTAGGCGGGCCTCGAGGTGCCTGCTTGTAGTCCCAGCTACTAGGGAGGCTGTGGCAGGAGAATTGCTTGAATCTGGGAGACAGAGGTTGCAGTGAGCCGAGATCATGCCACTGTACTACAACCTGAGTAACAGAATGAGACCCTGGCTCATAAATAAATAAATAAACAAATAACTTCTTACCTAAATCTAGATTCATCGTATTTTACAAAATCTAGAAACAACCTCAGAACAATAACAACTCCATTTCCAGAAAGAGCCTCCCAACCCCACCTTTGTGCCAGTCCCAACTGCATCTGCCTGTGGATTTCAAGGTTTTCAGGGCTTTGTGGCTTCTCTAAGTATAAAGTATAAAGGCTCTATCTATAGCTATTTTGAGCAGGCCAGGACATCTGCAGGGGAGGCTCCTCAGGCAGGACGGCTGCTTTTTCAATGATCTCCATTTGCAGGCAAAACTATCCTCAGCTTCTAGTTCAGGCTTCTACTTCCCAGTCAGGATTATTCCCTTAGTTTGAAATAAGAAAATGACCAATGTATGGCCAGACGCAAAGGCACATGTCTGTAATCCCAGCACTTTGGAAGGCTGATGCAGGCGGATCACTTGAGGTCAGGAGTTCGAGACCAGCCTGGCCAATATGGTGAAACCCCATCTCTACTAAAAATACAAAAATTAGCCAGGCATGGTGGCATGCGCCATAATCCCAGCTTTTTGGAAGGCTGAGGCATGAGATTCCCTTAAACCTAGGAGGCGCAGGTTTCAGTGAGCCAAGATCGTGCCAATGCACTCCAGCCTGGGCAATAGAGTGAGACTCAGTCTCAAAAATAAATAAATAAACTAAAAAAAAAAATGACCAATGTTTTAAAAAGTACAAAATCACTCCAACACACTGTTTATAGAATAGTGTAAGGAAATTGTAAGACTTAAATTTTCTACAATATAAAAAGCTTTATTAAGGCTGGGCATGGTGTCTCGCACCTGTAATCCCAGCACTTTGGAAGGCCAAGGCAGGAGGATTGCCTGAGGTCAGGAGTTTGAAACCAGCCTGGCCAACACGGTGAAACCCATCTCTACTAAAAATACAAAACTTAGATGGGCATGGCAGTAGGCAACTGTAATACCAGCTACTAGGGAGGCTGAAGCAGGAGAATCACTTGAATTCAGGAGGCAGAGGTTGTACTGAGCCGAGACTGTGCCACTGCACTCCAGCCTGGGCAACAGAGCAAGACTCTATCTCAAAAAAAAAAAAAGTATCTGTTCTTTTCAGATGATAAACATCTCATTTAAATATTTCCATGATAATTTAATAAACAATCATATGTGAACATTTCTAGAAGATGTCAAGTTCCATCTCATAAAATTTAGCATTAAACTTGGACAGCTAGAGAACAGAGATATCCACCATTACAAATTCGAGACTCCGCAAAAAAGAGGAGCTGATGGTTTGAGAAATATTTGCAATGTACCAATTAATCTATCACATTTGCTTGTGGAAATGATGTATTCATTTTGTATAGCCATAATTAAAAAAATATTTTTTCCTATTTCTCTTCTCTGGTAGCATTCCCAAAGCAAAGCCCTGGGGTTCTATTTAAAATCATGCAACCAGGAAAAGCAGACATGAGAAATTTGCTACACTCACCCTGGAGAAGATAAAGGTAAATAAGAATCTTTAAGAAATAAAATATATAATATACCTTTCATAGCCTGACTTTTTAAACATCTTTTAAACTCTTCTGATAGAATTTAATTTACAGTTATTAAAAAACTGAAATAGAAACAAGTGAAAAAATCTTTCCAAGGTGACAAACTCAGGAAGAAGCACATGTCACAATGCCTAATTTTTTGTATTTTTAGTAGAGATGGGGTTTCACCATGTTAGCCAGGCTGGAAATAATTTTTTACTCTGGGGACAGGCATGGTGGCTCACACCTGTAATCCCAGCTACTTGGGAGGCTGAGGTGAGAGAATTGCTTGAACCAGGGAGGCGGAGGTTGCAGTGAGCCGAGACTGCACCACTGCACTCTAGCCTGGGAAACAGAGCAAGACTCTTGACTCAAAAAATATATATATACTCTGCACCAGCAGCATTAACAGAAAAAGTTCTATTAAACTCTGACACCCACTCAAATGTCACCTCCTCTATAAAGCCCTCCTTGATTTTCCCACTGCTATGTCACTGGCAGAATTGATCACTATTACCATTCAGCTCCTCAATACTTTGTCTTTTTATGTACAAGTATTGTTCTCCAGAATAAATTAATCATTTACACAGCTATCCATGCTAATGAACTATAAACTCCTACAGGGCAGGTATGTTGAAACCTGTTCATCTGTGTAATCCAAATATCTGCTACTTAATAGGTGTCATATACACATAAAATCAAAATGCTGTCAGGGAATTATTGGAAAAGCTACCAAATTCTTTTAAGTTCAAGGGTATATGTGCAAGCTTTTTACACAGCTAAATGTGTGTCATGGGGGTTTGTTGTGCAGATTATTTCATCACCCAAGTATTAAGGCCTAGTACCCATTAAATATTTTTCCCGATACTCTTCCTCCTCCAGTAGGCCTCAGTATGTGTTCCCATCATTTGACTCTCACTTATAAGAGAGAACACGTAGTAGTTTGTTTTGTTTTGAGATGGAGATTCACTCTTGTCATCCAGGCTGGAGTGCAGTGGCACTGTCTCAGCTCACTGCAACCTCCGCCTCCTGGGTTCAGGAGATTCTCCTCCCTCAGTCTCCTGAGTAGCTGGGATTACAGGCACCTGCCACCACACCCGGCGATTTTTCTGTATTTTTAGTAGAGATGAGGTTTCACCATGTTGCTCAGGCTGGTATCATACTCCTGACCTCAGATGATCCACCTGCCTCGGCCTCCCAAAGTGCTGGAATTACAGCTGTAAGCCACCGCATCCAGCCAGTATTTAGTTTTCTATTCCTCTGTTAGTTTGCTAAGAATAATGTCTTATGGCTCTATCAATGTTCCTGCAGAGGACATGATCTCATTTTTTTTTTCATGGGTGCACAGTACTCCATGGTGTACATGTACTACACTTTCTTTATCCAGTCTATCATTAGTAGGCATTTAGGTTGATTCCATGTCTCTGCTATTTTGAATTGTGCTGCAATGCACATAAACATGCATGTGTCTTTATAATAGAATGATTCATATTGCTTTGGGTAAATACCCAATAATGGATTGCTGGGTCAAATGGTATTTTGTCTCTAGGTCTTCGAGGAGTTGCCACACTGTCTTCCATAATGGTTGAACTAATTTACACTCCTACCAACAGTGTATATGCATTCCTTTGTGAAAAAATAATTTTAATTTTCTAAGAGGTTAGCTTTTTAAGACAAATGGTAAACAAGGAAACTGTCCACAGGCCTAGGCCATCCAGCTGCTCTTCTGAGAGGCTACACTCTTACTCCTCAGGCTGTCCTCTAAGAGATGATCCAGGGGATAATATTCATTAGATACTCCAAGAGATATGGCCACTGTGGGCATCTTGGGTTATCTCAGATAGTTCTGAAAATCATGGACAAGAAAAGACTGGAGGTCTGCTGCAAAGGGCCCTGTAATTTCTCCAAGCAAAACTTCAACCAAAAGACATACTAATAAGGTGTGTGTGCCAGGGAACATAAAAGGAGGAGAGTCACAGAGATTTTTTTTCAACAGTGGAGTTCCAGAGGATTATTTTCTACTTTTTTCTCATGTAAAATGTTTACAGACTTCGGAGGCTGAGGCGAGTGGATCACCTGAGGTCAGGAGTTCAAGACCACACTGGCCAACATGACGAAACCCTGTCTCTCCTAAAAATACAAAAGTTAGCCCGGCATGGTGGTGGGGAGCTTGTAATCACAGCTACCTGGGAGGCTGAGGTGGGAGAATCGCTTGAACCTGGGAGGCGGGCATTGCAGTGAGGTGAGATCACGCCACTGCACTACAGCCTGAGCAACAAGAGTGAAACTCCATCTCCAAAAAAAAAAAATTTTTATACAGACAGAAAAACAATTCTTTTAAAATCTGCCATCCACTGCTGTGTAAAAACATGATTAACAAATAAAACACTGTGTTTGAAATGTAAAACAAAGGACAAATAGTTGATAGTGTTGTAAATTGGAGAGAGGAAGTTGTCCTCATTTCCACATTGGAGAATGTAGGAACAAAGGTGGAAATGTATAATTTTACTGCAAGCCTGAGTTAAGCTAGGATAAAAGGGTAGTGGATTAGAAGTCCTGCTTGCCATACATTAGTAAGTCACGGAGAAAAACGAGTCCTCCTGTGGAGTGTTAATTAAAAAGCAGGAAATTAGACTGAAGGTGCTCTAGTGCCCTGTGTTCATAAGTAAAAAATGTAAAACCTGTCTCGAATTCATTTCTTTTCAATTATTTTAGGCAGAAACAAAATTCAGGTTTTAGCGACCATAAACCTGCAATCAATCTCTGATTACATAACCAGGAAATTTCCACCTGAATCATACAAATAAGGTGACTACATAACTGTAACCAATTCTTGAATTTGGTTTGCCTTCTCACACGCCCTTATAAAACCCTTCCCTTTTTGCCTTTCAGGTGACTCACATATTATGGCTGGGTGCTTTCCATTTCACTAATCACTGCTCAAATGAACTCGTTAACGTTTTAACATTGAATCCCTTTACTTTTACAAGAGAAGAGGCTGGGCGCAGTGGCTCATGCTTGTAATCTTAGCACTTTGGGAGGTCGTGAAGGGCGGATCAATTGAGGTCGGGAATTCCAGATCAGCTTCCACCAAGGCGAAATCACTTCTCTACTAGAAATACAACAATTAGCCAGGCGTGGTTGGTGGTGCAGGTCGGTAATCCCAGCTTCTCGGGGGACTTAGGCACAAGAATCTCTTGAACCTGGGAGGCGGAGGTTGCAGTGATCACGCCATTGCACTCCAGCCTGGGCGACAGAGCAAGACTTTGTCTCAAACAAAATGTTTAACAAAAGAGACTGTGAGCCCCACTGGCCACTGCTCTTCCTACCCACACGCGAGTCGGGATTCTGCCCTGATGACCCACCTGACACCCCTGAACAATCTGGGAAATACTCGGGGCTGCGTGCAGAGCTGCGGAGGGAGCTCCAGACAGGGCTCGGCAGGGACTGGACGGGACGCGGGGATCCTGGCGGCGGGCCCAGCCACCATCTGGCGGCCAAAGGGACCTGGGGCGGAGCTGCGCCAACAGGGACTCAGGTCGGCAACCTAGGAGCTGTGAGGAGACCAGTCCCGTCGGTTTCTCAGTCAGCTCTCCCCTCTCGGGATGCCCAACCCCGCACACTCACCCTTTCCCACCTTCCAGAATGTCCTTGGCATCTTAGCTGTGCATGTCCCAGGACCTGCAGATCACAGGGCAACAGAGGCTGTGACAGTCACGGGGTGGCGGGGGGGAGGGGGGACGGGGGCAGGGCAGGAGTGTAGTACTTTAAACAGCAGAAAGGGATCCCAAGCTTTGGCTGCACCAAGAGACAAAGGCCCCGCCAATGCCGGATGCCACGCCCACTTCTCCAACTGCACCACTGATTGAATAAAGCACCAGCACTCTCCCCGTATCACTCCCCCCACCCCCAGGAAATCAGGCTAAAGTAGGGAGGGTCAACCATAGGGAATTACAGCTAATTGAGAAGTAAACTGATACTTGAAGTAAACTAGATCTTTCCCTTACCTGGGTCTGCTTGTATAATGCATCTTATTTGCTACTTAAGGGTAAGAAAAAGCATTTGGACTATTTTTGTTTGTTTTGAGACTGAGTTTTGCTCTTATTGCCCAGGCTTGAGTGCAGTGGTGTGATCTTGGCTCACTGCAACCTCTGCCTCCCGGGTTCAAGTGATTCTCCTGCCTCAGCCTCCCCAGTAGCTGGGATTACAGGCGCATTGCCACCACGCCCGGCTACTTTTTGTATTTTTAGTACAGATGGGGTTTCGCCATGTTGGCCAGACTGATCTCGAACTCCTGACCTCAGGTGATGCACCCGCCTCAGCCTCCCAAAGTGCTGGGATTGCAGGCGTGAGCCACCGTGTCTGGCCCATTTGAACATATTTTAACAACTTTTTAATCATTTTGATAATGCAGGAAAGATCCTCCTCCCATCCCTGAGCCTGTCTCTCACCATGCTGTACCACACTGCTGACCACATCGTGGGATGGTCATTAGGAATGGGGCTGGGGTGGGGAAAAGCGGTGGCTGAGAATGGTTAAGCAAAAATTATGTTACCCAAATTTGTTCATCTTAGAAATGTTCCTCAGTCATTCTGTATGAAGTGTGTATTCCAGGGTAATTGTGTCCTGACTGCACTGCATCTCAGTCTGACTTCTCTTTTGTAAAATCCCTGGATTACACTCACTAATGGGGTATTTTATTTTCTATTTTATTTCTATTTGAAAATGGCCAACTGTCCTTTGTGAGTGTCCTGATTTGATTTGATGGTTTAGACCCTGGAGATAAGGGTGAGGAAATACTGGGCCACATCAGAATAACTATTCTCAAGTAGAGAATATATAGCAATTTTTTTTTTTTTTTAAGATGGAGTTTTGCTTTTGTCGTCCAGAAGGGAGTGAAATGATGTGATCTTGGCTCACTGCAACCTTCTTCTCCTGAGTTCAAGCGATTCTCCTGCCTCAACCTCCCGAGTAGCTGGGATTACAGGCTCCCACCACCATGCCCTGGGTCTGTCAGGGTTTCATCATATTGGCCAGGCTGGTCTTGAACTCCTGACCTCAGGTGATCCACCTGCCTCGGCCTCCCAAAGTGCTGGGA
>NW_012119899.1:442621-451606 GCF_000951035.1 Colobus angolensis palliatus
TTTGTCTTTTTTTTTTTTTTTTTTTTTGAGACGGAGTTTTGCTCTTGTTGCCCAGGCTGGAGTGCAGTGGCGCGATCTTGGCTCACCGCAACCTCCGCCTCCTGGGTTCAAGCGATTTTCCTGCCTCAGTCTCTCGAGTAGCTGAGATTACAGGCATGCACCACCACGCCTGACTAGTTTTGTATTTTTAGTAGAGATGGGGTTTCTCCATGTTGGTCAGGCTGGTCTTGAACTCCTGACCTCAGGTGATCTGCCCACCTCGGCCTCCCAAAGTTTTGGGATTACAGGCATGAGCCACCGCACCCAGCCAATACCATTATATCTAACAGTGATAGCTTACAGGACAGGAAGGGGACACATAGGACACAACCTTAGAATTTTAATTTGGTCATAAGTTTTGTTTTGTTTTTGGAGACAAGGTCTCACTCTGGTGCCTAGGCTGGAGTGCAATGGCACAACCATAGCTCATAACTTGGTTGTAACAGTTCCTTAAAGAATATTTTTGGCTGAGTTTGATGGCTAACACCTGTAATCCAAACACTTTGGAAGACCATGGTGGAATGATTGCTTAAGCCCAGGAGTTCAAGACCAGTCTGAGCAATGTAGTGAGATTCAGTCCCAACAAAAATTTTAAAAATTGGCCTCGTATGGTATTGCATGCCTGTAGTCCCAGCTACTCGAAAGGCTGAGATGGAAGCGTTACTGGAGGTTGAGGCTGCAGTGACTCATCATTCAGCCACTACACTCCAGCCTGGGTGACAGAGTGAGACCTCTATGTGTACACACACACACACACACATACACAGAGACACATCCATATATATATACACACATATATATATATGTATCCTATATATATAATCAATATGTATGTTGAAAGAAATGCAAGCACACACGAAAAGTGAAAGACCCTGGTGGGGAATGTGGTAAAAGATGAGTGTGGCTCTTACAGCTCAGTGAGATTTGTTTTTCCATCTTGAGGAACCGCCCTCCCACAATGAAACAACAACCCAGCACATGCCAGTTCTCACACTGCTTATACTTTGCTCAAAGGCAGCAGAAATAGGCCAACATCATGGTTTCCAACACGGAAGTCTATTCCCCACTGAGACCTTTTAAAAATGTTGTTGTCTCAAGCCCTCTTCCTTCTAATAAAGTCTGTACAAATACACACGTAGAAGCCTGAAACTACTCTAAATAAAATATCAGATTTTTAAAATCCCATAAAGAAACGAGCAAACACAAAATCAACCACTTTGATTGAGGAGATAATGAGATGGAGGGGGTTAGAAGGGCCCCATGTGGAGGAGGGGATGGAGTCTAGGGAAACCCTGGGGAGTCACTTGTTCTGACTGGGCTTTCTCCTTGCTTGACACTTTGTTAACCATTTCCTGGCAAGAGCTTAGGAAACTCCTGCCCTCTAGTGAGGCAGGGCCTCCCCTCACAGGGTGCTGGCAAGGAGGCATTCTGAGACTGTGACTGAGAAGCTAGCACAGTGCTTGACAAGTACCTGTGGGAACTGTCCTCCTCTGTAACCATCATGTGACCTTGGAGTGTTCAGATGGCCTGGCCTGTACTGGGACTTGGCGGAGTTGTTTGACGGTCAGCTGCTTTAGGTTCCCACTTTCTCCTCAATCAAAGTGGCTGTTTTTGTGTCTCTTTGTTTATTTATGGTTTTAAAAACCTGATATATAAATAGAAAGTGCAGCCAGAGGTGCCGAGGCTCAGTGTCTAGAACTTTGCTGCCTGGGCTTGCTTGCTGGCCTGTGGCCAGGTGAACTCTGGGTGTGAGGTGGTTCCCACCCTGGATCTACAATCCCCACCACCTCTCCCAGGGCCTGAGTAACCAACACAAAGAAGTATTAAAGAGCGGGTGAGTGACAGGCATGAAGTCCATCAAGGAAGATTTGAACTATCTGGACTGGGGCTGTCAGGGGTAGGAACTATGGTGGCCTTGTCTTCTCATGGCCCCACCCACAGATGTGACTGCCCTGTGCTGCGTCTCCAGCAGCCAGGTGTCCATGGCCCTGAGCCTGTCGTACCATGCTTGCTTCCTCATGCTGTTCATGTTTGAAAAAAAAAAAAAAATTCTGAGATGGCGCTTTTGCATGTGAGTGCTGGAAATGGGGAGGCACCTTTGTCCTAGGGAATTAGGAGCTGACCAGATACCTCCTGAGTACCCCCCCAGAACAAGTAGGGGGCGGTGCTGTACTAAGTGATGCCTGCCCCCCATCCAAAAATGTATTTGCATTGGCTCAATGAATATGCAATGCAGTGACTTAAATGAAGACACATGAATGGTGTATGTGGACATCAACTTGCAGCTGGGAAACAGGTGCCTCTCATTCTCCCTTGCAAGTGTGGAATGTGTCCATGCCCATGAGTGCATAGGTCTGTCCTCCTTAACTTGTTCACAACTCCAGATCAGTTCTAAGTGAATGATGTGCTGATGAGATTTCTTAGGTCATTTGTATGTTTGACATTGTGGCTGCTGCTTTTGCTGCCACTACCCCCAGGCCTAACCTGGCTTGAAGTCTAGGCTTTAGGTCAAAAAGATGAGGGGCTTCCTGTGCTCTGGGATGGGAAGTTGGAGATCTGTGGTAAGACTGGGGGTTGGGTTACACTTAAGTTTTGTGCACGATGACAGCTGCGGTGGTTTTATTAGTGGTGATTGTCCTGGCCTGGTTTTAGCTCTGGGTGGAGGAAGGAATCAGCAGTGGTAGACATCCATGTGCTCAGCCCTGGCTTTCCTGCCCTCAGGCCCAGCAGTAAGCATCACCACACAGTCTGACTTGCCTCCCTACTCCCTAAACCCCCGATGGGAATACCTTGGAGGCTACAATCTGAATGTGTTATTCTTTCTGCTTTAACCAGACCTGCCTAACACACAATGAGGGAGTGAAGGTAGGATGCGTGGGGGACCTGGGGAGAACCAGAGTGGAATCATAAATCCTTTGAAAAAGTTAAAGATACAGAAGTGATGATAACCTCTCCATGAAGCCCAGCTCCCTACCCGATTCTTGCCACACAGCCCCTTCTACAGTCACCAGCTCTGGGAGAGGTTGGGGATCCCTATAGACCCGGGCTGCCCTCTGTACCCACCTGCCTGTGCTCCCTCTCTCTCTTTTTTTTTTTTTTTTTTTTTTTGAGACAGTTTCACTTTTGCTGCCCAGGCTGGAGTGCAATGGCACGATCTCGGCTCACTGCAACCTCCACGTTCTGGGTTCAAAGGATTCTCCTGTCTCAGCCTCAGGTAGCTGAGATTATAGGCTCATGCCACCATTCCCAGCTAATTTTTGTATTTTTAGCAGACAAGGGGTTTTGCCACGTTAACCAGGCTGTTCTCAAACTCCTGACCTCAGGTGATCCGCCCACTTCGGCCTCTCAAAGTGCTGGGATTACAAGCGTATGCCATCATGCCCAGCCCCTGTGCTCCTTCTCTTTGCCTGCTGTCAGGGCCCTAACATGGAGAAGGAGGCAGGCCCTCAGCCTCAGGTATAGCTGAATGCCATTTGGAGTGTTTGAAGTATGCTTTATGTCTTCGAAATTCTAAAAAAGTAAGATGAATTCCAATTCTAATGTCCGTTAGTTTTCCTGAGCCAACTGGAAGAAAAGTCTTTTTCACCTGAAATTTTTAAGTGACACTCAAGGATAGCCACCAGGGTCTTGGCCAGGGAAGGCTCCGACATGCTTCTTGCATCCAGTTTGATCTGCAACCTCATGATTGTGTTGTCCTGAACATACTTTCTTTGGTGAACATGGTTCACATGGTTAACATCACTTCATGAGAGGGGGGCATCATGTAGAGCTGAGAATGGATTGTCTTTAGTTATCATTGTGCCTCTTTGTCACCTAAGTGGCTCATTTTTCCTGGCTGATTCTTTAAGTGTGTTACTGTGGTCAGACATCATTGGACAATTCAAATCACAAGGGGCTGCTGTTATATAAAGCAAGCAAAGGCTTTAAATGTGAAATACTTCTTTTCTTTTTCCCTTCTTTTAGGGGAAATACTTCAACTTATTTTTTAAGAGTAAAGAGTGGTATCTCAGCAGATTTAGTGTGAGAATTTGCAGGTGCTAGGTGGTCGTTTCAGTGTGGATGGGCACTTTCCCAAGATGGAGAACCAGGTCTTACTGAATTGCAGGAGCCACACTTCCTCTTTTTCACACCCCCCACCATGTGCACGTGTGTGTGTGTGTGTGTGTGTGTGTGTGTGTGTACACATGTAGGTCTCACTCTATCAACCAAGCTGGAGTGCAGTGCTGAATAATGGGTCACTGCAGCTTCAAACTTTTAGTCTTAAGCGATTCTCCAACCTCAGCCACCCCAGTATCTGGGACCACAGGCATGTACCACCATGTCTGGCTCTTTTTTTTTTTTTTTTTTTTTTTTGGTATTTTGTTAAAGTAGAGACAGAGTATTGCCACATTGCGTAGGCTGCTCTTGAATTCCTGAGCTCAAGTGATCCACATGCATTGGTCTCCCATCATGCTGCAATTACAGACATGAGCCCCTGCACCCGGCCTAGTTTTATTATCTGATTACACAAGTGTATTTCTTCATAACAATTCACTGAGCTTTATATGAATGAATAATTTGTGAATGTATTTCTCTATGCTTGTTACATATCAATAAAAAGTTACATAGTATATATTTGCACAAAACGTGAGCTCAGTATCTCAAAATAACAGCAGCATTTATATTTGTTTGTTTCATGGTGAAACACACTCAGAACATGATCATACATCTTTGCTATCATGACACCCTAACTTAGTTCACAGTTTTCTTTTTTTTTTTTTTTTTTGAGACGGAGTCTCGCTCTGTCACCCAGGCTGGAGTGCAGTGGCCGGATCTCAGCTCACTGCAAGCTCCACCTCCCGGGTTTACGCCATTCTCCTGCCTCAGCCTCCCGAGTAGCTGGGACTACAGGCACCCGCCACCTCGCCCGGCTAGTTTCTTGTATTTTTTAGTAGAGACGGGGTTTCACCATGTTAGCCAGGATGGTCTTGATCTCCTGACCTCGTGATCCGCCCGTCTCGGCCTCCCAAAGTGCTGGGATTACAGGCTTGAGCCACCGCGCCCGGCCAGTTCACAGTTTTCTTACCATTCTACAAAGAACAGAAATTTAAAAAAAAAAAAAAAAAGCAGTCTTGGGCCGAGTGTGGTGACTCACACCTGTAACCCTAGAATTTTGGGAGGACAAGTCAGGAGGATCATGAGGTCAGGAGTTCAAGACCAGCCTGACCAACATGGTGAAACCCCCGTCTCTACTAAAAATACAAAATTAGCCAGGTGTGGTGGTGTGCACCTGTAATTCTAGCTAGTTGGGAGGCTGAGGCAGGAGAACCATTTGAGTCCAGAGGGAGTGGTGGTTGCAGTAAGCTGAGGTCAAAGCACTGCACTCCAGCCTGTGCAACAGAGCAAGACTCCGTCTCAATAAAAAACAAAGAAAAGAAATTTATTCCCCACAATAGGGATCTACAGAAGATATACTGTAAAGGCTATGGTTACACAACAGATTTTAAATGTACTTACTAAAGTGGTGTTAAATAATATTTCTTTTAATTACTTACTAGATGAACAGAGAAGTACTGTGAAGCTGTAGTTGCACATGGAGAAATACATGGGTAGATTCCCTGAGCCAACTCTGCATCCACAGAGATGCAATTGTGGAGGATTAATGAACAGTGTGTTTGGTTGAAATGAGTAGAGCACTTATCTAGCTATTTGACCTATTTAATTTTAGTTGGTTGTTCATGGGGACCCTGGCTAAAAAGCATGCTTCAAACCCTTGGTATTATCTTCCTGATAGTCAAAATGGTAGGCTCCCTACTGCACTGTATTCTCTCAAAAGTTATAAATTTTTGCATGTGGTCATCTCTAGAATGTCAGGTGGCCTCTTTTTAACTGGAAGGACAGAAACTCAAAGATGTATGTGACTATGAAGACACTGTAATCTATAAATGACATGACAAGGACAAAATTCCAAAATAGGCCAGGTGCGGTGACTGAGGCCTGTAATCCCAGAACTTTGGGAGACTGAGGTAGGTGGATCAAGAGATCAGGAGTTCGAGACAATCCTGGTCAACATAGTGAAACCCTGTTTCTACTGATAATCCCAAAATTGGCCAGGCACGGTGGCTCATGCCTGTTATTCCAGCGCTTTGAGAGGCTGAGGCAGACTGATCACGAGGTCAGGAGATCAAGACCATCCTAGCTAACACGGTGAAACCTCGTCTCTACTAATAATACAAAAAATTAACCAGCTGTGGTGGCACGCACCTGTAGGCCAGCTACTCAGGAGGCTGAGGCAGGAGAAGCGCTTGAACCCGGGAGGCGGAAGTTGCAGTGAGCCCAGATTGAGCCACCGCACTCCAGCCTGGGTGACAGAGCGAGACTCAGTTTAAAACAAGCAAACAAACAAAAATACCAAAATTAGTCATTAGCCAGGCATGGCGGCATGCACCTGTAGTTCCAGCTAATCAGGAGGCTGAGGCAGGAGAAGCGCTTGAACCCGGGAGGCGGAAGTTGCAGTGAGCCCAGATTGAGCCACCGCACTCCAGCCTGGGTGACAGAGCGAGACTCAGTTTAAAACAAGCAAACAAACAAAAATACCAAAATTAGTCATTAGCCAGGCATGGCGGCATGCACCTGTAGTTCCAGCTAATCAGGAGGCTGAGGCAGGAGAATCATTTGAACCCAGGAGGCGAAGGTTGCAGTGAGCTGAGGTAGTGCCACTTCACTCCAACCCGGGCGAGCTAGCAAGATTCAGACTAAAAGAAAAAAAATATATATGGAAACAGAGTGGCACTAAGGCCCTGAGTTTTAATCACACTGTGACCTACGTGAGAACTTAAACAAATGGGGTAATTTTTTTTTAATTTAAAAGTAAACTTGAATGTCGAAAATGCAAACTTGGGGAGGGCAGAAAGATCACACACAGGGCTGTCACTTCACACTTGGAGGGTTGCACAGTGGCGGGGCAAAGGTGCTCCTCACTTCCCAGATGGTGGGGTGACCGGGCAGAGGCGCTCCTCACTTCCCAGACAATGGGATGGCAGAGCAGAGGCGCTCCTCACTTCCCAAATGGGGTAAATTTTTTAAGCAAAATTATTTATGGCCGTCACTCCGGACTGAGCATGTGCACTCATCCCAGACAGAACAAAGCAAAACAAAATGAGTCACTCATGCTAAATGTGAGATAATCAAACCTAAAATTTAAGAAAATACGTAGATCTTAAAACAGACCAGTTTTTCTTTGGGAGGCCAAGGCAGGAGGATCACCTGAAGCCGGGAGTTTGAGACCAGCCTGACCAACATAGAGAAACACTGTCCCTTTGAAAAATACAAAATTAGCTGGCTATGGTGGTGCATGCCTGTAATCCCAGCTACTCAGGAGGCGAAGGCAGAAGGATTGCTTGAACCCGGGAGGCAGAGGTTGCAGTAAGCCGAGATCGCGCCATTGCACTCCAGCCTGGGCAACAAGAGCAAAATTCTGACTAAAATAAACAAACAAACAAATAAGTAAATAAAACAGACCAGTTTTTGTTTTCTTCTGTAAAGAACAGATTTCAAAACAGGGAGATCCCCTGTACTCTAACCCTTTAAAATAGTAATAGTAGCTGGGTGTGGTGGCTCATGCCTGTAATTCTAGCACTTTGGAAGGCCGAAGTGAGTGGATCAGGAGGTCAGGAGATGAGACCATCCTGGCTAACACGGTGAAACTCCATCTCCACTAAAAATACAAAAAATTAGCCAGGCATGGTGGCACACACCTGTAATCCCAGCTACTCTGGAGGCTGAGGCAGGAGAATCGCTTGAAACTGGGAGGCAGAGGAGGTTGCAGCGAGTCGAGATCGCACCACTGCACTCCAGCCTGAATGACAGAGTGAGACTCTGTCTCAAAATAATAATAATTATAGTAATAAAATAACAACCTGAAATTCTTGTTTCCTTTTAACAAACCCCACAGTTCTGCTATGTCACAGTGGGATTTGAGACTACATAAGTACATTTCGGATGGTGACAGAGTGATATCAATGTCTAAAGTTTTGGTTTATTTCTGCCAGGGGCGGTGGCTCATGCCTGTAATCCCAGCACTTTGGGAGGCTGAGGCGAGTGAATCACCTGAGGTCAGGAGTTCGAGACCAGCCTGGGCAACACGGTGAAACCCCGTCTCTACTAAAAATACAAAAATTATCCGGGCATGGTGTTGCACACCTATAGTCTCAGCTACTCAGGTGGCTGAGGCAGGAGAATTGCTTGAACCTGGGGGATGGAAGTTGAAGTGAGCCGAGATCCTGCCACTGCACTTCAGCCTGGGTGACAGAGCAAAACTCTGTCTCAAAAAAACAAAACAAAACAAAAAACACAAAAAACAAACAAAAAGGTTTGGTCTATCTCTCAAAATTGAGAAGATGACCAATAGGGAGAAATTGTTAAATTAATTATACCCTAAAGCTGCCCCCTTTCCTGTTTAATTTTAGTCAATGGTTTTTGCTTGTTTGTTTACACAGTAAACTGAAACCTAACTGGATATGTAAATGGACTGTACCCATTCTTGTACCAACCGTTGTGGTTTGGCCAATAATAGGATGTCAACTCGTGAAACCATGTTCAAATAAGGCGAACCCCAAGCTGTGATGAATCTGGCTGTTTCTGTACTTCATTTCCATTTTCTGTACGTCACTTTGCTTTTTCTGTCCATAAGTCTTTTTCCACCACGTGGCTATGCTGAAGTCTCCCTGAGCCTACTCTAGATTCACAGGCTACTCAATTTGGAAATCACTCTTTGCTCAATTAAACTTTGTTGTATTTAATTTCTCTAATTATTTTTATTTTTTAAAATTTCCTCAAATTTTTTCTATCATTAAAAATGAATAATATGTCCTTGAAGTTTGATTTTCTAAACTCATCCCTCAGCTATTTTTCCAAATTATTTTGTCCTTTCAAAATGCTTCTGCAATTTTTTTTTTTTTTTTTTTT
>NW_012119899.1:452129-461905 GCF_000951035.1 Colobus angolensis palliatus
CTCAGACTCCCAAAGTGCTGGAATTACAGTAAATTTTTTTTCTTAAGACAATGTCTCACTCTATTACCGTGGCTGGAGTGTAGTGATGTAACAAATCATGGTTCCCTGCAGCCTTAACCTTCCAGGCTCAAGCAATCCTCCTGCCCCAGCCACCTGAGTAGATGCCACTAGAGGCATGAAACATCATGCCTGGCACATTTTTTCATTTTTATGTTTCATAATGAAAGGATTTTACTATATTGCCCAGGCTGCACTTAAACTCCAAGCTCAAGTAGTTCTTTCATCTCAGCCTCTCAAAGTGCTAGAATTATGGGTGTGAGCCACTGTGTGCTTCTGCAGTTTTTCAAGAGAATTATTCCCAATAATAAACTGTACTCTGTGTGGGCACAAATCTAAAAGAAATCTGGCTTCTACTGTAGAATTGTCACTCTCCAGGATTTCAAGGATCTGTGGTGTCTACTTCAGTATTCTAGTTTGATCTATGGAGGTGCATGGGAGTTGGGGTCAGAGAGAGTTGATCCTGAGTCTCAGCCTCACCATTTAGCAGTTGTGGGTCTTTAAAACAGTTTTGTTTTTGTTTTTGTTTTTTTGAGAGGGAGTCTCACTCTGTTGCCCAGGCTGGAGTACAGTGGCGTGAACTCGGCTCATTGCAACCTTCGCCTCTCAGGTTCAAGCAATTCTGCCTCAGCCTCCTGAGTAGCTGGGATTACAGGCATGCGCCACCACGCCCAGCTAATTTTTTGTGTGTTTTGAGTAGAGACGGGGTTTCACCATATTGGCCAGGCTGGTCTCGAACTCCTGATCTTGTGATCCACCCTCCTCGGCCTCCCAAAATGCTTGAATTACAGGTGTGAGCCACTGCTCCTAGTTGAACAAGTTTCTTGATGTGAAATAGTTGTATAAACCACATATGCAAAATGGCAGAATGATAGTGATTTCAAAAATCATAGCAATTGTTGTTATTGTTGAGACAGAGTTTTACTCTTGTTGCCCAGGCTGGGGTGCAGTGGAGCGATCTTAGCTCTGCCTCCCAGGTTCAAGTGATTCTCCTGCCTCAGCCTCCTGAATAGCTGGGATTACAGGCTCCCACCACCATGCCCAGCCAATTTTTTGTACTTTTAGTAGAGACGGGGTTTCACCATGTTGGCCAGGCTGGTCTCAAAATCCTAATCTCAAGTCATCCACCCACCTCAGAGTCCCAAAATGCTGTGATTACAGGCATGAGCCACTGTGCCTGGCCTCATTTTTTTTTAACCTCTTTTATATTGATTTCCAGATGCTTTCACAGCTCTTCTCATTGAAATACAGAATCTGGTTTCCAAATCCTATATCTGGCTGGCCTTATTTGCTCAGGGCAATGGAAACGTGAACATGAAAGTGGGCTAGTTTGGGGCCTAGGTTCAAAAGGTTTTGAATGCTTCTGTTTTTCTTTCAGAATGCTGCCATCTCCTTGTGTAAAGCCCATGTTAGCCAGATGGAGGATAAGATAACATGGGGAGGAGAAGCAAGGTGACAGTCCCAGAAGAAGACGCTCACCTTCAGAAGCACAGCTACCTAGTCAACAAATAGCTGATGATACATGTCTGAAGGAGCTCAGCTGAGGCCAAAAGAATGGTCCTACTGAGCCTAGCATAAATGGCTGACAATCTCAGTTATGAGCTAAAAAGTTTTGGATGGTTTGTTGTGATGCAGTTCCTAACTAATACATGCACCCAGTGCAGACAGGATGACAGGATTCAATGACAGGTTGATTATTAACTTCTAACAATGGGCACCCTAAAAGTATGGATTTTTTTCCTCTAAAGTTGGATGTCTTGTGAAATAACATTAAGTAATGAAAATATACATGCAGATGTGTATGCATGTAATTGGTCCTTATACTCACATAGTCACTCACTCCACAGGAGAAAACAGATAACCACAGTCTGACAATTAGGGCCAAGGCCAAACTGCAAAATAAGTTTGCCTTAAACTATTTTCTTCATATCTGAACATTGGAAATCAAGACTGTGGACAGATCTGAAAACAAAGAGTTTCTTCTTCTTTGGCCCCAGCATTTATTTTTATTTTTATTTTTTTTGTTCACTGGAAGAAAGTTGGGCAACAAGTGGCCAGCAGTGGTACACCTGTGGGTATTTTATTCTTGCTACCTTCTGCTCTTTCTATGGCCACTATCTGTTTCACCTTGGTAACTGAAGAAGTTGGTAGGGAGAGGCTTCACCTGTGGCAGAAAAGGGACGTTCAGGCTCTTCACCTCCTCTGACATTGGAGCTGTACTTCATTGTGGCAGCTATCGGCCATTTGTGGCTACTTCGTGCCTGGAATGTTCCTGCTTTGAACTGCAATATGCTAAAAAAGGTAAAATACAGAGTTGGTTTTGAAGATTTAGTTCCAAATATATACACTTCATTGCTCATATATTAAAATAACAATATTTTGGGGGCCAGGCATGGTGGTTCACACCTGTAAATCTAGCACTTTGGGAGGCAGAGGTGGGTGGATCATCTTAAGTCAGGAGTTTGAGACCAGCCTGGCCAACATGGTGAATCACTGTCCCTGCTAAAAATACAAAAAAATTAGTCAGGCATGGAGGCAGGCACCTGTAATGCCAGCTATTCAGGAGGCTGAGGCAGGAGAATTGCTTGAACCCAGGAAGTGGAGGTTGCAGTGAGCCAAGATTGCACCATTGCCCTCCAGCCTGGGCAACAAGAGTGAAACTCCGTCTCCTAAATAAATAAATAAAATTTTGGATATATTGGGTTAAATTGTTACAATCAATTTCACCTGTTTCTTGATTTGTTTAAAAGTTTGGCTACTAGAAAATTTAAAACTAACTGTGGCTCACACTTTACTTCAGAGGCCTGCCTCCTTTTTTAAAATCTCGGGGTCTGGATCACTATCAAAATCACTATCAAAAAGCTCGAAGGTCCAGAAACCAGGACGGTCATAAAAGCTAAAATTTTAAAATAATTGTTATTATATATATTTTTATTTTAGAATACCCATAAACTGTATTATTTAAAATGCATATGATCTCACAAACAAGGTTAAACGCAAATACCCTCTTGGGTGGGCCTGGTTAAGCTCAGGGAGGTAGTCCTGTCTGAAAAAGCTGCAGCTTAGATCTTTAGTCTTCTTTCAGCTCAGTTATCTATCACATCTTCTGTCACTCAGGTCCTGAGGGGGTGGGGCTTTAATCATTATCCACTCAGGTACCCTGTGCTGCAAACTGACCAATCAGGCTTCCAAGTTTGGCGGGACCTTTGTCTCTGGCTGCAGCCGGAGCTCCAGGTCTTCTCCTCATTGCTGTGTCCTCTGCTCCCAGAGGCCCAGTCTCTGTGGCCCTGTGACCTGTAGGTGTTGGAAGATCCATAGCTAAGACGCCAGGACCCCCGGAAGCCTAGAAATGGTGAGAGTGCTGGGCCCAACATTCCGAGAGAGGGGCAGGGGCTGGCTGGAAGGGATGGGAAGTGACTGTGGCAGGATTCAGGCCTCCCTGCAGTCAGCTCCACAGTCTGCGCCCCGAGTTCTGCTTGCCCAACTCGGCCTCATTACTCTTCATCCATACGTTGGCAGTTGCACCGACACCTGGGTCCCTGGGCGTTCTGTCTCCTCCCTGTGCAGTGACTGGGCCTGGAGCCCTATCTGCGCAGCTCTGCACCTGCAGCGCCGCGTCTCTCCAAGATTGTTCAGGGACCACTGGAGGGTCTTCAGGGGAGAATCCTTACGGGTGCTGGGTTCATGAATGGGAAGACCTTTGTTACTTGGTGCTCCCAGATTCTCTTCCCTTTTATTAAAAATTTATGGGAGTCAAGGCCGGGCGTGGTGGCTCACTCCTGTAATTCCAGCACTTTGAGAGGCCGAGACGGTCGGATCACGAGGTCAGGAGTTCGAGACCAGCCTGGCCAACATAGTGAAACCCCGCCTCTACTAAAAATACAAAAATTAGCCAGGCGTGGTGGCAGGTGCCTGTAATCCCAGCTACTGCGGAGGTTGAGGCGGGAGAATCGCTTGAAACCGGGAGATGGAGGTTGCAGTGAGCCGAGTTCACTCCACGGCACTCCAGCCTGGACAACAGAGTGAGACTCCGTCTCAAAAAAAAAAAAAAAAAAAAATGGGAATCACTCATAAGTGCACGCTTGTAATTTCAGCTACTCAGAGGCTGAGGCCGGAGAATTGCTTGAACCCAGGAGGTGGAGGTTGCAGTAAGCTGAAATCACACCATTGCATTCCAACCTGGGCGACAAGAGTGAAAACACTGGATCAAAATCCTGGCATTCTAAGGGGATAGACGTCCAGCAGAACCCAGGGAGTCTAACAATAGAGACACCTGGGCGACCCAGGCATCATAAGGGGAGAGATACCTGGCCAACCCCAGGCAGTCTAATAATAAAGACACCTGGAAGATCCCAGGCATTCTAATGGCAGAGACTCCGGGCCACCACCAGACATTCTAAAGGAAGACACTCCTGATCGACCACAGGCAGTGTAAAGATAGAGACATCTGGGCCACTGCTGGAAATCTAATGGAAGAACCTTCAGGCCGACCTCAGGCAGTCTGATGATAGAGATACCTGGGCGACCCCAGGAATTCTAATGGGAAAGACTTCTGGCCGACCACAGCCAGACTAATTACAAAGACACATGGATGACCCCAGGGATTCTGATGGGACAGACTTTCCGCTGACCTTTGGAATTCTACTAAAAGAGACTTCACACTGACCACAGAGAATCTAATGTTAGAGACAACTAGGGGACTCCTGCATTCTAATGGGAGAGGCTCCCAGTCAATCCCCAGTTGAATGATAGAGACACCTGGGCGATCCCAGGCATTCTAATGAGAGAGATGCCCGGCCAACCCCAGGCATTCAAATGAGGGAATCACCTGGGCGACCACAGGTGTTTTAAAGGGATTGCCTCCCAGGCGACCCCAGGCAGTCTAATGATAAAGACACCTGAGCGCCCTCAGGGATTTTTTTTAATGGGAGACACTCCCACCCGACCCCAGGCATGCTAACGATAGAGACACCTTGACAACCATAGGCATTCCAGTGATAGAGACACCTGTACTACTCCAGGCATTCTAATGGGAGAGACTCCTTGCAGACCTAGGGCAGTCTAACGATAAAGACACCTGGGTGACCCCAGGCATTCTGATGGGAAAGTTTCTCAGCCGACTCCAGGCAGTCTAATGATAGAGACACCTGGGCAACCCCTGACATTCTAATCAGAATCCCAGCCAACCCCAGTCATTCTAATGGGAGAGACTCCTGGTCCACCCTAGATAGTCAAACACCAGGGTGACCCCAGGCATTTTAATGGGAGAGACTCCTGGCTGACCATAAGCAGTCTAATTATAAAGACATGTGGGTGACCCCAGGCATTATAATGGGAAAGACTCCTGGCCAACCTCAGGCAGTCTAAATATAGAGACATCTGGGAGACCCAAGGAATTTGGGAGGAACCCCTGCCATTCCCAGGCAGTCTAATGATAGAGACACCTGGGCGTCCCTAGGCATTTTAATGGTAGAGATTCCTCTCTGACCCCAGTTTAAATATAGAAACACCTGGAAGACTGCAGGCATTCTAATGGTAAACATCCCCAGCCCCCCAACCACAGGCAGTGCAAGGATAGAGATCCCAGGGCAACCCCAGGCATTCTAATTGGGTAAACTTTTGGCCGACCCCAGGCAGTCTAATTATAAAGACACCTGTGCAATGACAGGCATTCTAATGGGAGAGACAATCAGCTGACCCTTGGCATTCTAATGACAGACACCTGGGCAACTCCAGGCATTCTAATGGGAGGGACTCCTGGCCCACCACAGGCATTGTAATGGGAGTGACCCCTGGCTGACCCCAGGCAGTCTAATGACAAACACCTGGGCGACCGCAGACATTCTAATAGGAGAGACTGCCACGGAACCCAGGCAGTCTAATGATAGCAGGCATTCTAATGGGAGAGAATCCCAGTCGACTTAAGGCAGTCTAACGATAGATACACCTTGGTGACCCCAGGCATTCTAATGGGAGAGACTCCTGGCCAACCCCAGACAGTCTAATGAGAGACATTTGGATGACCCCAAATATTATAATGGTACTCTTGGCCAACAAAAGGCAGTCTAATAATAGAGACACCTGGGCGACCCCAGGCACTCTAATGGGAGAGAATCCCAAGCGACCTCAGGAAGTCTAATGATAGAGAAACCTGGTCGACCCTAGGCATTTTAATGGGAGAAACTCCCAGCTGACCACAGGCAATCTAATAATAGAGACACCTGGGTGTGCAAAGGCATTCTAATTGGAGAGACTCACAGCCAACCCCAGGCAGTCTAATGATAGAGACACCTGGGTGACAACAGGCATTCTAATGTGAGAGACTCCTGACCAACTCCAGGCAGTCTTATTGTAAAGACCCCTGGGTGACCCCAGGCATTTTAATGGGAGAGACTCCTGGGTGACCCCAGGAAGTCTAATGATAGACTTGGTAACCTTAGGCATTCTAATGGGAGTGACTCCAGGCCAACCGCAGGCAATCTAATGATAGAGACATCTGACCAATCCCAGGCATTCTAATTACAGAGGCACTTGAGCCACCCCTGGCACTCTAATGGGAGAGAATTTCAACTGACCACAGATAGTTTAATGATGGAGACACCGGGCCTATGCCAGGCATTCTAATAACAGAGATTCATGGCTGGCCCAAGGCAGTCTAATGATAGAGACACCTGGGAGACCCCAGGCAATCTCAAGAAAGTGACTCCTGGCCAACCCCAGGCATTCTAATGATAGAGACACCTGGGTGACACCAGGCATTCTAATGGGAGAGACCTTGGCGGACCCTAGGCATTCTAACAGAAGAGAATCCTGGCCTACACTAGGCAGGCTAATGATAGAGGCACCTGGGAAACCCCAAGCAACACATTGGGAGAAATGCCCGGCCAACTCCAGTCTACTGATAGAGACACATGGGCCATTCCAGGTATTCTAAGGAAAGAGACTTCTGGCAGGCCAGAGTTTTTAGTTTGTTTATTTGTTTTGTGAAAAATATTTATTCTGAGAATCTAAAATCTGGACAAAGAATATTGAACTTTAGAAAAAGCCTACACAAAATTATCTTATTTCTTCCCTAATACATTAATAATCTAATAATGAGGTGAAAAAAAGTCCTTTAAAAATAACATTGCTCCAGTTTGCAAGTTTGTGATTTAAAATGTCCCTATGCCATTGAGGTATAGGCTGCAAACTTTGGTAAAATTAGAAAAATACAAAAACAAAAACAACAACCAAATGCTAACATAATATCTTTCTTGATACACATACAGTAACTACAAAAACTTTATTTAGAAAACTTGTTTATTAAAAATCCCTCTTGTAAGTTCTCAATTGCAGAGTTAAATTGAATTTAAATTATCTATAAGACTCAAACTGTTCCCAAGCACCGACCCAGTTTCAGGAAGAACTGAACGCAGTTTCTAAAATCTGGTTGGCATTTTTAATAATTCAGTGCTAACAACAAAGACTGTCATCTTTACAAAGAAGGAAGGCCAGGTGCGGTGGCTCACGCCTGTAATCCCAGTACTTTGGGAGGCTGAGGCGGGTGGATCATGAGGTCAGGAGATCGAGACCATCTTGGCTAACACAGTGAAACCCCGTCTCTACTAAAAATACAAAAAAATTAGCTGGGCATGGTGACAGGCGCCTGTAGTCCCAGCTACTTGGGAGGCTGAGGCAGGAGAATGGCATCAACCCAGGATGCAGAGCTTTCAGTGAGCCGAGATCATGCCACTGCACTCCAGCCTGGGTGACAGAGCGAGACACCATCTCAAAAACAAAAACAAAAAAACAAAAAAAAAAAAAAAGGAAGCAAAGGCATTTGAGCATGGCTTCATGTGCTGGTGTTCATCCGTGGCCACCTTCATCAGACAGCATCAGCCACGTACCTGGCCCTATGTGAAGCAGAGTGCAGAGTCCCCTTGACGCCATTTCTGCCTCTAATAATAGAGACACCTGGGGACCCTAGGCATTTTAATGGGAGAGAATCCCAAGAGACTCCAGGAAGTCTAATGGTAGAGAAACCTGGTCGACCCCAGGCATTTTAATGGGAGAAACTCCCAGCCGACCCCAGGCAATCTAATGATACAGACACCTGAGAGCACCAAGGCATTCCAATGGAAGAAACTCCTGCCAAACCCAAGCAGTCTAATAGAAACATTCTGGCAAAAGTTTGGCATTCAAATGAAAGAGATTCCCAGCTACCCCAGGCAGTCTAATAATAGAGATACTTGGATGAACCAGGCATCATAATGGAAGAGAAACCTGGCCGAACAGAGGCAGTCTAATGATAGAGACAGCTGGGTGACCCCAGGCATTCTACTGAGAGAGACTCCTGGCCTACCCTAGGCAGCCTAATGATAGAGACAGATGGGGCATCCCAAATATTCTATTGGAAGAAACTTCTGGCCACCCCAGGCCATCTAATGATAGAGACACCTGGGAGGCCCCGGATATTCTAATGGAAAAGACTCCTGGCCACCCTAGACAGACTAATTATAAAGACACATGGGAAACACCAGGCATTCTAATGGGAGAGACTTTTGGCTGATGCTAGGAATTCTGATACAAGAGACTCCTGGCTGACCCCAGGAAGTCTAAGGATATAGACACCTGGGCCAACCCAGGCATCTTAATGGGAGAGACTACTGGCCAACAGCAGGCAGTCTAATAACAGAGACACCTGGGCGACCCCTGGCATTTTAATGGGAGAGACTCCCGGCTGACTCCAGGGAGTCTAATGATTCACACAGGCAATCCCAGGCATTCTAATAAGAGAGACTCCAGGCTGACCCCAGGCATTTAAAAATTAAAAACACTTGGGCAACCACAGGCATTCTAAAGAAAGAGACTGCTGGGCGACCCTAGGCAGTCTGATAATAAAGACACATGGGCCACCTTAGGCATTCTAATGGGAAAGACTCCCAGCTGACCCCTGGCATTGTAATGACAGGGACACCTGGGTGACCTCAGGCATTCTAATGATAGAGACACCTGGGTGACCTCAGGAATTTCAATGGGAGAAATTTCTGCCTGACTCTAGGCAGTGATGATAGAGACACTTGGGCCACACCAGGCATTCTAATGAAAGAGACTCCTGGCTGATGCCAGGCATTCTAATGGGAGAGACTCCTGGCAGACCCTGGCAATCTAAGAATAGAGACACCTAGGGAATTCCAGGCATTTTAATAGGAGAGACTCGTGGCTATCAGCAAACAGTCTAATGATAGAGATAACTGGGCAATAACAATGCCTGGGCAATGCCAGACGTTTTAATGAAGGAGACTCCTGGCCAACCCGAGGCTTTCTAATGGGAGAGATTCCAGTCCAACCCCAGGCATTATAATTGGAGAGACCCCTGGCTGACACCAGGCAGTCTAAAAATAAAGAGTCAGTGATGACCCAGGCATTCTAATATTAAAGACTCCTGGCCGACCACAGGCACTCTACCTGGGCGACCACAGGAATTCTAATGAGACTTTTTGCCAACCTCATGCATTCTAATAGGAAAGACTCCTGGCCAAACCCAGGTAGTCAAAAGATAGAGAAACCTGGGTGACACCAGGCATTCTATTTGTTGTTGTTGTTGTGGTTATTATACTTTAAGTTCTAGGGTACATGTGCACAACGTGCAAGTTTGTTACGTATGTATACATGTGCCATGTTGGTGTACTGCACCAATTCATCATTTACATTAAGTATATCTCCTAATGCTATCCCTC
>NW_012119899.1:471262-473147 GCF_000951035.1 Colobus angolensis palliatus
TTTTCTAGTTTATTTGCATAGAGGTGTTTATAGTATTCTCTGGTGGTAGTTTGTATGTCTGTGGGGTCAGTGGTGATATCCCCTTTATCATTTTTTATTGCATCTATTTGATTCTTTTTATGAATGATGTTTCCAGCTGCATCCATGTCCCTACAATCCGTATCCACTGTAGGGACCTACAGAATGGGAGAAAATTTTTACAATTGATCCATCTGACTGAAAGGCTAATAACCAGAATCTACAAATAACTTAAACAAATTTATTAGAAAAATAAAACAATCCCATCAAAAAGTGGGCAAAGGATATGAACAGACACTTCTTAAAAGAAGACATTTACGCAGCCAGCAGACATATGAAAAAATGCTCATTATCACTGGTCATCAGAGAAATGCAAATCAAAACCACAATGAGATACCATCTCACGCCAGCTAGAATGGTGGTCATTAAAAAGTCAGGAAGAAGGGGACGCCCAAGACGGCCGAATAGAAACAGCTCCAGCCTCCAGCTCCCAGTGTGAGTGACACAGAAGATGAGTGATTTCTGCATTTTCAACTGAGGTATGGGGTTCATCCACTGGGGCGTGCTGGCCAGTGAGTGCAGCCTGACCAGTGAGAGCTGAAGTAGGGCAAGGCATTGCCTCACCTGGGAAGCTCAAGGGGGAAGAGAATTCCTTTTCCTAGCCAAGGGAAACTGAAATACACAACACCTTGAATATCAGGTAACTCCCACCCTAATACCATGCTTTAAAAAGGGTCTTAGCAATTGGCACACCAGGAGATTATATCCCACACTTGGACTGGAGGGTCCCACGCCTACGGAGCCTCCCTCATTGCTAGCAAAGCAGTCTGAGATCTAACTGGGTACACCTCTGAGATGAAGCTTCCAGAACAAGAATCAGACAGCAACACTCACTGTTCAGCAATATTCTATCTTCTGCAGCCTCTGCTGCTGATACCCAGGCAAACAGGGTCTGGAGTGGACCTCAAGCAAACTCCAACAGACCTGCAGCTGAGGGTTCTGACTGTGAGAAGGAAAACTAACAAACAGAAAGAACACCCACACCAAAACTGCATCAGTATGACACCATTATCAAAGACCAAAGGCAGATAAAACCACAAAGATGGGGAAAAAGCAGTATAGAAAAGCTGGAAATTCAAAAAATCAGAGCGCATCTGCCCCTCCAAAGGAACACACCTCATCGCCAGCAGCAGAACAAAGCTGGATGGAGAATGACTTTGATGAGTTGAGAGAAGAAGGCTTCAGTTGATCAAACTTCTCAGAGCTACAGGAGGAACTATGAACCCAGGCAAAGAAACTAAAAACCTTCAAAAAAGATTTGATGAATGGATAACTAGAATAACCAATGCGGAGAAGTCTACAAATGACCTGATAGAGATGAAAACCATGACACAAGAACTACGTGACAAATGCACAAGCTTCAGTAACCGACTTGATCAACTGAAAGAAACAGTATCAGATATTGAAAATCAAGTCAATGAAAAGAAGTGAGAAGTTTAGAGAAAAAAGAGTAAAAAGAAATGAACAAAACCTCCAAGAAATATGGGATTATGTGAAAAGACAAAATCTATGTCTGATCAATGTACCTGAAAGTGATGGGGAGAATGGAACCAAGTTGGAAAACACTCTGCAGGATATTATCCAGGAGAACTTCCCCAACCTAGTAAGACAGGCCAACATTCAAATTCAGGAAATATAGAGAATGCCACAAAGATACTCCTCAAGAAGAGCAACTCCAAGACACATAATTGTCAGATTCACCAAAGTTGTAATGAAGGAAAAAATGTTAAGGACAGCCAGAGAGAAAGGTCGGGTTACCCACAAAGGGAAGCCCATCAGACTAACAGCAGATCTCTCGGCAGAAACT
>NW_012119899.1:475162-477943 GCF_000951035.1 Colobus angolensis palliatus
ACCTACAAAGGACCCAATCAAATTTACAAGAAAAAAACAAACAACCCCATCAAAAAGTGGGCAAAGGATATGAACAGACACTTCTGAAAAGAAGACATTCATACAGCCAACAGACACTTCAAAAAAAATGCTCATCATCACTCGCCATCAGAGAAATGCAAATCAAAACCACAATGAGATACCATCTCACACCAATTAGAATGACAATCATTAAAAAATCAGGAAACAACAGGTGCTGGAGAGGATGTGGAGAAATAGGAACACTTTTACACTGTTGGTAGGACTGTAAACTAGTTCAACAATTGTGATTGAATCTCTGTAGGTCCCTACAAAGAACACGAACTCATCCTCTTTTATGGCTGCATAGTATTCCATGGTGTGTACATGCCAAATTTTCTTAATCCAGTCTGTCACTGATGGACATTTGGGTTGATACTAAGTCTTTGCTATTGTGAATAGTGCCACAATAAACATATTTGAGCATGTGTCTTTATAGTAGCATGGTTAATAATCCTTTCAGCATATACCCAGTAATGGGATTCCTGGGTCAAATAGTATTTCTAGTTCTAGATCCTTGAGGAATTGCCACACTGTCTACAACAATAGTTGAACTAGTTTACACTCCCAACAACAGTGTCAAAGCATTCCTATTTCTCCACATCCTCTCTAGCAAGCATTGTTTCCTGACTTTTTAATAATCACCATTCTAACTGGCATGAGATACTATCTCACTGTGGTTTTGATTTACATTTCTCAAATGACCAGTGATGAACATTTTTTTCATATGTCTGTTGGCTTCATGCATGTCTTCTTTTGAGAAGTTTCTGTTCATATCCTTTGCCCGCTTCTTGATGGGATTGTTTGTTTGTTTTTTTTTTTCTTGTAAATTTGTTTAAAAATTCTTTGTAGGTTCTGGATAGTAACCGTTTGTCAGAGGGATAGGTTGCAAAAATTTTCTCCCATTCTGTAGGTTGTCTGTTCACTCTGATGATAGTTTCTTTTGCTGTGCAGAAGGTCTTTAGTTTAATTAGATCCCATTTGTCAATTTTGGCTATTGTTGCCATAACTTTTGGTGTTTTAGGCATGAAGTCTTTGCCCATGCCTATTTCCTGAATCATAATTCCCAGGTTTTCTTCCAGGATTTTTATGGTCTTAAGTCTTACAATTAAGTCTTCATCTTGAGTTGATTTTTGTATAAGGTGTAAGGAAGGTGTCCAGTTTCAGCTTTCTGCCTATGGCTAGCCAGTTTTCCCAACACCATTTATTAAATAGGGAATCTTTTCCCCATTCCTTGTGTTCATCGGGTTTGTCAAAGATCAGATGATTGTAGATGTGTTGTATTGTTTCTGAGGCCTCTATTCTGTTTCATTGGTCTATGTGTCTGTTTTGGTATCAGTACCAGGCTGTTTTGGTTACTGTAGCCTTGTAGTATAGTTTGAAGTCAGGTAGCATGATGCCTCCAGCTTTGTTCTTCTTGCCCAGGATTGTCTTAACTATGCAGGCTCTTTCTTGTTTTCCTATGAAGTTTAAAGTAGTTTTTTCCAATTCTGTGAAGAAAGTCAGTGGTAGCTTAATGCGGATAGTATTGAATCTATAAATTACTTTGGACAGTATGGCCATTTTCAAGATATTGATTATTCCTATCCATGAGTATAAAACATTTTTCCATTTGTTTGTGTCCTCTCTGTTTTCCTTGAGCAGTGTTTTGTCGTTCCCCTTGAAGAGGCCCTTCACATCCATTGTAGGTTGTATTCCTAGGTATTTTATTCTCCTTGTAGCAATTGTGAATGGGAGTTCATTCATGATTTGCTGTTTGTCTATTATTGGTGTATAGAAATGTTTGTGATTTTTGCAGGTTGATTTTGTATCCCGAGACTCTCCTGAAGTTGCTTATCAGCTTAAGGAGATTTTAGGCTGAGACGATGGGGTTTTCTAAATAGACAATCATGTCATCTGCAAACAGAGACAATTTTACTTCCTCTCTTCCTATTTGAATACCTTTTATTTCTTTCTCTTGCCTGATTGTCCTGGCCAGAACTTCCAATACTATGTGGAATAGAAGTGGTAAGAGAAAGCATCCTTGTTTTGTGTCAGTTTTCAAAGGGAAAAACTGACTGTGGGTCAGTCAGTTTTCAAAATTGGCTGTGGGTTTGTCATAAATAGCTCTTATTATTTTGAGATACATTCCATCGATACCCAGTTTATTGAGAGTTTTTAGCATGAAGTTGTGTTGAATTTTGTTGAAGATATGTTCTGATTCTATTGAGATAGTCGTGTGGTTTTTGTGATTGGTTCTGTTTATGTGATGGATTACATTTATTGATTTGTGTATGTTGAACCAGACTTGCATTGCAGGTATGAAGTCAACTTGATCATGGTGGATAAGCTTTTTGATGTGCTGCCAGATTTGGCTTGTCAGTATTTTATTGAGGATTTTTGCATTGATGTTAATCAGGGACATTGGCCTGAAATTTTCTTTTTTTGTTTTGTCTCTGTCAGGTTTTGGTATCAGGATAATGCTGGCCTCATAAAATGAGTTAGGCAGGATTCTCTCTCTTTCTATCGTTTGGAATAGTTTCAGAAAGGATGGTACTAGCTCCTTTTGTACCTGTGGTAGAATTCGGCTGTGAATCCATCAGGTCCTGGGCTTTTTTTGGTTGGTAGGCTATTAATTATTGCCTCAATTTCAGAGCCTGCTATTGGTTTATTCAGGGATTCAACTTCTTCTTGGTTTAGTCTTGGGAGAGTGTAAGTGTCCAGGAAATTATCCATTTCTTCTAG
>NW_012119899.1:477993-492896 GCF_000951035.1 Colobus angolensis palliatus
GAGTGTAAGTGTCCAGGAAATTATCCATTTCTTCTAGATTTTCTATTTTATTTGTATAGAGGTCTTTACAATATTCTCTGATAGTAGTTTGTATTTCTGTGGGATCAGTGGTGTGATATCCCCTTTGTCATTTTTTATTGCATCTATTTGATTCTTCTCTCTTTTCTTCTTTATTAGTCTGGCTAGTGACCTATCTATTTTGTTTATCTTTACAAAAAACCAGCACTGGATTCATTAATTTTTTGAAAGGTCTTTTGTGTCCATATCTCTTTCACTTCTGCCCTGATCTTAGTTATTTCTTGTCTTCTACTAGCTTTTGAATTTGTTTGCTCTTGCTTCTCTAGTTCTTTCAATTGTGATTTTAGGGTGTCCATTTAAGACCTTACCTGCCTTCTCTTGTGAGCATTTAGTGCTACAAATTTTTCTCTAAATACTGCTTTGGTTGTGTCCCAGAGATTCTTGTAGGTTGCGTCTTTGTTCTCAGTGGTTTCAAAGAACTTATTTATCTCTGCCTTTATTTCATTATTTACCCAGTAGTCATTTAGGAGCAGGTTGTTCAGTTTCCATGTAGCTGTACAGTTTTGCATGAGTTTCTTAATCCTGAGTTCTAATTTGATTGCACTGTGGTCTGAGAGAATGTTTGTTATGATTTCCATTCTTTTGCATTTGATGAGGAGTGTTTTACTTCCAATTATGTGGTCAATTTTAGAAGAAATGCAATGAGTTGCTGACAAGAATGTATAATCTGTTGATTTGGGGTGGAGAGTTCTGTAGATGTCTATTAGGTTTGCTTGGTCCAGTGCTGAGTTCAAGTCCTGAATATCCTTGTTAATTTTCTGTGTTGCTGATAAGTCTAATATTGACAGTTTGATGTTAAAGTCTCCCACTACTATCATGATGTAGGAGATTAAGTCTCTTCGTAAGTCTCTGAGAACTTGCTTTGTGAATCTGGGGGCTCCTGTATTGGGTCTATATATATTTAGAATAGTTAGCTCTTCTTGTTGCATTGATCCGTTTACCATTATGTAATGCCCTTCTTTGTATCTTTTGATTTTTGTTGGCTTAAAGTCTGTTTTATCAGAGATTAGGATTGCAACTCCTGCTTTTTTTTTTTTTTTCTTTCCATTTTCCTGGTAAATATTCCTCCATTCCTTAATTTTGAGCCTGTGTGTCTTTGCACGTGAAATGAGTCTCCTGTTTCGTCTTTACTCTTTATCCAATTTGCCAGTCTGTGTCTTTTAATTGGAGCATTTAACACATTTACATTTAGGGTTAATACTGTTATGTATGAATTTACATTTAAGGTTAATATTGTTATATGTGAATTTGATCCTGTCATTATGATGCTAGGTGGTTGTTTTGCACATTAGTTGATGCAGTTTCTTTATAAAGTCGATGTTCTTTACAATTTGGTATGCATGTTTTTGCAGTGGCTGTTACCAATTGTTCCTTTCCATGTTTAGTGCTTCCCTAAGGAGCTCTTGTAATGAAGGCCTGGTGGTGACAAAATGTCTCAGCATTTGCTTGTCTGTAAAGAATTTTATTTATCCTTTGCTTATGAAGCTTAGTTTGGCTGGATGTTAAATTCTGGTATGAAAATTCTTTTTTTTTTAAGAATGTTGAATATTGGTGCCTAATATCTTCTGGCTTTTAAAGGTTTCTGCAGAGAGATCTGCTGTTAGTCTGATGGGATTCCCTTTGTGGGTAACCCGACTTTTCTCTCTGGCTGCCCTTAATATTTTTTTTCATTTCAACCTTGGTGAATCAGATATTACGTGTTTTGGGGTTGTTCCTCTTGAGGAGTATCTTTGCGATGTTCTCTGTATTTCCTAAATTTGAATGTTGGCCTGTCTTACTAGGTTGGGGAAGTTCTACTGGATAATCTCCTGAAGAGTGTTTTCCAACTTGGTTCAATTCTCCCAGTCACTTTCAGGTACACCAATCAAATATAGATTTGGTCTTTTTCACATAATCCCATAGGTCTTGGAATCTTTGTTCTTTGTCATTCTTTTTTCTCTAATCTTGTCTTCTCTCTTTATTTCAGTAAGTTGATCTTCAATCATTGTTATCATTTCTTCTGGTTGATTGATTTGGCTACTGGTAAGTGTGGAAGCTTCACGAAGTTCTTGTGCTATGTTTTTCAGCTCCATCAGTCATTTATGTTCTTCTCTACACTGGTTATTCTAATTAGCAATTCGTGAAACCTTTTTTCAAGGTTCTTAACATCCTCGCATTGGGTTAGAACACGCTCCTTTAGTTTGGGGGAGTTTGTTATTACCCACCTTCTGAAGCCTACTTCTTTCAATTCATCAAACTCATTCTCTGTCCAGTTTTTTTCCCTTGCTGGTGAGGAGTTGTGATCCTTTGGAGGAGAAGAGGCATTCTGGTTTTTTGAATTTCAGGCTTTTTGCGCTGGTTTCTCCTGATTTTCATGGATTTATCTGCCTTTGATATTTGATGTTGGTGACCTTCAGATAGAGTCTTTTAGTGAATGTGCTGTTCCTTTCTGTTTGTTAGCTTTCCTTCTGATAATCAGGCCCCTCTGCTGCTGGTCTGCTGGAGTTTGCTGGAGGTTCGCTCTCGACACTGTTTGCCTGGGTATCACCAGCTGAGGCTGCAGAACAGCAAAGATTGCTGCCTGATCTATTTTCTAGAAGCTTCATCCCATAGGGGCACCTGCCAGATGCCAGCCAGAGCTCTCCTGTATGAGGTGTCTGTTGGCCCCTACTAGGAGGTGTCTCCCAGTCAGGATACACGGGGGTTAGGGATCCACTTGAGGATGCAGTCTGACCCTTAACAGAGCTTGAATACTGTGCTTGGAGATCTGTTGCTCTCTTCAGAGATGTCAGGCAGGAAAGTTTAAGTCTGCTGAAGCTTCACCCACATCTACCTCTTTCTTCAGGTGCTCTGTCCCAGGGAGATGGGTGTTTTATCTGTAAGTCCCTGACTGGGGCTCCTGCCTTTTATTCAGAGATGCCTTGGCCGGAGAAGAGAAATTTGGCAGTCTGGCCACACAACCTTGCTGAGCTGCAGTGGACTTCACCTAGTTCCAGCTTCCCGGCGTTTTGTTTACACTGTGAGTGTAAAACTGCCTACTCAAACCTCTGCAATGGCAGATGCCCCTCCCCCCACCAAGCTGGAACCTTCCAGGTGGATGTCAGACTGCTGCTGTGCTGGCAGTGAGAATTTCAAGCCAGTGTATCTTAGTTTGCTGGGCTTCATGCAGGTGGGACCCTCTGAGCCAGACTACTTGGTTCCCTGGCTTCAGCACCCCTTCCTAGGGGAGTAAACGATTCTGTCTTGCTGGCATTTCAGGCACCACTGGGGTATGGAAGAAAAGAACTGCAGCTAGTTTGGTGTCTTCCCAAATTGCTGCCCAGTTTTGTGCTTGAAACCCAGGGCCCTGGTGGGGTAGGAACAGGAGGAAATCTCTTGGTTTGTGGGTTTTGAAGACTGTGGAACAAGCACAATATCCATGCTGGAGTTCCTCAGGCTCAGTCCCTCATGGCTTCCCTTGGGTAAGGGAGAAAATTCCTTGACCTCTTGTGCTTCCCAGGTGAGGTGACACCCCTACCTGCTTTGTCTCGCCCTCTGAGGGCTGTAGCCTGTCCAACCAGTCCCAATGAGATGAACCAGGTACCTCAGTTAGAAATACAGAAATCATATGCCTTCTTCATCGATCTCGCTGGGAGCTGCAGACCAGAGCTGTTCTAATTGGCCATCATGCCAGCCCCTCTGCTAAAGATGTTTAGCAGCTTAAGAAGCTTTGGGGCTGAGACTATGAGATTTCCTAGATATAGGATCATAGCATCTGCTATCAAGCATAGTTTAACTTCCTCTATTTCTATTTGAATGCTTTTTATTTCTTTCTCTTGCCTTAGTGCACTAGCCAGGACTTCCAGTACTATATTAAAAAGAAGTGGTGAGAGAGGGCATCCTTGTCGTGTGCCAGTTTTAACAGTGAATCCTTTCAGCTTTTGCCCTTTCCGTATGATGTCATCTGTGGATTTGTGATGTATGGCTCTTACTATTTTGAGGTATGTTTTTTCAATACCTAGTGTATTGAGAGTTTTTTTTTTTTTTTAACATAAATGGGTGTTCAATTGTATTGAAAGCTATTTCTACATCTATTGAGATAATCATGCAGTTTTTGTCTTTAGTTCTCTGTATATGATGAATCACATATTGATTTGTGTAAGTTGAACCAACCTTGCAACACGTAGATGAAGCCTACTTGATTGTAGTGGATAAGCTTTTTTTTTTTTTTTTTTTTTTTTTGAGGCGGAGTCTCGCTCTGTCACCCGGACTGGAGTGCAGTGGCCGGATCTCAGCTCACTGCAAGCTCTGCCTCCTGGGTTTACGCCATTCTCCTGCCTCAGCCTCCCGAGTAGCTGGGACTACAGGCGCCCGCCACCTCGCCCGGCTAGTTTTTGTATTTTTAGTAGAGACGGGGTTTCACCATGTTAGCCAGGATGGTCTCGATCTCCTGACCTTGTGATCCACCCATCTCGGCCTCCCAAAGTGCTGGGATTACAGGCTTGAGCCACCACGCCCGGCCAGTGGATAAGCTTTTTAATGTGCTGCTGGATTTTGTTTCCCAGTATTTTGTTGAGAATTTTTGCATCAATGTTCATCAAGAATATTAGCCTGAAGTTTTCTTTTTTTGGTGTCCCTGACAGGTTTGGGTACCACTAGGATGCTGACCTCATAGAAAGAATTAGGAAGAAGTCCCTCTGTTTCAATTCTTTGAAATAGTTTCAGTAGGAATTTTGCCAGCTGTTCTTTGTAAATCTGGTAGCATTCAGCTGTTAATCTTCCTGGTCCTGGGCTGTTTATTATTGGCAGACTATTTATTATTGCCTCAATTTCAGAGCCTGTTATTTGTCTTTGCAGGTGTTCAATTTCTTCCTAGTCTTGGGAGGGTGTATGTATCCAGGAATTTATACATTTTTACTAGGTCTCCTATCTTATGTGCATAGAGAGGTTTAAAATATTCTTTGATGGCTACTTTTATTTCTGTGGAGTAAGTGGTAATATCTCCCTTATTATTTCTGATTGTATTTATTTGAATTTTGTATCTTTTCTTCCTTATTAGTCTATCTAGTAGTATATCTATATAATTAGTTTTTTCAAAAAATCAGCACCTGAATTTGTTGATATTTGAATGGTTTCTCTTGTCTCTGTCTCCTTCAGTTCAGCTCTGATTCTGGTTATTTCTTGCCTTCTGCTAGCTTTAGAACTTCTTTGCTCTTGTTTCTCTAGTTATTTTAGTTGTTGTGTTAGGTTGTCAACTTGAGATCTTTCTAGCTTTTTAATATAAGCATTTAGTGCTATAAATTTTCCTATTAACACTGCTTTAGCTCTGTCCTGGAGATTCTGGTATGTTTTGTCTTTGTTCTCATTGGTTTCAAACAATTTCTTGATATATGCCTTAATTTCATTATTTATCCAAAAGTCATTCAGGAGCAGATTATTCAACTTCCATGTAATTGTATGGTTTTCAGTTAATTTTTTAGTCATGAGTTCTAATTTGATTGTGCTGTGGTCTGTGACATAGTTTATTATGATTTCAGTTTTTTTGCATTTGCTGAGGAGTGTTTTACTTCAGACTAGGTGACCAATTTAGAGAAAGTGGCATGTGGTGATGAGAAGAATTTATATTCTGCTGTTTTGAAATAGAGAGTTCTGTAAATATCTATCACATCCATTTGATCCAGAGCAAAGTTCAGATCCTGAATATCTTTATTAATTTTCTGTCTCAGTGATCTGTCTAATATTATCAGTGGGGTGTTAAAGTCTCCCACTATTATTGTGTGGGGGTCTAAGTCTCTTGAAGACCTCTAGAAACTTGTTATATAAATCTGGTTGCTCCTGTGTTAGGTGCATATATATTTAGGATAGTTAGTTCTTGTGTAATTGAACACTTTGCCATTATATAACGCCTCTATTTGTCTTTTTTTGATCTTTGTTTGTTTAAAGTCTGTTTTGTTGGAAACTAGGTTTGCAACCCCTGCTTTTTTCTGTTTTCCATTTGCTTGGTAAAATTGCCTCCACTTCTTTATTTTGAGCCTATGTGTGTCGTTAATTGTGCGATGGGTGTCTTGAAGACAGCATACCAATGGTTCTTGGTTCTTTATCCACTTGTCACTCTGTGTCTTAACTGGGGCATTTAGTCCATTTATATTTAAGGCTGGTATTGTTATATGTAGACTTGATCCTCTCATCTTGATGCTAGCTGGTTATTTTGAAGACTTGTTTATGTGGTTGATTGATTTATGATGTCGTTGGTCTGTGTACTTCAGTGTGTTTTTGTAATGGTTGGTAATAACTTTTCTTTCCAAATTAGTGCTTTCTTCAGGAGCTCTTGAAAGGCAGATCTGGTGGCAATGAATTACCTCAGCATTTTCTTGTCTAAAAAGAACGTTATTTCTCCTTGGCTTAGGCTTAGTTTGGCAAGATATAAAATTCTGGGTTAAAATTTCTTTTCTTTAAGAATGTTAAATATTGCCCCACAATGCCTTTTGGCTTGTAGGGTTTAAACTGAGAGATCTGCTGTTAGTCTGATGGGCTTTCCTTTGAAGGTAACCTGGCCTTTCTCTCTGACTGCCCTTAACATTATTTTTCTTTTTTCATTTCAACTTTGGAGAATCTGATGATTATGTGTCTCAGGTATGATCTTTTTTATGGTGTATACTACTGGGGTTTCCTGCATTTTCTGAATTTGAATGTTGGCCTGTATATCAAAATTGGGGATGTTCTTATGGGTGATATTCTGAAATATGTCCTCCAAATTTGTTACAGTCTCTCCAACTCTTTCAGGCACACCAAACAATTATAGATTTGGTCTCTTTACATAACCCCATTTTTCTCAGAGGTTTTTTTTAATTCTATTATTCTTTTTTCCCTATTATTGTCTGCCTTTCTTACTTCAGAAAGTCAGTCTTCAAGCTCCAAGATCCTTTCCTCTGCTTCATCTATTTCTTCTATTAATACTTGCAATTGCTTTATAAAATTCTTGTATTGTGTTTTTCAGCTATACCAGGTTGGTTTGGTTGTTCTCTATCCTGGCTAAGTTGTTTGTCAGCTCCTGCAATGTTTTATTATAATGTTTAGCTTTCTTGCACTGAGTTAGAGTATGCTCTTTTAGCTCAGTGAAGTTCATTTTTATCCACACTATGGGGTCTACTTCTGTTATTTCAGCCATCTCAACCTCAGCCCCATTCTGAACCCTTGCTGGAGAAGTAATGTCATCATTTGGAGAAGAGAGGGCACTCTGGCTTTTTGAGTTTTCAGTATTCTTGTGCTGATTCTTTCTTACTTTTGTGTACCTATCTACCTTTAATATTTGAGGTTGCTGACCTTTGAATGGGTGTTTTTGCTTGCTTGTTTTCTTTTTAACTGTTTGGCCATTTTTTGTAGGACTGCTGCAGTTTGTTGGGCATCCTCCCCAGTTTCTAGTTCTCAGATTTTTCAGTATCTGTAAGTTCACCAGCAAAGGCTGTGAAACAACAAATATAGCAGCCCACTCTTTCCCCTGAGAGCTCCATCCCAGGGGAGGTGCAGACATGTTGCTTATCCAAGCACATCTGTAGAAGGTGACTGAAGATCCTGGTTAGGAGGTCTCACCCATTCAGGAGGAACAGGAATGAAGACCCACTTAAAGAAACAGTCTAGCCCCACTTTCACAGAGCAGCTATGCAGTGCTGGGGTACCATTTCTGCCCCTCTCCATGTTGGGCTCTCCAAGGCCTAGAGGCTGAAACAGCTAAGTTGCTGAAACAGCAAAGGTGGTGGCCCACCTCTCTCTCTCTCTGGGAATTCTGTCACAAAAAGTTTTCAAGCCTCTGTTGGCCAGAAAACATCAGTGGGAGTAGCTGGAGGCCCTGGTTGAAAATTACCACTCAGAGATAAGGAGCATATCAGGGTCCCAGTTAAAAAAGCAGTCTGGTCACATTATGGTAGAGCCACTGTGCTGTGCTGTGCTGGGAGATTCCTTCTGTCCCTTGATTGTTTGGACTGCCTTAAGCCCACAGGCTGGAATGGCTGAGTTGTCCAAACACCAAATGTGATGGCACACTCCTCCCAGTGGGCACTGCATCCTAGGGAGAAATCAAAATTCTGTTTGTCAGGGAATGTGGGTGGGGGCGGTGGCTGGCTGGAGGCCCTGATAGGCCCCACCCTGAGTTGAAAAATGTGTCAGTGTTCCACTTAAAGAAGCAGTCTGGCCACATTTTGTAGAACCACTGTGCTGTGCTGGGGGCTTCCTTCCATTTACTGTCAGTTTTGTTTGCACTTTCCTAAACCCACAGGCTGAAATGGCGAGTCATCCAAACAGCAAATATGGCAGGCTGCTCCTACCTCCAGGAACTCTGTCCCATTTCACATACGTGCAATATTGTTGCTGAGGAGTAGCAGAATTCCAAGCCAGTGGGTCTTATCCTGTGAAGTGCCATGAAAGTGGGGCCCACAGACTGATGCTGCTTAGCCCCATGGATTCATCTCCCTTCCTAGGGATGTTTATTTAGGTTCAGACTCCCACGTTTTCTGAGTTGCTGTCACCTTTGCCAGACATCCCGAAGACAGAGTATCTAAGGCTCTTGAGATTCTGTTTGTGCCTGAGCAGTTGCTCTGCCCAGACCATGCAGCTCTGTGTGTCAGACCAAAGGCCCTGGTGGAAGGGGTTCAAGAGAAAATCTCCTGACCTGAGGGTTTCAAAGATCCATAGGAGAAGTGTTGTTTTTTAGGGTCACACATTCACTCATGACTTCCCTGAGCACAGTAGTTTCCCTTGGCTCTGTGTCACTCCTGAGTGGTCAGTGGCCCTGCCTGCTTTCCTCCATTCTCCATGGGTTGAGCTGTTTCATTCATGAGTCCCAGTGCAAATACCTGGGTGTTTCAGTTGAAGGTGCTGCATTTACTCTCCTTTTTTGCTTCTTTCCATGACAGCCACACATCATAGCTGCTTCTAGTCAGGCATCTAGATTCCCTCCTCTGCTACAATGTATTGGTAGATGGTTTTTATCCTGTAGGCTGCCTCATGGCCCAAGATTGCTGTAGGAGCACCAGCCTGCACCAACAACCATGTACATTTCAAAAAGCAAGAAGGAAGAAAGATGCAAAGTCAAAGTGCCTCACACAGCTGTGTTAGCTCCATCTAAGGAGTCTCCCCAAAGTTCCATCAATACTTCTGGTTACACCCAATTGTCCTGAACAGACTCTAGTCATTGTTAGCTTCAATAGGGGTCAGGAACTATAACCTTTGTGTTGGTAACTTGCTGTTTGAATGAAACAAAATCTCTGATTTTATGAAAGAAAAATTTTAACTGTGGCAATGACCAGCACTCTTCTGCTACACTAAATTCAAAGATAAAGAGAAGAAGATGGCATTATTCTCAGGTGAAGTGGGCACTTATTCTCCAAACAAAGCCTCTTTTGGTGTTTATTTATTTTTAGGTTAGATGGGGAAAAGTCCTTGTTCTGACAAGCACTCCCTTTATGACCAAATGTTAGTCAAGCTTAACCGAACCCTCTTTTTGACTAAGCCAACCTTGGCTTACTTCTGATTTCAGAAGCTCATTTTCAGAAATCCTGATAAGATTGCTTAGTAAATATCCACACGTTCTTTACATCTACTGCAGGTGCACACCTGTAGTCAGTATTGCTGCTAGTCTTGGTGAAACATTGCTGAGGTTACTTTCCTGATAGATAAATATGTTCTAGCACATTTATGTTTCCCTGGGTTCACTAGAAAGACCAAGAGGTCAGGCCATAATTTGTAAACCTATGTAAGCCTAAACTAAAATATGAACACATTCTAAGAAATTTTTAAAATAGCCTGTTTATTTGTAATGCCTATTGAAAGAATTAAAATGACTATTTAATTTCAAAAATTTGGACAAAATAAAACACCAAACACTGTTTTTTAATTAAGGTGGTAAGAAAAGTTTATTGATGTTTTTCAAACTTTGTCTTAGATTTACTTGTATCTTAAAATGGAAACTTTCTTTGAAAATTACACATTCTGGTAATAAGCTCACTGCCCATGAATAAAAAGTTATTAACTATTCCCCAATGAGGAAGGACCTTCTTAAATGGGGCTAAAATACATGAAATAAATGGTTTCCAACAACTCCTGCAGCTTTGCCAAGTCCATGTCAGAAAGTTACACATATGAGTTTATTTACTGAGCCCTAATTCTATTCCAGTACTGTGTATGTATTGATCTTGTATCCTACAACTTTGTACAATTTGATTATTAGTGTTAACAGTTTTGTGATTTATTAATTAGGATTGTAATTATATATATAAAATTATAACATCTATATATAAAAATATAAGCTTATTTCTTTTCCAATTGAAGTGTTATTTTTCTTGCATTGCCCAATTATTCTGGCGTGATTTCTATTACAATGTTGATCAGAAGTGATGAACGCAAGTATCCTTGTCTTGTTCCCAATCACAGGCAGAAAGCGTTTAGTCTTTCATTATTGCATATAATGGAGTTTTGAGGTTTTTATATGTATCTTTTGTTATGTTGAGGAAGTTTTAGTCTGTATCTAGTATACTAGGTAAGTGTTCTTATCATGAAAGAGTTTTGGATTATGTCAAATTTTTTTCTATCAATTGAGATGATTATGTTCTTTTCTAAAATTCATTCTATTGAGTGGGTATGTTGCATTGATTGATTTCAATTTTTGAAGAGTTTAAGAAAAATTGGAGTTACAACTTTAAATGTTTAAAACAATTCATGAGTAAAGCCACCTGGTTCTGGATTTCTCTTTGTTAGTATGTTTTTGATAGCTTATATGCAGTCTTTTACTTGTCATAGGTTGGATTAGAGGTATTCAGAGATATAGAAGCAATAGATTGAATGTCTACATCTGTATCTATATCGTGTGTGTGTGTGTGTGTGTGTGTGTTTGTGTTCATCAATATAGATGTTAATATATAGAACAAGCCCTTTTGAGTTGCCATAGTGGTGTCTGGCCAACAGGACTTCCTCAGGCATCTGTGGCCTCTGCTTTGGAGAAACCTCTGCTCTTCCATTCACCTCATTTAATGGTGGCCCTTGTTGGCAGCAGCAAGCTTCTGCCCTCAGCAGAGGAAAGAGAGTGTTATTCCATCAACACCTTTTTGCCAATCTCCTGTGTGGAGCTCTGCAATGACAGTAACTTACAGAAAGATCTGGAAGCCTCAGAGCTATTCCTGGCCATCACTGATGCCCCTTACATCCCATGCAACCTTCTGCTCCCCATATCAGACATAGAATTATGTCTGCACAGACCTCCAGCCTGGGATGGCCCCAGATCACAGCTCCAGAGCTCAGAACAGTCATTGGGGTAGATGGGTGGTACACCAGCACTTGCCTCCCTACCTTGCCAGCCCTAACCTGGTGTGTAAACACAATGAGCCCACCAGGATCCTAACCTCCCAACAATCTGATCCTGCTCAGAATGGGCCAGCCCAATCTGGCATTCCCCTACACACAACATTTAACATTAAAATCCTTTCAGGTCACAGCTTGTGAACATTTCTGCCTTGACACCTGTGTATTTCCAGCTCTTAGGCTCATTTTTCACCAGTTTTGACTTCAGTATATCAAGGCCCTGCCTTGCCTAATACAGAGTCTCCTCATTTTTATCAGAAATATGTGCATTTTATTAGAAATAAATATGTTCATTTTTATTAGAAATATGTGTATTTCTTACAATGTGCAGTTTATTAAACCCCAACAGAATTGTAAACACAGTTATAAAACAGTAGCATTACAAGAGAATTGTGATAGATACAGAAAAATACACATATGTGTATAAATGTGTGTGTGGTGAGGTATAATTTATAGAATTATGTTATCCATAATTCTAAAGCAACAATATTGGAAAATTGTACTTTAAGAAATGTAGAAACAATATTAAGTATAACAGTGTCAAACTGCTTTAATCTTAATGTCTATTTTATCTAACATATTACCATCTTTATAATTAATTTGTTAAAGTGTACATAAAATGTATTTTTAATTTTTATACATTAATATTTATCTTTTAGTTTTATGTCTTGTAAAAATATCCAATTGAGTAAAGTTAAACAATATTTGACTTTAACAGGAAGAATGAAGCTATATGTTTAATATTATAATGGACATATTTTGAATTGGATTTACCAACCCATGTGTTCTTCAGAAGACCTATTTTCTGATTTTTTCTATTTTAATTTCTTCTATGTTAAAATTGTTTAGAAATCTATAACTTACTCTATTTTGGAGATTGTATACCATTATGTTTCCATTTTTAACCTAGAAGTTACAGCAGGCTTTTAAAAATTGATCACAGTGTAAAGATATTTAATACCTTCAACCTCCACTTTTACATCTCAAGACATTAAATTACTAATTTATTCACACACTCCAAACTATTAGTTGATGATATGTATTTTTTATAAATTCTGGGATGTTTCCAGAAGCCACAGTGCACAAGTGAATAAAATTTTAAAACCTGAACACATCTCTGAATGCAGTTCTTAGATTAGAAAACAGAGGCTTGGAGTGGTGACTCATGCCTGTAATCCCAGAACTTTGGGAGGCTGAGGCGGGCAGATCATTTGATCTCTGGAGTTCCAGACAAGCTTGGCCAACATAGCATAAACCCATCTCTACCAAAAATACAGAAATTAGCCAAGGTTGGTGGCATGGGCCTATAGTCCCAGCTATTCGGGAGACTGAGGCATGAGAATCGCTTGAACCCGGGATGCGGAGGTTGCAGTGAACTGAGTTCATGTCACTACACTCCAGCCCGAGTGATAGAGTAAGACACTGTCTCAAAAAAGAGAAAGAAAAGAAAAGAAAAAAGAAACAGAACATTGTCAAACCCCCAGTGAGCTCTTTGTGCCCTTCTCAGGCAAAAGCCCTAGAGAAACCACTAGCCTGACTTCTAACAGTATAGGTCACCTATACTTTCAACTGCTTTGTAGTTTATATACATAGAATCATGGATTATTTTGGATGCAGATTTTAAATTCTATGTTTAATAAAAGTAGTATTATTGCATGTTATTGTGGCTTATTAAATTGGTGATCATATTCCCATTATTTTACCATCAAACAATTAATTTAATCATTTGACTTCAAAGACATGTGAGTAGTATTTATTTTGGAGCTATTAGGAATAATAATTGTATGTAAATTATACAGTGTGTTTTGATGACTTATGAGCAAATTTCTGTGGGGTATATACCCAGTAATCAAGTCATTGGGTCATATGTTTACATTTGTTAAACTTTGAAAGTCAGTGCAGGTTTCAAAAATGCACAAATGTTTACACCACAAGCAGTGTATATGATGTTTGATTTATTCATACCATTGTTAACTATTGATATTTCTTTTCATTTATATTTTAGCCTTTTGGTTGGTATGTGATTGTAATAGGTAATGACTTTACTTGAATGTTCTTGGTTTCTAACGGGTTGACTATCTTTTCACCTGTTTATTAGCCATTGCATCTCTTCTGTTGATTTTACTCATTTGTTTTTATTGTGTTTTCCATTATTTTCTTATCAATTAGTAGAAGTTATATGTGCTGGATACTAGATTTTTTTCTCATAATTACATACACATGTGTTTGTGTGTTTTTGTCTCATTTTTACTGTCTATTCATTGATCATCTAGGTATCCTTGATGAGAATGACCGCTTAACTTTAATATAATTAAATTTTGCCATTACCTCTTTCATAGTGAAATGTTTTTTCTGATGAAGAAATATTTTATTATAAAAATGGAGAGGTCTTATTTCTTTGTTTTATTCTAATAAAATCATTTTTATTGTGGTAAAAGCACATAACATAAAATTTACCATTTTAATCATTCTCATTGTACTATTCAATAGCAGTAAGTGCATTCATAATGTTATGCAATGTTCACCACTATGCATTTCCAAACTTTTTATCATTCCAAACAGTCCATTAAGCAACATTTTTCAATGTCACCCTCCTTTCAGCCATTAATATTCCCTGTTCTATTTTCTCTATCTTTGAACTTTCTGTTCTAAGTATGTACCTCATATTAGTGGAATGATCCAATATTTATCCTTTTGAACATTGCTTACTTTACATAATATAATGTCTTCAAGATTCATCCGTGTTGTAGCATGTATCAGCATTATATTTTTTTGAGAGAGAGTCTCATTCTGTCACCCAGGCTGGAATCATGACTCACTGAAGCCTCAACCTATCTGGGCTCAGGAGATTCTTCTGTCTCGGGTGATCTTCCCCTGTGTCTAGGACTACAGGCATATACCATCAAGCCAAGCAAAGTTTTGTATTTTTTCATAAAGATGGGATTTTGCTGTGTTGCCTAGGCTGGTCTCAAATTCCTAGACTCAAGAGATCCTCTTACCTTGGCCTCCCAAGTTTCTGGGACAAGAAGCATGAGACACCATGCCCATCAGCATTGTATTTGTTTTAAGGCTAAATAATATTCCATTCTGTGTATATACTGTATTTTCTTTATCTGTTTATCTCTTAGAAGATATCTGGGTTTGTTTCCACATTTTGTGCTGTAAATGATGCTGTTATAAGGGCTGGTGTGAAAGTATCAGCTTAAGTCTCTGCTTTCAATTATTTTGGATAGACACCTGTGGTGAAATTGCTGGAACACATTGTACTTCTATTTAGAACTTTCTGGTAAGTTGCCAAACAATTTTCCACAGTTGAGAATCCATTTTATATTCTCACTAGTAATGCACCAGGGTTCCACTTCCTCCACATTCTAGTCAATAGTTATTTTTCATTTTTGTTGTTTGGGGTTTTTTTTATATAGCCATCCTAATAGGTGTAAAGTGGCATCTCATTGTGGTTATTTTTTTTTTTTTTTTTTTTTACACTCCTTCACGTTGGATCTTTCTCTGAGAATTCA
>NW_012119899.1:500645-520210 GCF_000951035.1 Colobus angolensis palliatus
GGTCTTCTGTGTCCTTCGCACTGGGAGTTGGAGACTGGAGCTGTTCCTATTCAGCCATCTTGCTCCGCCCCTCATTGTGGTTTTGATTTGTATTTCTGTAATGACAGGTAATGCTGCACATTTTTCCATATACTTATTGACTCAATGTAGATTCAAATCTCTTCTATTTTATAAATGCTGTTGTTATTTTATTTTTGAGTTTTAGGAGTTGTTTATATCCTCTGCTTACACCTTATGTACCTAATCAGATACATGATATGCAAATCTTTTTTCACATTCAGTGGCTGTCTTTTCACTCTGCTTTTCTTGTTTTTTGATACAGAAAAGTTTCACATTTTTATTAAGTCCAATGTGTCTGCTTCTTATTTTGTTGCATTTGCTTTTGGTGTCACAGTCCAGAAACCATCACCAAATTTAATGTCATACGATTTTTGCTTGTGCTTTTTTCTAAGAGTTTTTAAAGTTTTAATGTTTTTAACTTTTATTTTAGGTTCAGGGTTACATGTGAAGGTTTGTTGCATAGGTAAACATGTGTCACAGGGGTTTGCTGTACAGATTGTTTCATCACCCAAGTATTAAGCCCAATACCCAAAAATGGTTATCTTTTCTGCTTATCTTCCTTCTCCCACCCTGTACCCTTAAATGGGCCCCAGTGTCTGCTGTTTCCTTCTTTTGTTCATAAGTTTTTATCATTTAACTCCCACTTGTTAGTGAGGACATGCAATATTTGGTTTTCTGTTCCTGTGTTAGTTTGCTGAAGATAATAGCCTCCAGCTCCATCCATGTTCGCACAAACAACAAAATCTTATTCTTTTTTTATGGTTGCATAGTGGTGTATATGTTCCACATTTTCTTTATCCAATCTGTCATTGGTGGCATTTAGGTTGACCATGTCTTTGCTATTGTGAATGGTGCTGCAATGAACATTTTGTATGCATGGGTCTTTATGGTAGAATAATTTATATTTCTCTGGGTGTATATACAGTAATGGGAAGGCTAGTAGAACTATCAAATGATAGTTCTGCTTTTAGCTCTTTGAAGAATCACTTAACTGCTTTTCACAATGGTTGAACTAATTTACACTTCCTCCAACAGTGTATAAGAATTACCTTTTCTCCACAGAATTTATTCTCCCCCAGAATTTAATTTTTGACCCTTTAATTATAGCCATTCTGACTGGTATGAGGTGGAATCTCGTGGTTTTTGATTTTCATTTCTCTAATGATCAGTGATGTTGAGCTTTCTTTCATATGCTTTTTGGCCACATGTACACCTTCTTTTAAGAAGTGTCTGTTCATGTTTTTTTTGCCCACTTTTTAATGGAGTTGTTTCTTGTTCTCTTGTCATTGCCAAGGATGCAGCTGCTGGGTGGGGGCTTACCCAGTGGCTGTCTGTATTGTGTGTGCTGCCCATGTTGGGTTCTGTGCTGTGGGTGGTGTGCACAACCATGTGGTGAAACTTTCCAACCCCTCTGAGAGTCTGGTCTCCTTACTCTCCCACTGGCTAGCCCGAGGCAACCCCTTTGGGGATGTGCTGTGCCAGGAGGGCCTCCCTGTGTTGGGCAGCCCTCACCAAGAAACCTTGTATAATTCTTAGTGTTGGATCACTCAGCTCGTGCATTGAAGAAGAACGCCACCAGCTGTGAGAATTAATGTGAATTACAGGACGCACTGATTATCCCTTCCAGTGCACTTGCAGCTCCCTGTTTCTCTCAGGGCTATGCCTAAGTGGTCACTTGCTGATCAGTCACCACCAGGGGTGCTTCTGGCCTCCTGGGAGTGCATCGCAGGGGGTTCCCTGGCAGGGCCCATTGGGCCCTCTGTCCTCCCAAGTGCAGACCTGGTGGTGCCCACCTCCTCTTCCATCTGCACCTTCCCCTCCCCAACCCTCCATGCAAACTCTTCAAGGGACAACGTGGCAGGGGAAGGGGCCTTGGTTAGGAGAGAGCCCACTGCCTGTGAGAGGGAATGAAAAGAGAGCCAGCTGGGGCCAAGTTCCTGTGGCTGCTACAGTCTGGAGTCTTCTGGGGAGCTCCCTTGTGCTGCAAGTGGTCCAGGGTTCGCCTGGGCCTGGGTAAAATGTTCCGTGCTGTTGTGCACTAGTTGGTGGAGATGGGGGATGATTGTGGGGGTGGAAAGTGAGATTGCTTCCTGGTCGCCACAGTTCACCACCCGCCTCCGGTGGCAGCCTGGTGTCCCACCTTACTGCTGCTTCTCACTGCACCCTCCCCTCTCCCGCCCAGCCTGCTGTGTACTCCCGGGGCCAGAAGTCTGCCCCCGAGTGAACTCCCGGTCGGGGTCGAGGCCCAGCCGCGTGCTTGACCCTGCCCCCAGCGGTGATCCATGGGAATCCGTGGTGGCGTCCGCCATTGTGTGCTTGCCTCTGGTTCATCGCTGTGCCCTGCCTTGTGGCCCCCCTGAGCTTCCGCATTGGGGCAGGGTGGAGCCACATTCTCAGCCCCGGTTCTCTGGATGTTCAGGGCACTGTGTCTCCCCTGCCCCAGTTCTTGCTCCTCCCTTCCATGGTCCAGCTCTGGTGCCATCGGCCGCGGCTCTTCTCTCTCACCCCTGGTCTCCTCTCTGGGCCCATCTCCCGACGCAGTGCCCAGGGTTGCATCCTCTTTTCCCACCGTTCCTTCCTCCCCTCCTAGATGTGACCTCAAGCTAGACTTGGTGACCCGCTAAATTTAAGCATATTAGTCAGTGGAAGAAAAAAACTAACCAAGATTCCCTTAGTAAATGTGAGTCAACCGGGAGTCCAGTGCCAAATCCCTGCCCCTTGATGGGATGTGGGAAATGTGGCAGTATGAAAGACTTACTCCCCAGCACCACTTGTGGGGGCCCAAGTCCTTCTGATTGAGGTCCAGCCAGCCTGTAGACGGTGTGAGGTTATTAGCAGCCCCTGGCTGCCAGGCCTGGGTCTTCCCAGAGTCGGGTTGCTTGGGAATGCAACCTAAGGAGGGTGGTAAACTCTATCTAAGGTTTAATAGTTAAAGGTAAACTCTATCTAAAGGTTGAATACTGGCACAAGACCACAATTGTCAAGTACCGTAAGAGAAAGCTGAAAAGAACTTTGAAGATGCAGTTCAAGAGGACGTGAAACAGTCCTCTTGACTTAAACAGTCCTCTAAGACTTAAATGAGTAGGGTCCATGCAGTTTGATGGAGGATTCAAACCGGCAGCGGGTGGGGCTGTGCCGGTGGTCTGGCGGATCTTTCCTACCTCCTGTTCCTCCCAAATCCTCCAATCACCGTCCCTCCCCAGCTACCCCTCCTCCTCCTTAGAGGTGGTAGGCCCCAGCCTCTGCAGGGGTGGATGGGTGGGCTGGTGGAGAGAGTTGGTGGGGGACTGTCCCCCAGTCGGCGACTGACCACCGCCAGGTGCATTTCCACTGTGGTGCTGCACCGTGACTGGCTTTGGGACGACTGGGAAGGCCGGGCAGGGAAGGTGCCTCAGGGGGCCCTGTTCTCCCTGTCCCTTGGGAGAGGGGGTGGGGTGGGCTCTCCGGAGTGTTACACACTCCCAGCAGCAGCACTCGCTGAATCCCAGGGCTGAGAGAGTGAGACCCATTGCCGTGCTCGCCCCTTCCTGGCTCCCACCCCAGTGGGGGCTCCCCATGAGGGGGTCCCCAGTGGGGGTGTGACAGCATCCCTCTAGGGAGCTGGGTCACTCCTCCCACAGTATAACTGCTCTCCTGCCCCCTCCCTGCCCCCAGCGAGGAGGCCGCATGAGAGGGAGTGGGGCTGACCGTGGTGTGCCCCAGGCTGGTTGTCCTGTAGGACCTGGGAGGTCTCTTCCGCCACGTACTGCTCCCAAAAGAACAGTGGAACGAGTTGGAATCCCGAGGCTTCTCCAGTTTGCCAAGGGTGCATCACCAGCCAGTCTTGTCGGTCGCGCTGCAGAGGTGGAGCAAGAGAACATGTTGTTAGGTGCCAAGAGATGATGAACTATGCCTGGGCAGCACGAAGCCAGAGGAAACGCTGGTGGAGGTCTGTAGCGGTCCTGAGGTGTAAATCAGTCATCTGATCTGGGTATGGGGCAAAAGACTAATTGAAACATCTAGTAGATGGTTCCCTTTGAAGTAATTCCTAAGGATAGCTGAGGCTTTGGCAAAAACCCCATGCCATGCAGTTATCCGGCAAAGCGAATTGATTAGAGGTCTTGGGGTGGAAACAATCTTAACCTATTCTCAAACTTTAAATGGGTAAGAAGCCCGGCTCGCTGGCGTGGAGCCGGGCGTGGAATGCGAGTGCCTAGTGGGCCACTTTTGGTAAGCAGAATTGGTGCTATGGGATGAACTCAACGTGGTGTTAAGGTGCCTGATGCTGATGTTTATCATACCCCAGAAAACAGTGGACAGCAGGACAGTGGCCATGGGAGTCAGAATACACTAAGGAGTGTTTAACAACGAATCAGCTAGCCCTGAAAAATGAATGATACTGAAGCATTGGACCCATATCCGGCCATTGCCAATGGTTAAGAGTGGACAGGAGTGGTGAAGGTTGTTGCCCCTGCTGGAGCCCTGCGGATGCCATGCTGCTATGAGCAGGGGGGCCTCTGTGGTGAGACTTGAAGCCTAGGATGTGAGCCTGGGTAGAGCTGCCTCAGGTGAGATCTTGGTGGTAGTAGCAAATATTCAAATGAGAACTTTGAAGGATGAAGTGGAGAAGGATTCCAATTGAACATGGGTCAGTCAGTCCTGAAAAATGGGCGTGTGCCCTTCCGAAGGAATGGATGATGACTTCCGTTGCCCTCACCAATCAAAAGGGAGTCAAATTCAGATTTCTGAATCCAGAGTGGCAGAGATGGGCACCAGTGAGGGGTTCAGGGAGGTAATGCAACTGATCCTGGAGAAGCTGGTGGGAGTCCAGGGGAGAGTTCTTTTGTGAAGGGCAGGGCACCCTGGAATGGGCTAGCCCTGAGAGGAGCCTGTACATTGGAAAGTAAGGTGGTTCAGGCCCTTGAAAATCTATAAATATGAATCTCACACCAGGCTGTAACCATATCCACAGCAAATCTCCAAGGTGAACACTCTCTGGCATGTTGGAACAATGTAGGTAAGGGAAATCAGCAAGCGGGATGGGTAAATTCAGGACAAGGATTTGTTTGCTCCAAGGGCTTCACTGGTCCTGCTGGGGCGTGAAGCGGGATGGGTGCAGCCCTTGGCTGGATGAGGTGGTGCTGCTCCTCCTCAGCACTAGGGACACCCCTCTGCAGCCATTCCCCACCCCACCCCGCGTATCTCCCTCTCCCCCATCCCTCCCCCTTGCTATTGCCGGTGCCTAGCAACCAACTTAGAATTGGTGCAGACCAGGGGAATCTGAGTGTTTAAAACAAAGCATGATGAAAGCCAGTGGTGGCTGTTGACACTATGTGAATTCCGCCCAGTGCTCTGAATGTCAAAGTGAAGAAATTCAGTGAAGCCACTGGTAAAGGACAGCAGTAACTATGACTCTCTTAAGGTGTAGTCAAATGCCTCCTCATCTAATTAGTGGCGCATATGAATGGATGAACGAGATTCTCACTGTCCCTACCTGCTATCCAGTGAAACCACAGTCAAAGGAATGGGTTTGACTGAATCAGCAGGGAAAGAAGACCCTGTTAAGACTGACTCCAATCTGGCACGGTGAAGAGACATGAGTGTTGCAGAATAAGTGAAAGGCCCCCAGCAGCCTTCTGTCACTGTGAGGGGATGGGGTGGGGTCCACCGGCCTTGTGGCTGCTGGTGAAATGCCACTACCCTGATCATTTTTTCACTGACCTGGTGAGGGGGAAGGGGATGAGCTACAAGGAGCTCTCACTTTTGGCGCCAAGCACTTGGCCACATGCTGGCTTGGTGTGACCTGCTCCAGGAATAGTACCAGGTGCAGAGTTGGACTGGAACGGTACACCGGTTGGATGGTAATGCAGGTGTATGAAGGTGAGTGCAGGGAATACAGAAACCTCCCATGGAGCAGAAGGACAGAAGCTTGCTTGCTCTTAATTTTCAGTACGAATACAGACCAGAAAGTCAGAGCCTCACCATTCTTCTAAACTTTGAGTTTTAAGCAGGACATGTCAGAAAAGATATCACAGGGATAACTGCTTTGTAGCGGCCAAGAGTTCATAGTGATGTCCCTTTTTGATCCCTCAATGTTGGCTCTTCCTATTGTGAAGCAGAATTCACCAAGCGTTGGATGGTTCACCCAGTAATAGGGAACCTGAGCTGGGTTTAGAACGTCATGAGACAGGTTAGTTTTACACAAGGTTCTATTAAACAAGGGTCTTCCCATCTTGGCCTCACAAGTACCTGGGACTACTGGGACCTTCTTTTTCTTTTTCTTTTCTAACCACAATTTCAGTTTGTTTCCACAATACTTAGAGTAACTTGCTGTAATTTTTCTTTGTTCTTTTCTCTCTCTATTCTCATATGCTCCGTCCTACATGCTGCAGTTGACCTTTGGTTTATTTTTTGTCACAATTCACACTGGTTGTAACAAACACACACACATACAGAGAAGTTCTTAATTGTGATATTAATTACCTTTTATTATTGTTCACTCCCACTTAATTATTTCATCTTTAACTTGTTGTTATTTGTTGGATATTGTTACATACTTACTGTTGGTTTACTGATTTTGATATAGTTGTTGGCCTCAAGCCTTGGACTTAGCCACCAGCTTTACATGATTAAGGTCAGCCAGATGGCTCTCGCCTTGCCATGTCTAAGGTCAGCCAGATGGCTCTTGCCTCCCATGCGTTAGGTCGACATAATGGCTCTCACTTTGCCATGTCTGCAGTGGTCAAGATGGCTCTTGCCATGTCATGTCTAAGGTCGACAAGACGGCTTTTGCATTACCATGTCTGAGGTCTTCCTGATGCCTCTTACCTTGCCGTGCCTGAGGTCGATGAGATGACTCTTGCCTTGCCATGTTTGAGGTTAACCACATGGTTTTCACCTTGCCATGTTTCAGGTATACCAGATGGCTCTTGCCTTGCCATTTCTAAGATGGACAATATGGCTCTCACCTTCTCATGTTTGATGTCAACCAGATGGTTCTTGCCTTGCCATGTCTGAGGCTGACTAGATGGCTCTCACCTTGCCATGTATGAGGCCAACCAGATGCCTCTCTGACATGTCTGAGGTTAACCAAATGGCTCTCGCCTTTTCACATCTGAGGTTGACCAGATGGTTCTCCTCTTGCCATGTCTGTGGTTGACCAGAAGTCTCTCACCTGGCCATGTGTGAAGTTGATCAGATGGCTCTCATCTTTCCATGTCTAAGGTCCACAAGGTGGCTGTTGCCTTGCCATGTGTGAGGATGACCAGATGGCTCTTACATTGCCATGTCTAAGGAGGACCAGATGGCTCTCCTTTTGCCATGTCTGAGGTCAATCAGATGACCCTCACATTGCTGTTTCTCAAGTTGACCAGGTTGTTCTTGCCTTCCCCTGTCTCAGGTTGACAAAATGGCTCTTATGTTACCATGTCTGAGGTTGATCATACTGCTTTCACCTTGCCATGTATGAGTTTGACTAGATGACTCTCACCTTGCCATGTCTGAGGACAATGAGATGGCTCTCACCTCACCATATTTAAGGTGACTAGATGGCTCACTCCAGCGCAATACTGTTCAGGTCCAGCAGAGGGATGCAATCATGGTTCACTGTGGCCTAGATCTTTAGGGTCTCACTGAGGCGATCTTCCCATCTGAGACTCCTGAGTACCTGGAACGACATGAACCTTCTTCCTTTCTTTTTTTTTTTTTTTTTTCCTAAGCCGGGTTTCAGTTTGTTTCCACGATACTTAGAATGACTTCCTGTTGTTTTTCAACTTCCTTCTTTTCTCTCTGTATTCTCATGTGCTCCTTCCTGCATGTGAAGTTGACCATTTGGTTTATTTTTTGCCACAGTTCACCCTGGTTTTGACAGAGAGAGAGAAAGAGAGAGAGAGAGAGAGAGAAAGACCTTTTATTATTGTTCACTCCTACTTATTTATTTGGTTTTTACTACTGTTTGTTATTATTTGTTATTGTTATATATTTACTATTTGTTTTTTTTTTAATTTATTTTGAGACAGATGTCAGCTGCGAGAGTTGGATCTAGCCACTAGATCCACAAGTTGGATCTTGCCTTGTCTAATATCAACCATGTGCCTCTTGCCTTGCTATGTCTTAGGTGGACCAGATGTCTCTTCCCTTGCCAGGTCTAAGGTCAACCAGATGGCTTTCACCTTGCCATATCTGATGTCAACCAGTTGGCTGTCGCCTTGCCATGTCTAAACTGGACCTTGTGTCTCTCACCTTGCCATGTCAAAGGTCGATGATACGGCTCTTGCATTGCCATGTCTAAGGTGGACCAGATGACTCACACCAGGGTCAGTAGTCTTCAGGTCCAGCAGATACACCACTTCCTTGATCTTCCCAGTCTTACCCAGGTGATCTTCCCATATTGGCCTCCCGACTACCTGGGACTACTCAGACCTTCTTCCTCTGTATTTTCTCTAACACCAATTTCAGTTTGTTTCCACAATACTTAAGGTGAATTGCTGTTGTTTTTCTTCCTGTTCTTTTCTCTCTATATTCTTATATGCTCCTTCCTGCAAAGTAAAGTTGACCTTTTGGTTTATATTTTGTCACACTTCAACCTGGGTTCGACAAATAAGATAAGAGAGAGAAAGACAGAGAGAGAAAAAGAATGACAGAGAGAGAGAGATGAGTTCTTAATTTTAATATTAATTACGTTTTACCATTTTTCACTCCTACTTATTTATGTATTGGTCTTTAATATTGTTTGCTATTATATCATTTTTATTGTTATATATTTACTCTTTTTTATTAATTTTGAGAAAGATGTTGCTGGAAGTGTTGGACTTAGCCACCAGCTTGCCATGTCTAAGGTCGACAAGATGGTTCTCACCTTCCCCTGTCTGAAGTCAGCCAGGTGGTTCTCCCCTTGCCATGCCTGAGGTAGACAAGATGGCTCTCATCTTACCATGTCTGAGGTCAACCAGATGGCTCTTCCCTTGTTATGTCTGAGGTCGACCTTGTTATGTCTGAGGTTATGTCAAGGTTCTTGCCTTGCCATGTCTAAGGTCGATAAGAGGGCTCTCGCCTTGCCACGTCTGAGGTGAACAAATGGCTCTTCCCTTTTCATGTCTAAGATTGACCAAATGGCTCATGCTGGTGGCAGTACTGTTCAAGTCCAACAGAAAGATAGGATCGTGATTCACTGCAGTCTTGATCTTTCCAGCCTTGCCTAGGAGATCTTCCCATCTTGGCCAGAAGCATTAGAAAGAGTCCTCAGTTTGCATGCCTAAGATCAACCAGATGGCTCTCACCTTCCCATGTCTAAGGTCGACCAGATAGCTGTCACCTTGCTATGTCTGAGGTTGGACAGAAGTTTCTTGCCTTCCCATGTCTAAGGTCATTCAGGTGGCTGTCATTGGTGTCAGGATCATTCATGTCCATCAGGAAGATGTGATTATGATTCACTGTGGCCTTGATCTCCCTGGTCTCACCTGGGTGGTCTTTCCAATTGGGCCACCCAAGTACCTGAGAATACTCCGACCTTCTTCCTATGTTGTTTTTCTAACCCCAATTTCAGTTTATTTCCACAATATTTAGCGTAACTTGCTGTTGTTTTCCTTCATTGTTCTTTTCTCTCTCTATTCTCCTATGCTTTTTCCATGCTGAAGTTGATGTTCTCATTTATTTTTGGTCACACTGCAGCCTGAATGTGACAAATGGAAAGAGAGAGAGAGATCTTAATTGTGATATTATTTTTTATTATTGTTCACTCCCACTTATTTGTATATTTGATCTTTAATATTGTTTGTTATTATTTCTTTGTTATATACAGATATAAGATATGTAGATAGATAAATATATTCAAACACATGGGGTTATATAAACATATCCATGCATAGCCTATCTATGAGTTCATCTTGTAAAAAAAGTCCCAAAATATAAGTAAATATAACTAAATCAAATATGAGTAAACCAGTCCCAAAATGTAAGTAAATCAGTCCTACACAGCCCCCTCCGGATAGGTGAATACAATCAGCAAATTAGCTCAGTCCATGTATTTCCAATCAGTAAACTACCTCAGCCCAGGTGATTCCAATCAGCCAATTAGCTCAGCCCAGATGATTTCAACCAGCACATTTGCTTCGTTCACGTGGATTCAATCAGCCAATTATGTACGCGGTGACTAAGTATTCATCAAGGCAAGCCCAGGAAGGTAGATGTGAGTGGCGCGTGCATACAACAAGAAGAAAATAAGTGTTCTTAAATTCTAATGTGGATAGAGAGTATTACATGGGTTTACTGTCAGCTTACTTCCCAGTTCTTAACCCTAAAGATGAAGCATTGCTTATGTTTATACAAAAACATTTTATAACTATGCTCCATTATGGCATTCTACTGAGCGAAAGAGAAGAGAATTCTACATATGCATTCTTAGAATATGCTATGAGATTGAAAATGTCTTTTGGAGTATAATTTTTTGTATACATAAATAATTACATAGACATATTTATATAATTCTGTGAGTGTTTATGTATCTGCCTATGTATGTCTGTATACAGATGTATTAATCTTTGTGTCTATATACAGTATAAATTTATAGAAAGTGAAAGTATTGATAGGTATTGATACTAACAGGAATGGAAGAAACTTACATACAAGTATAAACTTTCTTGGCTTATAAAGTGTATCTACAAGAGTACAAAAATAAAGATATAGTCTTGCAAACATTCTGCTACATTTATCATATACAAAGAAAGCAATGGTCTTTGTTGCTCACTTCTGAGAGATGAAAATGTCATTCATTGCCATTTCCAGTTTGACTTTTTGCTTTATCTTGTACATAGGGACAGAGATGAACCAGCCCCAGTCCAAAGGTCCTCACCTCAATTTGAGAATACTTATTATTTCTCATTATGGCTTCAGTCAAGACAGGGGCTGTTTTTGTTTTTTCCAACGCATGTGTGATGTAAAAGTACACTTTTGTCTTATTATCTCTGAGGCTGAAGTAGGGTTTTTGTGTAAGAGAGAGAAAGTTTAAGTCACATTTTAGAAGTTAGATTGTGAAACTGAAAGCAAATATATGGTACATGGTACCTGACCACATTTTAATCAGGAAGTAGTGAACATTCACTGAAGTGCCACTGGTAATTCTTATTGGCTAGGTCAAAGCTTCTTTGTGAGGAAAGCTAGGTGACTTGTGTAGAGCATTTCTAGATGTTTCTAGCTGGATGTACAGAACCACTTTGTGCTGGCTTAATGAGACCCAGTATGAAAAACTTCCATGTGCCAGATAATAAAAAACATTTTCACATTTATTTTTAAAACATGATATGGTGAGTAGCTTGAATTGAATAAATCATCACTGAACTAATTGGTTGATTGCATTCAAATGGCCTGAGAAAAATGAATATAACCTCTGACCATACTTACTTTGTAATCATTTTTCTACATACATATATATTGATATAAGATAAGTGAGGGAAAATATATATATATATATATATATATATATATACACACACACACACACACACAGTGTGGACCCCATGAGTATGGCTATTTAATGTCCATTTGTGCATATGTCTAGTAAGACAGATCAGAAGTCATCTTCATTCATGAGCACATCTTCATTCACTAGTTTCCTTAGCACAGCTCAGGGCTATCTTTCAGTGTGAGATGGTATGGAGCTATACAGGTAAGAAGCAAGTCTTCATCTGTGTTTCTAAGATAAACTGGGAAGTTGACAATGTCTCCTGATGAACATCTTTTGCATATACAATTATTTACATAGATAAACTCATATAATCCTATAGGTATATGTTTATTTATCTACTTATGTATATGTAAGAAACATGGCTGTGCTGTAACCAAGCAGGCATAGGCTAAGGTAAACAGCCTGGATGACTCAGCAGGTTTGTGGCACAGGTGCACAGTCTTGTATAATCATAGCCATGTAGACATAACATAGAGAAGCTCCCCACCTGGCTCTCAACCACAGTTGTTTGTGTAGTGTATAAATATAATGCTGATCCTGTGAAGGGGCTGCTGAATAAAGACATGTCTCATTTACCTGCTGTCTCTCGAGTGTTCTTCCAGCTCCCTGCCCCATGCCCACCCCTCCCCTCAGCCCTCAACTGGGGCTGACACCTGCCCCTGAGCATGACATTTGGTGTAGTCATTGGCAGCATGGAGTGAGTGGGTCTTCAGCCCCTGAGGCTGCCATGTTGGCTACATGGCTGCAGCATGGGCTCTGGTACCCATGGCAGAGGTGCTGCTTGGATGGGCCACAGTGGAAATGTGAGAGGCAGTAGACAGTTCTTCTGCAAGTGTGGAGAAGGCACTGAAGCAGCTGGAAGTTCACAGCACCAAGAAGAAATGCACCTTTGCCAGCAGTCGGATGGGCATTTCTGACTGCACTACATGAAGTACATGCTCAGTCCCTTTGGGACACTGTGCAGGTAAAGGACATTCAGACACAAGTTGAGCACCTGGGGGCCCAAATGCACAGCTTGGAGCAAAACCTGGAGGTGAAGGACCTTCAGGTGAAATCAGGGCACTTAGAGGTTCAGTTAAATAGCCTGGAGCAGGAGTTGGAAACAGATGTCAGCGCAACCTTGAGCCCATCCTCCAGGCCACACACTCCTGCTGGGTCTGATGCTGAGGAGGAGGAGGAGGCTCCTCTGCTGCAAGGTTGTCCTGTGATCTGACAGAAGGTAGAACGTGAGCAGCCAGTGGGACCCTAGGAAAGAGCCCCTGGACCCCTCACAGTGGCAGAACACACCTCTTGTAGTGCTTATACCCTCATTGAGTTGTGGGAGTCAGGTAAGCAATGCAAGCAGCATCTAGGGGAGCCCCTCCCAGCCCGGTTACTCCATCTTTGGGATGAGAGGCATGAGAGCATTTCTTGCTCCACCTCCAAGATAGATAAGCTGGCTTCTCTCACAACTCACCTCTCTTCATCAGCGGCTGTAGCTGTGTGGATGGTTGGCACAAGGGCAAAGTGACCACACGTTCATCAAGTGGCTGATTGCAGCCATATGAACTGTTTGGAATTATGCTGGGGAGACACTAGACATTGTAAGTAAATGGCAATCATAAACTGATTTGGTGCAGATACTCTGGGAGACACGTATGTGGCAGGCTATGTTTAATCTGAATACCTGGGGTCAGATGATGAATGCTTTATGTCCCACTTGAGGGATCTTGTGCTGGATCTCTGTGGAGGCTATTGTCCCCAGAGCAGCAATTCCGGAAAATGCTTAAGAGGGGGCAAAATACTGTTGCTCAACCCAGCCCCACCTGGACAATTTAACTCAAGGACTATTTGCAGATAAGCAAAGACATAGGACCTTTCCTGTTTAATTAATTAGGGAACTGGCAGAGATGCTTGGCACAGGGATGACGCGGGGAACTGGATGACCGAAGACAGCATGTGGAACTAGCAATACACTAGTCCCCCACAAATGTACCGCAGATCTTAGCACTGGTAGATACTGGTGCAGACTGCAGTCTTGTTTATGGGAACCTGGGTAACTTTCCAGGCAAAACTGAACTTATTGATGGTTATGGAGGCCTGTCAGGGAAAGTGAAACCTGTGTCTTTGCATCGTAGCATTGGCAACTTGGCTCCCTGCCTGTACACAACGTACATTTCACTTATATCTGAATATATTCTGGGGGTGGACATTTTGAATGATCTGGACTTGCACACCATGGCCAGAGAATTCAGACTTCAAGTCAGTGTAGTAAAACTGGGACTGTGTGGACATATACACAACCAGGCCCAAGTTCTGCCAAAACCCTGATGGGTTACCTCCACATGTCAATACCATTTGCCAGGGGTGCATACAGAGATAACTGAGACTATTAAGAAGTTAGAGAAGGTGTAAATAATGCATGGAACCCATATCGCCTACAATTCCTCAGTATGGCCAGTCAGAAAACCTGATGAGGCTTGGCGATGATAGTGGATTATCAGAAGCCGAATAAAGCAAACTGAATTAAAGTAACACCACCTCTGCATGCAGCTGTACCTTCTATCACGGACTTGATAGGCCACTTGACAACAGAAGTGGATGCTGCCACTGTGTGGAGGATTTGGCTAATGCTGTCTTCTCAGTTAACATTGCTCCAGAGAGCCAGGAACAGTTTGACTTCATGGGAGAGTGTCAATGGACTTTCACAGTGTTGCTGCAGGGCTATTGTATAGCCCCAACATGTGCCATAATCTTGTTGATAATGTTATGTTAACCTCTGATTTTCTTACAAATTTGTAAGTGGCAACGCCCCTCTAGCCTGGGAATTGGGACGATGCAGCTGAGACAGCCTTTCCTAGTAGCCAAGAAGGCTATTCAGCAGGCACAAGCCCTACTGGTAGTTAGTCAGGGGTGCCCATTTGAACTAAATGTGCATGTGACCACAGATAGTTGAAGCTGAGGCCTAAAGTGGCACACGGAGCGCCTGAGTATGCCAATTGGCTTTTGGCTCTAGTTATGGAAGGGAGCTGAGCTCCAGTATCCATTAATAAAGAAGCAGTTAGCAACTGCCTATGCTGCCCTTCAGGCTCATAAGAGCATGGCAGGATGGGCTACAATCGTCATGCAGATGACTTACCCGAAAGAATGGCCAGGTGCATTCATGGGTAATGACGACCCCCCATGGACTGGGATGGCACAAACATCCACTTTAGCGAAGTGGGGTGCCTACTTGGGGCAGCGGAGTATGCTGAGTACAAGTCCCTTAGCAGCAGAGTTTCAAGAAGTCTTGGGACCTGTAGTCCTAATACAAGATAAGGCCAGGGGGCTTAAGGCACCCCTAGATCCTGAGCCTTCACCAGTAGGAAGGGCATCCTGAGGTACTACTGCTGCCTGGATTACTGGTGCAGTCCAGCCTAGTACTGACACTGTATGGTTTAATACCAAGTATGGACAAAGTACCTAATAAATTAAACTCAGGGAAGTGTAAATAGTGATCACCAAGGAGGTAACACCTATGGCAATCTGCAGTAATAGCTGGGCAGTTTATTAAAGCTTCACTTTGTGGTTAACTACCTAAAAGTTACAGAATTATCTAGTTAGTTACCAAACCACATAGGGCCAGGCTATGTGGCCAAATCTATAAAAGGAAGGATGACCTTCTCCAACTAAATACAGGAATGAATAGCAATCTGTTATTGCCTCCCCCAGTGCCCCCAAAGGTAGGGAAACAAACAAACAAACAAACAAAACCCTGGTGTTAGCCACGGACCCTCCAAGCTCCTCATTACAGATGGTTGGCTGTTGCAGCCCCCTGGAGGGAGGGTCTGCAGTATGACGAATCTTTTACTTTTTGGGTATTTAATGTGTGGCCTCCATGATAGACCATCCACAGTTGAATGGCCAGAGAAGGGACCCTCCTCCGGGAGACATATGTACTGTCCATGCAGCTATCATGAGCTCCCCTGTAACTTTAGCAGAGGTAGAGGATCCGAAAGAACCATGCAGAGCAGGTAAGATGTGGTACCATTGCCCAGGGCAGAAGCCCTCAGTGGCTGCATTGTTATCCAGGGATAAAAAATTAGCCTGTATTTTGCCTAAGGAATGTGATTTGCCCCTGTTAGTACCTGTGCCTGCTTTGTCGTTCCAGTCATAGGTTGGCATGCTCAAACAGCATCATGAAATGGGCCCACACCTACACCAAGGTGACCAATGTCTCCAACTGTTAGATCTGCACTGCCCTTCCAGCAGCAGCTGCAGACAACTTGCCCTGGCACGTGCATCTAGCTTCTATACGGAACTAGACGTGGCTAGAGGCTTGGGGTCCCACGGACAATCGGTGGGATGCAACATGGAAGGCTTTGGACAGGGAATGTCTCAGAACCCATGACCAGCCTGTCCCCTGGCTGACTCATAGCATCCATAATGGATGAGACTGGCTAATGGGAAAACACGTGGTGCCCCTAGTTCAGGTTCCACGATGCACAGAGCAGCACTGGGGTAAAGACACTGTGAGATAGTTGCCTGCTGAGATTTGTGCAAGCATAATACTTGTCACCAAACCAAGGATGTGGTAGAACAAGTGCCCTTACCAAGGCTGGGCCCCCATGGACTTTGTGACCCCTGGGAGTTTATGGTTGTGTGGGGACACAGGGTGGCCATATCTGCCAGTCAGTTGAACTGGATGTTGTACGTGGGGGTGGCCCTATGTGTCTGCCACTGTTCTTACCACATTGCCTAGTCATCCGCATAACTGGGAGGCACTGCATCCTGCCTTTTGTGAGTGCGGTGGGCCCCCAGGTGGTTCTATCCCTTAGCAACAACTATCCCTGGACCAGGTGCCATTACTGTAGAAAAGCAGGTTGCAGCCTTTGTGGAGGACACAGCTCAGGCGCTGAGTTATACCTGAGTTATACCTCTTTTTGTTAACTGATGAAGTTGATCAGATCAGGAAGGTGGTGCCACAAAACCAGATGGCCTTAGACATAGTCACAGTTGCCCAAGGTGGCGCCTGTGCCCTTGTAGGGACACAATGTTGTACATTTATCCCTGACAGCCACTGGAACATAATGACAACTTTACAATGGGTGTCACAGGGGATTAAGACAATTGAACACCTTACTGATGAACCCCTGCAGAGATGGTGGGTGTCTCTGGGCTCTGACTTATGTTGGGCTTTCGTAATCACGGGTAGCATAACAGGAACATTAGTGGTAGGTTGTTGCTTTCTGTGTGAATCACCACCAAAGAGGATCCCCTTGGCCTAGGGGGGTGGAGTGTAAGAAATATGACTGTCCTGCAGCCAACCAGGCATAGGGCAGCAGGGATATGCCAAGGTAAACGTTCTGATGACTAAACGGGTTTGTGGCACAGGCACACAGTTCCATGTTTTCTATAATCATAGCCATACAGACATAACATAGAGAAGCTCCCCACCTGGCTCTCAGCCGCTATTGTTTGTGTAGTGTATAAATGTAACACTGACCCTGTGAAGGGGCTGCTGAAGAAAGCCATGTCTCATTTACCTGCTGTCTCTTGAGTGTTCCTCCAGCTCCCTGCCCCACATCCACCCACTCCCCTCAGCTCTCAGCTGGGGATGGAACCTGACCCTGAGCATGACAGTATTTTTATATCCAGGTCTATCTGTCATTATTTCAAAATGTATACAGAATAAAGATATAACATTTCAAAGTTTTAATAGGTATTTTTACTGAGAGTAATATAAAAATAAACTTCCATACCTGTAAAATCTTATTTGTTCTTTAAAGTATATCCACAAGAGTAAACAAATGGAAGAATACTCTGACATAAATTTTGCTGCACTTAATGTGTTTAAAGAAAGTATTTGTTTGCTCGGATGTGGTGGCTCATACCTGTAATTCCAGCACTTTGGGAGGCCGGGACTGGCAAATCACTTGAGGTCGGGAGTTCGAGACCAGCCTGGTAAACATGGTGAAACATTGTGTCTACTAAAAATACAAAAATTAGCTGGGTATGGTGGTGGGTGCCTGTAATCCCAGCTACTCAGTAGGCTGAGGCACGAGAATCATTTGAACCCAGGAGGCAGGAGTTACAGTGAGCCAAGATCGTGCCACTGCACTTTAGCCTGGGCAAGAGAGCAAGACTCTGTCTCATAAATACATACATACATACATACATACATACATACAAAAAGAAGATACTTTTTTGTTGCTCCAATCTGTGAGCAAGAAATTTACTAAAACCTCAAGTGACATTCAACGCCAAGTCAAAACTGTTTCTTTTCTTTCTGATTAACACAGGAACCGAGATAAACTAGCTTTAAATGAAAGGCCCAAACCCAGGCTTGAAAATACTGACTAATTCCATTGAAAGGTTACATCTTTTCAGGAGCTCTGTATTTTGAACATGTGACATTGGAACACAATCTGGTAATTAGTTAGGTTGGCTGAAGAAGTGACTTATTGGATAGCGGTAGAAAAGCCAAGGTTTAAGCCGGGTGTGGTGGCTCACGCCTGTAATCTCAGCACTTTGGAAGGCCGAGGTGGATGGATCATGAGGTCAAGAGATTCAGACTATCCTGGCCAAGATGGTGAAACCCCGTCTCTACTAAAAATACAGAAATCAATGGCCAGGTGCGATGACTCACAGCTGCAATCCCAGCACTTTGGTTAGCTGAGGTGGGCGGATCACAAGGTCAGGAGTTTAAGACCAGTCCGGCCAATATGGTGAAACCCTGTCTCTACTAAAATACAAAAAGCAGCTGGGTGCGATGGTGGGCATCTGAAGTCCCAGCTACTTGAGAGACTGAGGCAGGAGAATCGCTTGAATCTGTGAGGTGGGGATTGCAGTGAGCGGAGATCATGCCACTGCACTCCAGCCTGGGTGACATGGGGAGATTCTGTCTCAAAAAAAAAAAAAAAAAAGAAAGAAATAAAAGGAAAGTTAAGGTCTGTGAATTTAAGATAGCCTGCAATACTGAAAGAAAATTTCAGATTCCTTTGAACGCTTTAAGGATTTATTAACAGATATAATATATGTAGCTAGATAAACATATGCAAATACATACAGATATATAAAGATATCTATGTAATATCCATTTATGAGTATGTTTTGTAAAAAAATAAATAACCAAATTAAAAGTAAGTCAGGAGAGAGCTTCAAAACAGCCTGGTGGCCTCACTTCACATCCCAACCTGTCCATCCGTCCAGCAGCCAACGCAGCCATCAGAACTGGCACATCCTGCTCTGGGCTTTAAATATGACCACTTGCCTCCCCTGCCCTGTGAAAATGTTGGTGCTTTTTGCTTTCATCATCGCCTTCCACATCAACTCTGCAGCCTTGCGGGTTCATCGCTACCATCAACAATGCCTGGTGGGTAGGAGATGAGTTTTTTGCAGCTGTCTGGAGATTAGGTACCAACAACGTGAATTATACAGTAATCAATGACACATTTAAAAAGTACTCCATGCTCCAGCGGTCCAGGCCACCGTGAACCTCTCCACCATTCTCTGCTGCATTGTCTTCTTCATCTTCATGCTCCAGCTCTTCAGCCTGAATCAGGGAGAGAGGTTTGTCCTAACCTCCATCATCCAGCTAATGTCATGTCTGTGTGCCATGAATGCGGCCTCTATTTATACAGACAGGTATGAAGACATTCATGAGAGAAACATGGAATTCTATTACCTGACCAAAGAAGGCAGCAATGGCTACTCCTCCATCCTGGCGTGGGTGGCCTTCACCTGCACCTTCAGCAGCGGCATGGTGCACCTGATTCTGAGGAAGGGCAAATGGAGTTCCAGAGCTTGGTTGCTTTTGCTGCAGTACAGAATCCACATTCAGATAACCATTTTGTATATAATCATTATTTTTTTGAGGTTTTTCTAGCAAATGTATTGTTTCCTTTAAAAGCCAAAAAAAGAAAAAGAAAAAAATTCAAAAAGGAGAAGAGTTTTTGCATTCTTGAGTTCGGAGAATAGACTATGAAGGCTGGTATTCAGAACTGCTGTGCACTCAAAAGTCTCAAGACAGGCCGGGCGCGGTGGCTCAAGCCTGTAATCCCAGCACTTTGGGAGGCCGAGACGGGCGGATCACGAGGTCAGGAGA
>NW_012119899.1:520880-541070 GCF_000951035.1 Colobus angolensis palliatus
CCACCCCAGACCTACAGAATCAGTCTTCAAGGGATGAGGCCAGTAAATCTGCTTTTCTAACATGCTCCCTGGGCAACACTTCAGATGCATTGAAGTTGGGGACCACAGTCCCTGGGCCAGGTGAGCAGAGCTGCCTCATAAATGCTAGGATGTCATCATGTGGGGATGGGGAGGTGGGTGTAACCCCCACAGCACGCCAAAACCTTGGCCTCCATCACCACAGCTGTCTACATCCAGGGTCACCAAACTCCATTCCTGGGCCATGTGAACTGATAGACACCTTCAGGGAGCGGGGTGCAGCCTCCTTCCCATTCTATCCCAGAAGGCCTCTCCCTTCTTGTCCAGCCCTTCATGCTACACCTGGCTGGCCTCTCACCCCTATTTTTGGAGCCTCAGAGGATCCATCCACCATTCATTCATCAACATAAATCATGACATGCATGCATGTATGTACCAGGCACAGGCGATACCCACTCAAGACAATCTCCTTCTAGGGCTCATGGCCTAGTGGAGGAGACAGATTAATAATTAATTAGAAAAACTAGCAGGGCACAGTGGCTTACACTTGTAATGCCAGCACTTTGGGAGGCCAAGGCGGGTAGATCACCTGAGGTCAGGAGTTCAAGACCAGCCTGGCCAAAATGACAAAATTCTGTCTCTACTAAAAATACAAAAGTGAGTTGGGCATTGTGGTGCATGCCTGTAAACCCAGTTACACGGAGGTTGAGGCAGGAGAATCACTTGAACCCGGGAGACAGAAGTTGCTGTGAGCCAAGATCGTGCCACTGCACTCCAGCCTGGGCAACAGAGAGAGACTCCATCTCAAACAAACAAAACCCAAAAACACAAGAAACTAATTACACAGTGTGATGAGGCTGCAAAGAACACCACTAAGAATTCAAAATCAACCTGGCACAGTGGCTCACCCCTGTTATCCCAGCACTTTGGGAGACCCAAACAGGCTGATCTTGAGGTCAGGAGTTCAAGACCAGCCTGGCCAACATAGTGAAACCCCGTCCCTACTAAAATTACAGGAAAATTAACTGGGTGTCATGGCAGGTGCCTATAATCCCAGCTACTTGGGAGGCTGAGGCAAGAAGAATCGCTTGAACCTGAGAGGTGGAGGTTGCAGTGAGCCGAGATCGCACCACTGCACTCCAGCCCAGGCAACAGTGTGAGACTCCGTCTCAAAAGAATAAATACATAAATAAAATAATTCAAAATCGAGGCCTGTGGCATGGAAGGGAGCCTGCTTTTTGTGTGCCTATTTTTAAATGCTCCTGGAGGCATTTAGATCAGTCTAAATACAGCTCCATTCAGTTCATGCAGATGGCATTTATTGGGCAGTACCCATCTGTGTAACACTCAGAAAACATGTCTGTGGAGGGGCCCATGGTCCTGACAGCAAATGCAGTGAGAGGATCCCATAGAGCCAGGGTTTTCAAGCTTTAGGGGTTCCCTTGCTGCTTGGGACAGGCTATTTCAGTGAGTCTGGGGGAAGGATTCCCAGGTGATTCTAAGACTATGCTGAGAAATAGAGCTTTTGGGGGCTTGTCCTTCAGGATCAAAGCATGATGTGCTATGCAGCAATGCAGGCCACCCAGGAACCCTCCCAGGATAGAAGCTCTTTGCACCTCATTGTCTTTTTCCTCTTATGTTGGAGCAGGATGCTGGGAACTGTCCTGGGATGGGGTGTGGGACCTTGTGCTGTTTAAATACTTTTGCACTTGACCTTGTGCTGAGTGAAGTGATGATTTGCCATCAGCTCAGTTCCAGTGGAGCTGAAGAGACATCTGGTTTGAGTAGTTTTAGGGCAACTGTGGATATCTTTTCAATGCAGGATTTGTTCTTTCCATCTACTCTTTCATTCATTTTTGACAAATGGTATTAAATGTTTACCATGTTCCAGGCAGTGTGTAAGGCTCTGAAAATGCAGGGGTGAGCAAATCTAGATAGCCTCCCTGCCATCGTGAAGTTTGCAGTCCATGAGATAGGACCCCTTCCCTATGGAGAAGCCACCAACGCAGTACAGGGTGGCTTGGGGCCACATACAGGACAAATGACACCTTCTGCCTCAATGAGAAACTATCATTGGTCACGTGGGCAAGAACATGTTTTACGCCCCCAGGGTTAACAGGATGCTACCCAAGCTCATGGAGAAAGTTGAATCTTAAGTTTCCTTGAAACTTGCTACCTTGGTGGCTTTTCTATAATTTTCTGGTAGTCACGATGGAAACAAACAAAACACCTTAAAACCAGAGATCAGTCCCTAAGCAATACATGAATTCCCTTCACAAAAAATGTCGGGGCTGCATGAATATCTGTGTTGAATGCAGTCTGAGATGATCCTGTGGATTTTCCCAGCTGGTTGCCACTACTGTACAAGATTCAGTGCCCACATCCACCGGTGCCAGTAAGGTTTTATGAGACATGAGAAATGCCTCTTCCCTGCTATGTGACTTGCATTTGGGAAGTTGGAAAGAAATAATGACGTCAGGGAGAAAACATTCAACCTTCTTACCTGTAGGTAGAATCAGCCTTCACTTGGTGCTTATTACTAGTTATTCAAGAACAATAACAACGACAAAATTAGTTGACATCCAAGAAGCAGATATTAGGACCAAAGATAGCATCAGCTATATTTGAAGGAACTGTAGTTTGTGCATTTTATGGCACTTTTATAAAGTACTGTAATTCTTTCATTGAGGGGCTATGTGATGGAGACAGACTAACTCATTTTGTTATTTGCATTAAAATTATTTTGGGTCTCTGTTCAAATGAGTTTGGAGAATGTTTGACTTGTTGGTCTGTGTGAATGCGTCTACATATACCTGAATACAGGAATATCGGAGACCTCCTCACTCCCACACTGCTACAGTTTGTATGCATTTGTGCACACCCCTCATGAACAGGTTGAAATTCTAGGAAGCTCTATGTTAGCTGATGATGAAGAAACATAAAACTCCAAGCCTGTTTGTAAACATGATAAACACAGTGGCCTAGATAAAAACTGTATCATAGTTTAAAATCTGCCTTAGGGGATATTACTAAATATCGCTAGTAGTTTAAAGGTTACTTACAATAGAGCAAGTTGGACAGTTTTGTGGTGGTGTGGAAATGCTAGGGCAAGGCTAGAGGTTAATTTTGAATCTTGGTTTGGGGATAAACGTGAATTTAGGGTAGTTAGAAACTTTCTACTTAATGTACCTTCAAAATAGTCCATTTTCTATGTTTTGCATAATCTGCAACTGTACATGGAAAATAAACTTTAAACCCCCCCCCCAAAAAAAACTAAGAGGTCATTTCCCTACTTACTCTTCTCAGGCCAGGTGAATACAATCAACCCATTTAGTCAGCCCTGATGATTCCAATCAGCCAATTAGCTCAGCCCAGTTTATTCCAATTAGCCAATTAGCTTGGTCTGGGTAATTCTAATCAGCCAATTAGCTCAGATCAGGTAAATCCAGTCAATTATCTCATTCCAGATGATTTCGATCTGCCAATTAGGTCAGCATTTTTTTATTTCAATCAGCCAATTAACTCAAATCAGGTAATTACAGTCAATTAGCTGATCCCAGGAGATTAAAATCAGCCAATTAGTTCAGCCCCGGTGACTACAGTCAGCCAATATTTGAGTCCCAGATTATTTTAACTGGCCAATAAGCTCAGCCCAGGTGATTTCAATCAGTCAATTAGATCAGCCCAGGTGGATTCAATCAGCCAGTTCGCTGAATATCAACCATAGATTAATCAAGATGGACCCCCAGTGGTGGATGAGAATAGCTCCTGCGTATGCTGAGAAGAAAAGCAAAGTCCAGAAATGCTAACCTGGACAGAAAGTGTTACATGGCTTTAATATCAGCTTATTTCCCAGACCTTGCTGAAAGTGAAGCTTAGTTTGTCTATACAAACAACATTGTATAGCTACATTCCATTCTGACATGCTACTGAGACACAGAAGAGAAATAATTCTACATCTTCATCCTTAGAATATGCTAAGAGATTGAGAAACGTCTTGAGGAACAATTTTTGTGTACATATTTACATAGAAATACTCATATAATCTTGTATATGTATCAGTCTTTGTATGTACATTCATACAGGACAAAGATATAGATTGTGGAAGGATTAATATGTACTGTTACTAATAGTAATGTAAACAGAAAATAGAATCTCACACATGGATCAAGTCAATTGTTGAGATTGTGACTCATCTATTTGGATCCAATACACAGATGTTGACTCTCATACGTAGAACCAGGACATGCATGAGATTGTTAATCTCATTACTGGGACTTCCTGCAGCTGTGATTGTGACATATGCACCTCACAGAACCTTTGTAATTTGACACATCTGCCTGGGCCCAGCCCAGATGGAATTGTGACATATCACTGGACCCAGCACCTAGCTTATGTGACTTTTCTCTCCTTTTTTTATGTTTCTTTTAAGATGGAGTCTCACTGTGTCATCCAGGCTGGAGTGCAGTGGAGCAATCTTGGCTCACTGTAGCCTCTGCCTCACAGGTTCAAGCTATTCTCCTGCCTCAGCCTCCTGAGTAGCTGGGATTACAGGTGCCTGCCACCATGCCCAGCTAATTTTTGTATTTTTTGTAGAGATGACTTTCCCCATGTTGGCCAGTCTGGTCTCAGACTGCCTACCTCAAGTGATCTGCCCTGCTTGGGCTCCTAAAGAGTTGGGATTACAGGAATGAGCCACCGTGCCTGGCCAACTTTTCCCTTCTTTATAGGTTCTGCCCACAGAGAAAGCTATAACATATTGCTGCACTCAACACCAAGATGATGCTACTCTTTTGGCTCTGCTCTCAAAATGTACTGTGATATATTTCTTGTCCTACCACCAACGTGATGTGAGTCTCCTGCCTGAGCCCTGTCCACAAGGAACAATATAATATATCTCTGGGCCCATCAACCACTTAATGTGACTCTGCTCTCTTACCTGAGCATTGCCCAAAAAAGAAATTGGGACATATCCATGAATCATCTTAGGTGATATGGCTCTTCTCTCCTGCCTGGGCCATGCCTAAAATAGAGAGAGTGATGTGTTGCTTAGTCCAGCACACAGGTTGTGTGATACTTCTTCCTGACCTCTGCCCAAACAAGTAACTGTGACATAACTCAGGTTTTGTTACCTAAACGATGTGATTCTCCTCTTTTTCTAGAGACCCGTCTTCAGTGAAGGTTGTGACAAATTGCTTGGCCCAGCACCTATGTGATGTCACTCTACTCTCATGCCTGGGACCTGTCCACTGGGTGATTGTAACATACAGCTGGGCCCAGCTTCTAGATTATGTGGCTCTCTTCTTTTTCCTGAGTTCTACCCACAGGGGGTATTGCGAGATATCTCTGGGCCCCTCATGTAAGTGATGTGATTCTCTTGCCTGTACCCTCCCCTCAGCACGTATTGTGACACGTTGCTGGACCCAGCACCTACGTGATGTGACTCTCCTCTACTACTTGGGCTGTGCCCAAAAAAAGGATTGTATAGCTTGTCCCAACAAATAAGTGAAGTTACTATCGTCTCATGCCTCAAACCTGTACACATTGTATATTGTGACATATTTCTGGGTCCAACACCTAGCTGATGTGACTCTCCCGCATGGGTCCTGACCACGAAACTATTATAAGATGTATTTTCATTATCACGTAGGTGATATAACTTTTCTTTCTGCCTGGGTCCTGCCAAAATAGAAAATTGTGTTATATAATTGGACCCAGTACCTAGGTGATGTGACTCTCCTTTTTTGCCTAGGTCCTGCATAATTTAGGTATTGTGACATATATCGCTGGGCCCAAACCCTAGCAAACAGAAGGCTTCCGTCTGGACCCTGCCCACAGGAGACCTTGTGACATATCTCTGCATCCATCACATAGGAGATATGACTCTCCTCTTCTGTCTGCATCATGCGCACGGGAAAGATTGTAACATATCATTAGGTTAAGCAACCAAGTGATGTATTTTGACTGCCTGGGTCTTTCATAGGTGGGGCATTATGACATATCTCTGGTAACACCTACTATCTGATATTACTCTTCTCTTTTACCTGAGTTTTGCCCGTGTTCAAGATTGTGACATATCTCTTTGCCTAGCACCTGGGTAATGTGACTGTGCTCTTCTGCCTGGGCAATGTCCACAGAAATGAGAGTGACTAATCACTAGGCCCAGCACACAAGTGAAGTAATTCTTCTGCCTAGTCTCTGCCTAAAGAGGTCACTGTGACATGTCTCTGGGCCTATCACCATGGGGATTATGACATATCACTTTGCCCAGCACCTACATGATGTGACACTCTTCTCTCTAATGGACCTGCCCACTAGGGTGATTGTGTCATAGAGCTGAGCCCAGCTTCTAGGTAATGGGACTTTCTTGTTTTCTGTGAATACCCAAAATTGGAATTGCCACATATCTCTGAGATTCTCACAAAAGCAACACTCTTTCCTGGGACCTTTTCTCAGGGGGTATTGTGACATATTGCTATACCCAGAATCTAGGTAATGTAACTCATTTTTACTGCTTGAGCTTTGCCCAAGAAGTGATTGAGATGTATTACTGGGCCTAGTACCTAAGTGATGTGACTCTCCTCTCTTTCTAAAGTGCTGCAGACATTGTGATTTATTTTTGAGTCCAACACCTAGAAGATGCAACTTTTCTGCACAAGCCCTGCCCACAGGGGAATAATGACATATCTTTTCATTCATCACATAGATGATGTGACTCATCTCTTCTGCTTGGGCCCTGCCAAAAAAAATAGAAAAAGAAAAAGAAAAGAAAAAGTGGTTATTGTAACATATCACAGGATGGATTGAGCACCTAGGTAATGTAACTGTTCTCTTTTATGTGATATGTCTCTGGGCCTATCACCATGGGGATTATGGCATATCACTTTGCCAAGCCCCTACATGATGTGACACTCTTCTCTCTAATGGACCTGCCCTATATATGGATGGACCAAATAATGGACCTGGACCTACACATATGTTAGGTATTGTGACCTAATACTGATCCCAACTTATACTGGATGAGAGACTCCTGCCTGGGGTATGAGCATCAGAAGCCTTGTGACATATCTTTGCATCCATCACCTAAGAGATGTGACTCTCCCCCTATGTTTTCATGCTGCTTATAGGAAAGATTGCTACATATTGTGGAACCCAGAAACCAGGTGATGTGTCTTTTATGCCTGAGTTTTACCCAAAGGTCACAGTGTGACATTGTCACTGAGCCCTGCATCCGAGTGATGTGTTGCTGTTTTCTGTGCCCTGCTTTCAGTGGGGAATTGTAACACATCCCTGGCTTAGAACCCAGGTGATGTGTCTCTTTTTTCTGGTCCCTTCTTTCAGAAAAGATTGTCACATATCTCTGGCCCGGCACTTAGGTGATGTGATTCTTCTGTTTCCTCCCTACCCACAGGTAGGAGTTTGGCATATATATTGGCTCAGTGCACAGGCGTGATAATGACTCTAATATTTTGAACCAGCCAAGAGGACAAATACTGTCTCTCATAGATAGGGATAGAAAAAAGGGTAAGATCCTAGGTTTCCTTTCTGTACAAAGGTTATAAAAGGTTACCACTCTCTTGCATGTTGTATAAAACCCTTGGGTGGTACAGAGAGTGTCGTCACAAGGCCCAGCATGCAGATGAGATTGTGTTGCTTGTGTGCTCACCCTGACAACCGTTAGGATTGTCACCCTCACACATGAACAAAGCCCACTAGTGAGGTACTTAATCTCACACACAACTGGATGCAGTCCACAGTTAAAATTGAGACATTCATTTGTGAATTCTGTTCGGAGGTGTGATGGTGACTTATTTCTAAACCCAGCTCTGGCAGGTGAGGTCTCTCCTATATGGACCCAGTCAATTAGAAAGATGTTGACTGTCACACATGGGCTTAAAGCTACAGACACTATCATGGGTCCATACCAGCACAAAGGATTTAGAGGAAATTGTGACTCCCATGCATACCACATAAAGCCCTTGGGTGATACAGAACTTGGCTTAACATGGCCCTAAAAGAAGGTAAGATTGTGACAGTCTTACACACACACAGCAAACAGTAAAGATGATCATTCTTTCACAGTCCACCATTGAGGTTCTGAATCTCATACCTGGAGACAGTCAAAAATTGGAAAATTGACCCTCATTAGTGGATCTGGTCTGCAGGTTAATTTGTGCTTCTCAGGCCAAAATCTAGCACACCTGTGAGATTGTGATTCTAGTAAGGGAACATGGTACACAGAAAAAATTGAAGCTCTCATGAGTGGATTCAATCCGTTGTAGAGATTGTGGCTCATGTATTTAGAAGCAACATACAGGAGGTATTGACTCTCATACTTAGAATTTGGACACGTGTGGAATTTTTAATCTCATCCTTGGACCTTGTTGCAGGTGTGACATGTGCCTCTTCCCAGCACCTAAATGATTTGACTCTCCTTGTGTGGGACCAGCCCACAGAAGGGATTGTGACACATCACTGAACTCAGAAGCTAGGTGATGTGACTTAACTCTCTTTCCTTGACAATGTCCACAGGGGCATTGTGACATACTGGTAGGCCTTACTCCTAGGTGATGTGAGTCTCCTGCTCTGCCTTGGTGATGTCTACAGGAAGCATTGTGACATATCGCTGGACCCAACACCAAGGTGATGTCACTTTTTTGCCTTAGCCCTGCCTTCAAAAGGCGTTATTACAAATTGTGTGGACTATTACCAAGGTGATTTGAGTTTCTTGCTTGGACCATTCCCACAGTAGGCATTGTGACATATCACGTAGAAAATGTGACTCCTCACCTCTGCCTGCACCCTGACCACAGAAAAAATTGTGACATATCACTGGATCCAGAAACCAGATGATGTGTTTCTTTTGCCTGAAATTTTGTCACAAAAAAATATTGTGACATATCTCTAAGTCTCTTACCTTGGTGATGTGACTCACTCTCCTGCCTGGAGCCTTCACTCAGAGGGTATTGTGACATATTGCTGGACCAAGCATTTAGGTGATGTGACTCTCTCAACATCTTGGACTCTGACCAACAAGGAATTTTTATGTGTTGATGTGTGCTCTGCATCTAGGTGATGGGACTCTCCTCTCCTGCCTGGGCCCTGCACATATTGTGTGTTGTGACATATTGCATGTTATCACACCTAGGTGATGCTACTCTCTCACATAAGCCCTGCTCACAGAGGCGTTATCATATATTTCTTATGTCAGTTTCCTATGTGATGTGTCTCTCCTCTTCTGCCTGGGCCTTGCCAAACCTGGGGATTGTGACATATTACTGGACACAGATTCTAGTTAACATGACACTCCTCTTTTGTCTGGGCCCTGGATATTTAGGGTATTGTGACATTTTTGCACTAAACATCCAGAAAATAAAAGGCTCCTGCCTGGGCCCTGCCCACAGGAGACCTGTGACATATCTCTACATCTATCACTTAGGAAATGTGACTCTCCTCTTCTGCCTGCACCCCATGCACAGGGGAGATGGTGACGTATCACTGAGCCCGGTAAGCAGGTGAGGTAACTCTCCTTTCCTGCCTGGGCCCCACATGTATTGTGCATTGTGAAATATGGCTGGATCCAACACCTAGGTGATGTGACTGTCCTGCATGGGTCTTGCCCACAAGGTTATTATTGTGTGTCTTTTTGTTCATCACCTAGGGTGTTTCAAATTTCCTTTTCTGCCTGGGCCATATCAAAAAAAAAAGGTATTGTGACACATCACTGGAGCCAGCACTAAGTAATTTTTAGTACTTAGTACATGCCTTTGCTGATTGGGCCTAGCCACAGGAGACATGGTGACACATCATTAGACCCAGCAACCAGGTGAAGGGACTCTGCTGCCTTGGTCCTGCTTTCAGGAGGGGATTATAACATATCGCTGGTTGAAAACACAGGTACTGTGACTCTCTTGCCTGGTTCTTACTCTCAGAACAAATTATGACATACTTCCAGCCCAGCCACAACGTGATGTGACTCTCCTGCCTGGTCACTGCTCTCAGAGAAGGTTGTGAATATCTCTGACGCAGCACCCAGGTGATGTGATTCTCCTGCTCACTCCCTCCTTACCCAATTGTGGGATTGTCACATATATCTTAGTTCAGTTTACAGGTGTCACAATGACTCTCATAACTTGAGCCAGCCACTATGAAAGATGCTGTGTCTCTTAGCTAGGCTTAGGAAAATGGCTCAAATCCTAGGTCTCATTTTTGTATGAAGGTCATAGAGAACTACCGCATCTCACATTTCATAGAAAGCCCTTGGGTGATACGGAGAGTGTCAACACAGAGCCCAAGACACAGGTGAGGTTGTGTTTCTCATCATTTTCTCACCCGAACAAAGCCCATTATTGAGATCCTGAATCTTACAGGCGGACACAGTCTACAGTTGAGATTGTGACTATCATATGTAAACATGTGAGCACAGTTGGGATGGTGACTCATTTTAAGCTCAGCTCATAGGAAGGTGAAGATTCTTCATTCTGGACTCAGCTAATTGGAGAGATGTTGACTCTCATATTTGGGCCTAAGGGCACAGGTATAATCATAATCCATACCAGCACAAATGCCTCTGAGCAGATTGAGAATTTCATGCATAAGGTATAAAGCCCTAGGGTGATACACAGGTGAGATTGTGACACTCACCAAGTTGACAGAAAAGATTGTCATCTTCCCACATGAACACAGCCCATTGTTAAAGCTCTGGATTTCACAACCAAAAGCAGTCAGATGTTGGAAAATTGACTCTCATATGTGAATCTGGTCCACAGGTAGGTTGGTGATTATAAGACCAATATTCAGCACACCTGTGAGGCTGTAACTCACTCAGGTGAACAGCACACAGGAAAGTTTGCGCCTCTCATGCACTGTTCCAGTTTATTGTTGAGATGAACTCATGTAATTAGACCCAGCATACATAAGGCTCAGATACTCAGAAACAGGATATGTGCTGAATTGTAAATATCATTCTCTGACCTTCCTGCAGGTGTAAATGTGATATATGCCTCTGGCCAGCACCTGAGTGCTTTGACTCTCTAGCCTGGCCCCAGTCCACATACAGGATTGTGACATATCGCTGGACCCAGCACCTAAGTGATGTGACCCTATTATCCTGCCTTGGTGCTGGCCACAGGGGACACTGTTGAGACTCACTTCTCCTGTTTGGTTCCTGCTCACAGAGGGGATTGTGACCTATCACTAACCCAGCACTGAGCTGATGTGACTCCTCTTCTTTTTATGTTCTTGCCTCAGGGGAGATTGTGATGTATCACCGGGCCCGGAAGCCAGGTGATGTGTCTCTCCTTCATGTTCCTTGCTAACAGAGAACATTGTGATTTACTTCTGGGCTCGGCATCAAGGTGAGGCAACTTTGCTGCCCATGCCCTGCTTTCAGGAGGGGATTGTAACCTATCTCTAGTCCAGGTGAGATTGTGACACTCTTATGCACACAAAGCTCATGGTAAAGATTTTCATTCTTGCACATGAACTCAGTGTCCTGCTCACATTAGGAGGAAGTTAAAAGTTGGATAATTGACTCTCATACTTGTATGTAATTTACATGTGTCTTGGTGAATCTCTGACTAAGATTCAACTCAACTGTGAGGCTACTACTCCACAAATATGACACAATCCACAGAAGGAATTGAAGTTCTCATGCGCAGATTCAGTCCACTGTTCCTATTGTTAATTTTGTACTTAGACCCAACATACGGGACGAGTTTACTCTCATACCCAGAATAGGAACATGTATGGGATTTTTAATCTTATCCTTGAACCTACCTGCAGCTCTAATTGTGACATACACTTCTGCCAAGCACCTGAGTGAGGATGTCACAATGAATGTATATACCCTAGGTGCTAGGGGCAGGGATATGTCACAATTCCATGTGACATTCCTGGACCTAACACCTAGGGCATATGTTTTATATTCTTCTGCCTTAACATTGCCCACATTGCATCTTGTGACATACTGCTATGTCTAAAACCCAGGATGTGAGTACCCTGCCTAGATTCTGCCTACAGGGGGACTTGTGACATGTTTCTGGACTCATCATCTATTTGATGTTACTCTACTCTCTTACTTGGTATTTGCCAACGGGCGACATTGTGACATACCACTGGGCCAAACACCTAAGTAATGAACCTCTCCTTTTCTTCCTGGGTTCTGATCACAGAAGGGAGGTAACTTATCCCTGGACACAGCCCACAGGAGATGTGATTCTTCTTCCTGGTGTCTGTCCATGAGGACAAGAGATACATAATTGTGACGTATCTCTGCGATCATGAACTAAATTATGTGACTCTCCTTTATTTCCAGAGAACTGTCCACAGTGTGACTAGTGACATATCACTTGGCACAGCAGCTATGTTATGTGACCCTCCCCTCATACCTGGACCCTGCTCACTAAGGTTGTTGTAACATATGGCTGGCCACAGCCCCTAGATTATTTTTCTCTTCTCTTATTCCTGAGCCTTAACCGCAGGAGGCATTTTGGCATATTCGTGGAACCCTCCCCAGGTGAGGTGACACTGCTGCCTGGGCTCTTTTTTCAGGGTGTATTGTGTCATATTTTTGGGTACAACAGCAAGGTAATGTAACTTTCCTCTACTGCTTGGGCTGTGCCCAAGAAGAGATTGTAATGTATTGCCGGGCACAGCACCTAGGTGATGTGACTGTCCTCTCCTTTCCGGGCTCTGCATACAGTCTGTATTGCAAAATATGCAGCACTTATGTGGTGAGGCTCTCCTCTCATGTTTGAGCTCTTCCCACTAGAATGATTGTGACATATACCTCGGCCCACCTATTAGGTTATGTAACTTCCCTCTTTGTTCTGATCTTTACCCACACAGATAATTGTGACATATTTCTAGGCCTCTCACCTACATGATATTACCTTTTTACCTGGGCCCTCCTCTCAGGGGTCAGGTATTGCTGGACCTAAAGCAGATGGTGTGACTCTCCTCTGCTGCTTAACCTTTTCTCAAGGAAAAATTTGTAATTTTTCAATGGATCCAAGACCTAAATGATGTGACTATCATCCCTTGCCTGAGCCCTGAATACATTGTGTATTGTGACATATGGCTGGGTCCAACACCTAAGTAATGTCAATATGGCTGGGTCCAACACCTAAGTAAGGCCCTCTTGCATGGGCCCTGCCAACAGAAGGCATTATGACATATCTCTGGGCACACCAATTATTTGATGTGACTCTGCTGTTTTACCTGGACTTTGCCCGTAGAAGAGATAGTGACATATCTCTGGGTCAAGCAGCTAGGTGTTGTGACTCTTCTCTTTTGCCTGTGCCAGGCCCACGGAAGGAATAATGAGTTATCACTAGACCCAGCACACATGCAATGTCATTATTCTGCCTGGATATTGTCAACAATGGCCACTGTGACACATCTCTGGGCCCATGACCTGACCTAGGTGATGTGTTTCTCCTCTTCTTTCTGAGACCTGCCCACAGTGGTAATTGTGACATTGCTTGCTGCAGCACCTATAGAATACTACTCCCCACTCTTGCCCAAGCCCTGCCCACGGGTGTGATTGTGACAGATAAGTGGGCACTGACTCTATGTTATGTGATGCTTCTCTTTTTCTCTAGCCCTACCTACCAGGGACATTGCTACATAGTTCTTGTCCCCTCACCAAGGTGATGTGACACTTCTGCCTCGGTCTTTCTCTCAGGAAGTATTGACATTGTGGCACATTGTTGTACCTGGCACCTAAGTAATGTGACTCGTCTTTCCTTCTTGGACTCTGCTCAAGGAGGCATTGTGATGTATCCCTGGACACAGCACCTAGGGGATGTTACTCTCCTCTCCTGCCTGGGCGCAACATACATTGTGTACTGTAACATATGACTGGACTCAACAAGTAGGTGATGCAACTCTTCTGCATGAGCCCTGAAGACGGTGGTATTATATGATACAATTAAGTCATCACCTAGGAGATGTGACACATTTTTATTGCCTGGGACCTGTCAAATAAGAAGATTGTGATGTATCACTTGACCCAGCATTGAAGTGAGGTGAGTCCTTTTTTTTTGTTTTTTGCCTGGCCTTGCCCACAGAAAGCATTCTGATGTATCGCTGGGCCCATTACCAAGGTCATGTGACTCTACAGCCTGCACCCTGCTTTCAGGATGGGATCATAACATATTCCTAGCTGAGTACCCAAGTGATGTGACTCTTCTGCCTGGTCCCTTCTGTCAGGGAAGATTGTGAAATATTCCTGATCCAGAACACAGGTGATGTGACTCAACTCTTTGCTCCCTACCCACAAGTAAGACTGTGACATATGCCTTGGTCCAGCTAATAGTCACAATGATGACTCTAATACCACACACTAGCCAGTAGGAAAGATGTTGTCCGTTTTAGCTGGGATTAGAGAAATGGGTAAGATCCCATGTCTCCTCTTTGTATGAAGGTTATAGAAAATTACTACTTTCTCACACATTGTGTAAATCCCTAGTGTGGAACAAATGTCATCACAGAGACCAGCATCCAAATGAGATTGTGTTTCTCATATTCTCACCCTACCATCCATTAGGATTTTCACCATTACACGTGGACAGAGCCCACAGGTGAGGTCCTGAATCGCACAGGTTGACACCGTCCACAGCAGGAATTGTTTCTATCACATGCTACAGTTGGGATGGTGACTTATTTCTAAACTTAGTTCATTGGTAGGTGAGGACACTTCTATTTGGACCAAGCCAATTGAAGAGAAGTTGACTCTGAGACAAGAGCTTAGGGTAAAAATTATAACTATGTGTCCCACCAGCAGGGAGGTCTCAGAGCATATTGAGACTCTCGTGCAGAAAGCCCTCAGGTGCTACAGAGTTTCCTGACAAGGCACAGCACAGGTGAGATTTTGACACCTGTATGCACATCGAGTTAACAAGAAATATTGTCATACCACCACATGAACATGGTCAACTTTTGAGGTTCTGAATGTCACATTTGGAGGCAGTGGAAACTTGAAAGAGTGACTGTTATATGTGGATCCAGTCCACAGGTGGGGTGGTGACTCTGAGACCAAGATTCAGCACACCTGTGAGGCTGTGACTCTACTAAGGAGGCGTAGTGCACAGAAGAAAGCGAGTTTCTCACGCACAGACCCAGTACAGCATTGAGACTGTGACTCATGTATTTAGATCCAACATAGAGGAGATGTTGACTCCCATGCTTAGAATTGGGTCATGTGCAAGAATTTTAACTTTATCCCTGTATCATTCTGCATGTGAGATTGTGTGACATATGCCTCTGTCCAGCAACTAAGTTATTTGACCCTTTTGCCTGGGCCCAACCCACTGATGGAATTTTGAAATATTGCTAAACCCAGCACCTTCATGATGGGACGTTCCACTGCCTTGGCACTTCTCACAGACAACATTGTTACATATCACTGTCACTAGGCCTTATATCCAGTTAATGTGAGTCTACCCTTCTGTTTTGTCACTGTGCACAGAAGACATTGTGACATATCACTGGGCCCCACACCCAGGTTATATGGTTCTCCAGCCTGCACCCAGCCCAAATGGTCCATTGTGATATATTGCTGGGTCCAGAACCCAGGTGATGTAATTCTCCTGCCTGGGCCCTGCCTACAGGAGGCATTGTGACATCTCTGCACCCATTAGCCAGGTGATGTGACTCACTTCTGCCTGATCTCTGCTCACAGGGAACATTGTGACCTGTCACTGGACCCAGCATTGACTTGATGTGACTCTTCTGTTCTTTTTAGGTTCTTCCTGCAGAAGAGGTGGTGACATGTCTCTGGACCCAAGAGTAGGGTGATGTTACACTTTTGCGTTGGTCCTGACCTCAGAAAGTTTTGTGACATATTGCTGGGCTCAGCACCAAAACGATGTGAGTCTCTTGCCTGGACCCCACCCAGGGCGGGGGGTCGGGGGGGGGTGGCATTGTGACATATCTCTAAGTTCATGAACTATTTGATGTGACTCTTCTCGCTTACTTGGGCTTTGCCATTAGAAGAGATTGTGACATGTCTCTGACTCCAGCACCTAGGTGTTGTGACTCTCCTCGTTTGCCTGTGCCATGCCCACAGAAGGTAGAGTGAGTTATCCCTAGGTCCAATACACAGGCGATGTGATTCTACTGCCTGGTCATTGCCCACAGGGGTCACTGCACCTTGTCTCTGGGCCCATTACCTAGATGGTGTAATTCTCCTTATTTTTCTGCTTCTGTCCCTAGTGGGGATTGTGACATATTCCTTCACACAACATTTATGTGATATGATTCTCCTCTCATGTCTGGACTCTGATCACTGTTGCAATTTTGACATATGGCTGGGCTCATCTGTCTAGGTTATGTGACAGGTTATGTGACTCTCTTCTTTTTTTCCTAAGCCTTACCCACAGGGAGCATTGGTACATAGCTCTGGGCCCTTCACCAAAATGATGTACTCCTCATTCTTGGGTTCTTCCCTCAGTGAGTATTGTGACATATTGATGGACTCAGCACCTAGGTGAGGTAACTCTCTTCTACTTCTTGGGCTGTCACCAAGAAGGTATTGTGATGTATCACTGAGCCCAGCACATAGGTAGCATTACTCTTTTCTCCTGCCTGAGCTCAGCATAAATTGTGTATTTTGACATATGGCCTATCTTAACAACCATGAGATGCACCTCTTCTGCATGAGCCCTGCCCAGCAGGGTATTATACCATCTTTTTGTTTATCACCTGCATGATGTGACACATTTTTTTTTTCTGTCTGGGCCCTGCTAAAGAGAGTTATTATAACATATCAGTTGGCTCGGCACCTATGTGATGTGACTCTCCTTTCTTCTAGGCCCCAAATGTTTGGTGTATTGTGAAATAGCGCTGGGTCCAACACCTAGAAAATAAGAGGCTCCTGCCTGGGCCCTGCCCACAGGGAGCCTTGTGACATGTATCTGCATACACTACCTAGGAAATGTGACTCTTCTTTTCTGCCTGGACCCTCCTAACAGAAAAGATTATGATACATCACTGGGCCCTGCAACAAGGTGAAGAGTCTCTTTTGACTGGGTCTTGAATACATAGATCATTGTGACATATTGCTCAGCCCTCAGAGAATATTGTGACATACATCTGGCCCCAAACCCAGGTAATGTTACTCTCCTGCTTACTCCCGATCCAGAGGAGTGACTGTGACATATATCCTGGCCCAGCTCACTGGTGTGATGATGACTCTCATACCTTGAACTAGCCGATGAAAGTGATACCGTCTCTTATAGTTAGACTTGGGCAAAAGGTAAGATCCTGGGTGTCCTTTTTGTATAAAGATCACAGAGGTTTACCACTCTCTTGCATATTGTGTACAGCTCTCATGTGGTACAGAGATGTCATCACAGGTCCAAGGACACAAGAGATGCTGTGTTTCTGGTACACACACCCTGCCACTCCTTAAAATGGTCATCCTCACACATGGACACAACCCACTGGTGAGATCCTGAATCTCACACATAGACACAGTCTACAGATGGAATTGTGTCGGTCATGTGTGAACATCTGGCCCCAGATGGGAAAGTGACCCATTTCTAAACCCAGCTCATAGGCAGATGAGTATTCTTCTATTTAGACCCAGCCAACTGGGGAGGTGTTGACTCTCATACCTGAGCTTAGAGTGACATGTACAATCATGGGCCCATATTAGCATGAAGGTCTTAATGCAGATTGCAACTCTCATGCATACCATATTGTATTAGTTCATTTTCACACTGCTAAAAAGAATTGCCCAAGACCAGGAAATTTAGGTAGAAAAGAGGTTTAATTGGCTCACAGTTCCACATGGCTGGGGAGGCCTCAGGAAATTTATAATCATGGTAGAAGCGAAAGCAGGGACCTTCTTCACAAGGTGGCAGGAGGGAGAAAGTGAATGAAGGAGGAACTTCCAACACTTATAAAACCATCAGATCTCCTGAGAACTCACTCACTTTCATGTAAACAGCATGGGAGAAACTTTTCCATGATCCAATTACCTTCCTCCCTTGACACGTGGAGATTACAATTGTAGATGAGATTTGGGTGAGGGCATAGAGCCAAACCATGTATCTCATAACTTCTTTGGGTGGTACAGAGAGTGCACTAACAGAGCCCAGCTCAAAGGTGAGATTGTGACAGTAGTAAGCAGACACAGTCAAGAGTAAAGATTGTTGTCCTCTCACATGAGCATGGCCACTGTTGAGGTTTTGAATCTTATATCTAGAGGCAGTCAAGAGTTGCAATATTGACTCTCATACATGGATTTGTTATGCATGGATTTGGTGACCCTCAAACCATAACTTAGCACATGTGTCAGACTGTGACTTATCTAAGGGTACACAATGCCCAGAAAACATTGAGAAGCTGCTGCACAGATCCAGTTCACAGTTGAGGTTGTGACTCGTGTATTTCACACAACATACAAGACATGTTGACTGTCAGACGTAGAACCAGGACATTTGAGGGACTGGTAATCTCATCCCTGGATTTTTTGAAGGTGTGATTTTGGCATACACCTCTGCCAAACACCGGAGTTGACTCTCCTGCCTGGGCTTTGTTCACAAATAGAATCGTGATATATTGCTAGACCCAGCACCTAGGTGAGATGACTCTATTCTCAAGCCTTGGTGCTCTTACAGGAGGCATTGGGACATATCACTGGGACTTTCACTCAGGTGATGTAAATTTTCTCTCCTACCTTGGTGCTGCACACAAGGGGCATTGTGACATATTGCTCATTTTAACACCCAGGTGATGTGACTCTTCTGCCTGGGCACAGCTGCCTGGGCACAGTGACATCTCTCTGCACTCATCACCCAGGTAATGTACTCTCATCTCTTGCCTGGAGGGATGGTGACATATCTCTGGGCTCAGCACCTAGCTAATGTGACACTTCTCTTCTTCCTAGGTTCTGCCCACAGGGGAGATTGTTACGTATATCCTGGGCCCGGCTCCAAGATGTTACTCATTTGCCTTGGCCCTGTCTTCAGAAGGTAATGTGACCTATTGCTGGGCCCGGGACCAAGGTGATGTGACTTTCTTGCCTTGACTCTGTCAAAAAGGGGGCATCTGTGGGTCCATAAATATTTGATGTATCTTTCTTTTCTTACCAGGGTCTTGCTTATAGAAGAGATTGTTACATATCTCTGTTCCCAGCATCTAAGTGATGTAACTCTCCTCACCCGCCTGGGCCATTTCCACAGATGAAAAAGTGACTTATCCCTGGGCCAAGCACATAGGCAATCTGATTTATTTCTCCTAGTCTCTTTCTACAGGGGGCATTGCAAAGTATCCCTTAGCCCATCAACTGTTTGATGTTAATCTCTTCTCTTACCTGGGCTTTGCCCATAGGGGATGTTGTAACACAGCTCATGGGCCAGCATGTAGATTACACTCTCCTCTGATTGTTATATATTGCTTTGCTCACCACCTACTTGATGTGACTCTCTTCTCATGCATTGTCACTGCCCCTTGGAGTGATTGTAACATATAGCTGGCTGTAGCCTCTAGGTTATGTCACTTTCCTCTTCTTCCTGAGCCCTACCCACAGAAGGCATTGTGCCGTATCTCTGGGGTTCTCACCTAGGTGATGTAGCTCTCCTGCTTTGGTCTTCCTCTCAGAAAGTATTGTGATGTATTGCTGGACCTAGAACCTAGCTGATGTGGCTCTCCTCTACTGTTTGGGTTCTGACCAAAAAGAGATTGTGATGTATCACTGGGCCCAGCACCTAAGTGTTATGGCTCTCTGCCCTCTCCTAGGCACTGCATACATTGTGTATGGTGACATATGACTGGATCCAAAACCAAAATAATGCAACTCTTTTGCATTGGCAATGTCCACAGGTGTATTAACACATATCTATTTTTAGCTCTGAAATTGAGCTCTGAAATAATCTGGATCTTTGATCTTTGTTCTCATCTCTATTGAGTTCAAACTTTAATCCAAAAGTCATGACAATAGTCATAATTACTGAATGCCACAAAGTGATAACTTTTTTCTCTTCCTCCTCCTTTTCTCTTTCCCTTTTCCATCAGCTCCTTTCCTCTTCCTCCTCCCCCTCCTCTCCTCCTCCTCATCCTCCTCATTATATCCTGTTTCTCCCCTTCACTTCTTTCTCTCCTCCTCCTCCTTTTCTCCTATCTCCCTCCTCCTCTCCTTTTCTTCCTCTCATCATCTTTCTC
>NW_012119899.1:544755-548638 GCF_000951035.1 Colobus angolensis palliatus
TCAGTGTGGAGTGCACCTTCCTTGTGCGAGTAGGGGACTCGGTGCCGCGTGCCATCGTGAGTCCAGGAAAAAGGCGGGGGCGGGGGGTGGGGGGCTTCTCCAGCTGGAAAAATCTGTGGCTGTTTCCGGGGCTTCCTTTTTTCCTCCCACACCAGTCTGCAGCCTAGTGTCGCTTCCTCTGCCCCCAGCACCAGCCTCTGCCTGGGCCCCCCTCCCCCATCCCACTAAGGAGCAGGGGAGGTCCTTCCCGTCACCGACGCCCTCCCTGGGAAGCGGCGCGTTTTCTCAACCGAAGGCACATCGAGGATGTCACTCACTCCGTGGCCAAGGGTGAGGACAGGACGCGATGCCCGATCCCACTGCCTGGCGGGGCCGCTTCCTTTCCTGGCAGGGCGGAGACCTGCAGGGCGCTGGGATCCGGCCCGGGGCAGAACGCGCTGGCCAGTAGGCCGCTTGTCAGGCACCCTGGGCACCTGGCGACCCTCATCGGCTCTGCATCAATGAGAGGTTATAAATGAGGAGGCAAGTTTTTTGTTTGTTTGTTTTGTGTTGTTTGTTTGTTTGTTTTTCCTGCTCAGCGGATTTGTCCTCCCTCTCTCCTTACTGGGTAGGAGATAGAACACGAGCCCAGATCCGGGCAGCAGTTCACACTCCGTTAAAAAACTCTATAGAGCTTCGGAGCTAGCAGCAGCACACATTCGGGGAACATTGGAGGGATTTTCTTCTTCTTTTGTGGGTGGTGATGTTAGTGGTTGTGGAGAGAGAGAGAAGGGTGAATAAAATTGTAACGATTTGGTAGGTTGAAAAACCTGTCTGGGATTTTCATTATTAGAAAATTGAACCCTCGTTCTTGCTTAAGAGTTTAGACTCAAGCTTACCCCTTTCAAAGTCAGTGAAAACTAAGTTTGCCTGTTAGATGAGAATGCTGAAAATAGTGAGACACTTTCATCTGGAGGAAAAAAATGATTTCTGCAAAGGCAGAGTTACCAGACCATCACCATATATTTGAGGGTTTTTTCCTTTTTTTAGATATGTAGTGGTCTCTGCACCTGTGCACAATGATGCTGAAGTATATTTAATAGAAGTGGAAAGTGAGGGAAAGGGAATTGCAAAGAGAAGAATGTGATTTTGTTTTCATTTTTTCACGCCCATGAAAAGCATTCTTTAGTTTTGATGCTTTTTCAAGTAGGCAGGTAGAGTTTCTAAGCCATATTTTAATCAGGGAGTCTGTTAGAGGCCAAAGTCTTGGCTAAAACCTCTTTGGAAACATACAAAAAACGCTTAGTTCTGTGCTACCTTCCAGAGTCGACAATTTTTGCAGGAATGGGTATGAATTCCTTTCAAAAGGTCTTCTGCTCCATTTCAGGTGAATGAAGTTGCACTGTTTATCATTTTTTAAAATACTGCTAAACTGCTTGCGTGTTAGGATATCTTGCTTTTAAAAGGACTTGTTGGATGTTTGATAATTTTTAGAAATGCTACTAATGCTTATGGATATATGGAACATCATCCTCTGGGGCTGTCTAGATACCACTTTATTTCTCATCAGCAATTCAGACTCTAAGCCCTGAGCATGCCAGACATGTGTTTGTTATGTGGTGCAAACATGCATCTCACTAAGCTGGTACAGGTGATACATTCATACCTAACTTATTACACTATCCAAGTGACTGTTTGATGTTCCTGCAACTAAATGTTCCCATCTGGGGAAACATTTTTTATTTTAAGTCACTTCAGGCAGACTCCTGAGGTCTTATTTGCATCTGAAACAGGCACAGCATGTTGAAGGGAAAAAAATAAACTTTACCTTATTAGTCCTGCGTTAGCTTAATAGCTGTTAATTAACAACCTGGTGTATGCCAGGCACTGTACAATATAGGTGCCCTGGTAATAAATGACTGGTAATAAATGTACTCAGAAGAACACTGTGGCTCAGGCCTGTAATCCCAGCACTTTGGGAGGCTGAGGCAGGTGAATAAACTGAGATCACGAGTTTGAGACCAGCCTTACCAACATGGTGAAACCTCATCTCTACTAAAAGTACAAAATTAACCGGGCATGGTGTCACATGCCTGTAATCACACCTATTTTGGGAGACTGAGGCAGGAGAATTGCTTGAACCCAAGAGGCAGAGGTTGCAGTGAGCTGAGATTGAGCCATTGCACTCACCCACTCAATCAATCAATCAATCAATGTAGTTGCCCTTCATCAGGGATCCTCAACACCGGGGCACAGACTGATACCAGTCTGTGGCCTGTTACAAACCAGGCTGCACAGCAGGAGGTGAATGGTGGGTGAGTGAGGCTTCAACAGTATTCACAGCCACTCCCCATCACTTGCATTACAGATGAGCGGCAGCATTAGATTATCATAGGAGCGCAAACACTATTGTGACCTGCGCATGTGAGGGATGTAGATCACACACTGTTTCTGAGAATCTAATGCCTTAGGGTCTGTCGCTGACCCTCATCATCCCCAGATGGGAACATTTCGTTGCGGGAAAATAACCCCAGGGCTCTCACTGATTCTACATTATGGTGAGTTGTTTAATTATTTCATCATATATTACAATGTAATCATATTAGCAACAAAGTGCACAGTAAGTGTAATGTGCTTGAATCATCCCAAATGAAAACCATCTCACCACATGTCCGGAAAAATTGTCTTCCGCAAAACCAGACCCTGGTGCCAAAAAGATTGGAAACCACTGTCCTACACTGTATAGTGCCTGCTTACACCAGGTAGCCAAAACATTTCTCAGTGGGGTTAATTAGATAGAACTTTTAAAAGCCGTATTTGTCTTTCGATAGCTTGCTTTGTATTCTTCTCTTTTTTCCCTTTTCTCAGAGACAATGGGGTAGGATTAGATATTGGATATTTTTGGTGATTTAATTACTTTAAGATATTCCTTATTCATTTTGGTGTACCTTCTTGGGCTAAGTTATTTTCACCCTGGTTTTTTGAAAGCATTCAGCAAAGATTTCACATTTCTATTCAGAGCAAAACTATTAGGGTTGGGTGGGTATATTGACTCCTGTTATATCTGCTTTATGATCTACCGAAGGGCTGGCAATAAATGAAGCTCAGAATCCACAGTTCCTAACTACCACTTAGCCCCATGGAACAGCTGCTTTATAGAGTCAGCTTGATCTCAAAACAATGTAGCTTTAAATGTATACTGCTTATTTACCTCTGTGTATGTGTGTTATTTTTAATAAAGAAGACTTTTTTTTTTCAAAATAAATTCGGTTGATTTTGAAGGTATAAGGGAATTTAAAATGAAACTTTAGCCTTTGGTGGCATTACCATTGATGAGTATGATGACAGGCATCTTGTCAGTAGCTTTTCTACCTCATGGGATTGTTGTAAGGATAATATAACTGTTCCAGAAACCCAAAACCTACACATGGAATAAAGTGGCATATTTTGAGGTCAGGAAGCTTTGTGGGTATCCACTGTGGATTTCCTTTCCAGAATGATAAACTTTGTACTGTCTTGCTTTGGGAAAGGGTGCTACTGGCCTTTAGCGTACAGACACCAGAAATGCTGCTCCACATATTACAATGCATAGGACAGCCCCAAATGTCAGGAGAGCTGAAATCAAGGAAGCCTGCTTGAAGGTATAGTAATGGCCTTTATTGCATCCACAATCACACTGGGTGCATTCCCTGTACTGCATGTGCTATTTTTAGAAATCTGAAATTCCATAAAATAGGTAAGCTTTTATCTGCCTCTAAGTTACCATGGTTGGCAGGGTCAAAGTTTTACAAGAAGCTTGGGATTGAGGAAAACATTAAGTGCTGTTGAATGTATTTGAAAACTCCATAGTAAATAAGAGTTCTAGAACTCATCAGCTTCTACAACAGATGAGATGCATTGGCTC
>NW_012119899.1:549523-557756 GCF_000951035.1 Colobus angolensis palliatus
CGCCCTGCCTAATATTCTTAAATCAGTGGACAGACTGTAAGCATCCCATTGGTGCCAGTGGCCAGGTACCCAATGCCTGTTCTCTGCAGCAACCTTTCCAGTCTTATACGTGGGAGTGAGTTCTGTTCCTGCAGAATGCCCTGTGCATTCTGGTGCATTTCTGACCTGTCCTCTAACCTACAAACTGGCAACTCCAGCTCTATATTTTCACTTATGACTTATCTGAAGTTGTAACCTTTTGTCATCCTGATCACTGTACGATTCCCTCATCCTGCAAGTACTTGTAAAAATGAAAGTAATCTCCATCCTTTCTGGAAGGTGATTGCCAGGCATGCAACCTACTAAGCCAGGAACATTACTGCTGGCTGTCATAATGCATGTCTCTCTCACCCCGATGTCCATCAGTCACCAGGCTCTCCCCAAAACCATGCTTCAGTCACTGACATGGGCTGTTTAATCACTCCTGACCTAAGGACCTCATTGAGTCATAAACACCTCTTAATTTTCTGTCACCAGTTTATCCCTACTGCTGTTGATCTTCCACCCTGCTGCCAGAGGCATTATCCTCAAAACCTAAAGCTGCTCTCATTGTTTGCCTGCCTAATAACATCTTTTGGCTCCCTGTTGTCTACAGAAAGAAAAATCCAAACTCCTTGAAGACCCTCATCTGCTTCCAAACCAAATTGCTAGTCTTGGCTCTTGTCTCTGTCTTCCACATCACTGCCACACTGAACAATTCTTTACTGCCTCTGCTGCTGCATGGGTTCTTCTTTTTGTTGTGTTTCCATCCCCTTCCCCCAGCAAAGAACATTTACTCTTCTGTTGAGACCCATCTCAAATACTACCTTTTCTAGAAAGAATTAGGCCTTTTGTTCCTAATAACTTTTACCCCCATGTGTCAAGTCTGTCTGCTGTAATTTATCTGATAACATGTTTCTCCCACCTCAATACTATTTTTTCTATCTCTTGTACCTAGTACAATTGCATTGCATGGTTGGTGCTCACTGACTATTGCATGTTGATTTCTTTTCTTTTTTTTTTTTTTTTTTGAGAGTTGTTTTTGACAGATTTCTTGTAGGTGACCTGTCACCCAAGCTGGAGTACAATGGTGCAATCTCGGCACACAGCAACCTCCGCCTCCCGGATTCAAGCAATTCTCCTGCCTCAGCCTCCTGAGTAGCTGGGATTACAGGCACCCACCACCACATCTGGCTCATTTTCGTATTTTTAGTAAAGACAGGGTTTCACCATGTTGGTCAGGCTGGTCTCGAACCTCTGACCTCAGGTGATTGGCCTCCCTCAGCCTCCCAAAGTACCGGGATTACAGGCATAAGCCACTGGGCCTGAACTTGCATGTTGATTTCTAATATAAACATGAGATATTTTTAAGATCTTGGAGAAGAACCCATGTAAATTGAAAACTAAGGCCTTTCACTACACATTCAGTAAAGGAAGTGGACATAAATGAACAACTTTGGCATATCTGTCATGTAGTCATTTGCAGCTACATGAAAAAGATTTAGGTGCTTTGGTGGGAAAGAATGTTGAATTACAGAAATTCTAAAGTAAAAGTTGGCTCAGCTTAAAGAGAAAAGAAAATGCTTCTTAATGCCTGGTTGCACTAAAAGCTGTCATACTGTGGCCTTTAATAATTCTAAACATTGGCCGGGCGCGGTGGCTCAAGCCTGTAATCCCAGCACTTTGGGAGGCCGAGACGGGCGGATCACGAGGTCAGGAGATCGAGACCATCCTGGCTAACACGGTGAAACCCCGTCTCTACTAAAAAATACAAAAAACTAGCCGGGCGACGTGGCGGACGCCCGTAGTCCCAGCTACTCGGGAGGCTGAGGCAGGAGAATGGCGTAAACCCGGGAGGTGGAGCTTGCAGTGAGCTGAGATCTGGCCACTGCACTCCAGCTGGGTGGCAGAGCGAGACTCCGTCTCAAAAAAAAAAAAAAAAAGTAATAATAATAATAATAATAATTCTAAACATTATTAGTGGATTTTAGTTTGAACTTTAAATTCAATAGGGAAAATAAACGCACAGAAAAAAGACCCAGAACATTTCAGAGCTTCAGTGTGTGAACTCATTTTCTCTACTTATTTAGAGTTTTGTTTCACTAGTGGTATGAGTTAATAGAAGTGTTTGTTTATATATAATTTTAACTTCCCTTCATTCCATTACTTCTTGGCTTTAAAACTGATTGCAAAACCAGAAACCTGCAGGGTATAAATCTTGCTTGATGTGTGTATGTGCAATGCACCTACTTGATAATAATTGATTATATATCACACTCATAAAAAGAACCATTTTTACTGTTTCAGGGGAAGTTCTTTTACCCTGGTACTTTATTGTTAAAAACAACAACAAAGCACTTCTCTAAATATACACAATCAAAATTTTAACTTTCTTTTAATAGAGGTACATATGTTTTTAGAAATAAAAGAGATACCCAGAAGATAAGGTGGGTATTCTGAAACACAAGGTGAACCATTGAATGGATTTTCTTTTCAAAGATTAAATTTTTAACAAAGAAAATGTTAGCACTGTGAGTGAAAAATTCTTAGTATCTTTTATACAAGATGAAAGCCTGATTGATTAAGGATACATTACTAACTGTAAATGTCGATTAATAAGTGCTTGTATGATAACTAGAATTTAGATTCATACCTGGCAGATACATTTAGATATAATATTCTAACTTAGTTTTATTTCTGAAAAGGCTTCTATATTTTCCTCTATGATACAGAAAATAGTTTTTTAGGCCATTTTATCTCTTACTTTAGAGCTTTTAATTGTTGGTTCAGTGGATTGTTTTATAATGGTTTAACATCTCAAACAGGTTTTCTGTGATTTGGTCAGTTAAATCTATATGTATTTGGTTAAAACCCTCAACTTAAAAGTTGTAAACCAAGAGTAACTTAAAGGAGGCTTAACTTGTGTTTCTCTGGATTTGATTTGTATTTAAATCACAAAAATAAGTTTTCCAAGAGCTATTTTTGTGTTGAAAAGCTTATTAAGGTTTTACGATTTATTTTTTCTAAGTACAGTTCTGTATCAGATTTAGCCTCTTTTTAAAAGACATGGTTTTTCACTATCAAATTTACCATTCCCATGATTTTTTTTACATTTACACATTTTTATTTATTCCATAAATATCCAATTATCTGCTTGCAAAAGTTCTGTCTTTAACACCACGCTTACTTGTTGCCAAGATAGACAATTGCTAATATCAGAGAGGATATATCACATTGAAAGAGACTCATCCAGCCATGAAAAGCTCACTTATATCAGTGTTAACTGCTCATAGTCAAGTATGACAAGAACTTATGAAGTAAAGTTTGGCCTTTGTGTATGGGACAGGAATGGAGGATGTCGGGATGCAGGTCAAGGAAGGCATCCTGTGGAAGAGATATTTGAACTAATATCTGAAGAATGGTGACAGGAAGAAAAACAAATCCTTCAGAGAACAGCAGGTACAGAAGCTGAGGTTGAAAAGGTGGATGTGTCCAGGGAAGTGGGAGAAGTACAGTGTGTTTGGAAGAAGAAAAGACACTGAATGAGGGGAATGGCAGGAATGATGAAGTAGGCGGGGGCTAGAGTAGGCTTGTAAGAGCTCTGGAAAGCTGTAAAAAGTGTTGGGTCCAGAAGTACTGTGGTCAGATTTGAATGTTATGGACTATTTTTACCCGTAGTAGTAAATAGACCCGGTAGAAGAAAATAATGATTGGCTTTCTGTTTGGAAGAAAATCAATCAGAAGGCTAGTTTATGAAAAATTCGAAAAGCATTGGTGGCCTGAAGCATAGTGACAGTAGAGATGGGGGCCCAGATGGATATGATAGAGGTTTAAGAGGTAGGAGAGGCTTGCTGATGGGATAGTGTGGGGAAGGGATAGATGATTTCCTGATCTTGGATTTTATAGCTGGGTGGATGGTGGTGCCTTACTGAGATTGGAATGCTGGATTAAGCAATGTATATGAACTGGACATGTTCTCTACCCTTTAAAGAGTTATGTATATGTTTTCCATATTTTTAGCTATTTCTCCACTTGTAATGTGTTCGAATTGGTTAAAAATTAAGTACCTGGCATGGATGAAACATGAAAAATACTATGTAACTGATAAACCAATGTTATGTTCTTACCTACAAAAATAATTAAATGGCTTTCTCTTATTCTTTTACTGCTTTCCTTTTAATTTACTGATACTAAAATGCAAAGGACAGATTTCTTGTAGACAACCTGACCTTTTCAATGATTTTCAGATGAGATTTACACCTAAATGTTAAGAGTGTTGAAGTTTGTGTTTGACATAGTGATGCTTTATCGGTTTGACTTTTAAGCATAGGATTCATGAGAAGAGACTCTGGGTAGGAACCAAGCTAGGACTTTCACAATGGCTTAAGCCCATCAGAGCAGTTCTGATGCTAATTAAGGGCATCAGAATGCCTTTCATGGACTTATTTTTCATGTAATTTCTTAACTGAAACCCCATAAAGAACATAAGTGGTCTTGTGATACCTTAATGTTGTATCAATATTTTGCTTCACCTGTAATCTGTGAAAATAAAGTTTATTTAGTAAACAGAAGCTGCTGTTTATCTATTGTATGGTAGGATCTTCGCTAGATCTGTCAGTGCCCAAGAAAAAGATTTATTTTACCCCTTTCACAAAGAGTGAAACATTTCCACAGAGTATTCATCTAGCCAGCATTTAAATACTTCTGGTGATGACAGACCTGCTACCTACCCCTAGGCAGTCCTTGGGTTCCTACTATATTAATTCACTTTTTTTTTTATGGCAAACAAAGTATTTTTGAAAAAAAATAGACAGGGATGTGTTTTCTGCTGAGTTGGTACAGACTAGAAGCCGGAGTGCAGGCATGCTGTTCTGTGCTTTATGCAACTCAGGGAGACAGTGTGCAATCTGACCCCGAGAGAGTTCCATCAGGCTATGCTTCGACTACTCAGTGAGTGGCCATCTCCTACCTTAAGATTTGTGCTCCTGAGAAAAAATATCAGTCTCACTTGGATGCACAGCCATCCTCTTCTGTGTGAGTTGGTACAGACTAGAAGCCGGAGTGCAGGCATGCTGTTCTGTGCTTTATGCAACTCAGGGAGACAGTGTGCAATCTGACCCCGAGAGAGTTCCATCAGGCTATGCTTCGACTACTCAGTGAGTGGCCATCTCCTACATTAAGATTTGTGCTCCTGAGAAAAAATATCAGTCTCACTTGGATGCACAGCCATCCTCTTCTGTGTGAGTTGGGCCACCATATTCTAAGACAATCTTATATGAAAGTCTTACTGGGACTCTAAGTTTGGGTAATGCTTGTCTCTGATGTCATCCACATGACTCACCAAAGTCTCACTGTGCTCAAAAGATGACTCTCTCTTATGGTATCAGTCCTGACAGATGTAACCTGAACATCTCTTTGGGCCCCAGGTAACATGATTTTTCATCTCTTGCTTGGGAGCATAGATATTTCTGCATCACCACAACATAAATATCATTAGGACAGACACCACGCTTTATTCCATTTATGTATAGGATAAGATAAACTGAATAGAAAGGAATAAAACATTAAAAATCCCTCCCCACTTCTCACTTTTTAAAATTAAAATAGTTGCTGGGTGCGGTGGCTCACACCTGTAATCCCAGCACTTTGGGAAGCCAACGCAGGTGGATCACCTGAGGTAAGGAGTTCCTGACCAGCCTGGCCAACTTGGTGAAACCCTGTCTCTACTAAAAATATGAAAAACTAGCTGGGCATGGTGGCACATGCCTATAATCCCAGCTACTCAGGAGGATGAAGCAGGAGAATTGCTTGAACCCAGGAGGCGGAGGTTGTAGTGATTGGAGATTGTGCCATTGTACTCCAGTCTGGGCTACAAGAGTAAAGCTCCATCTCAAAAATAAATAAATAAGTAAATAAATAAATAAATAATAAAATTGATATAGTTTGGTGAAGAGATGCTGAGAAGAATACTTCTAAAACTAAGCTTACATACATGTTTGGAAAATGCCAACAGAAGGGAGTACCAAAGAAATCAAAGGCCCCTAAAATACCCTCTCAAGAATGCCCATGATTTGGCAAAGGTAAGCACTGGGCTAATCAGTGAAAATCAAAATTTGATAAGGATGGACACCCATTACTGGGAAACGGGAAGAGGGGCAAGACCTCCAGCACTCAGAAAAATCCATGGAGGAACACCAATTCCCAGACTTGGGGAATGACTTTCCCCTCCTAGTCAGGACCAGAAATAGCAACCATAATCTCTCTTCAGCCACCTCTGGCAGCACAGGGCTGGACCTCGGAGTCATAACAGACATGGTGCTTAAAGAGCAAGATGGGGTCCAGCTGATTTCTACTGGAATCTATGGCCCATTACCCAGAGGAACATTTGGATTGATTATCAGAAAGTCTTATAGTACATGTAAAGGAATTCAAATTTTCCCTGGAGTCATAGATTCAGACTATTTAGGAGAAACTAAATTATGGCACAGGTGTCAGGGGTTCACACCATCTCTAAAGGAACTTGCCTTGCTCAGATTATTCTTATTCCTTACCTTCAAGGTAATGCTCAACAGAAGACCTGTGGGGCCTCGGGATTCGGCCACTCAGGGATGAAAGTTTTTTGGAGTACTCCAGTGTCATGTCATAGACCATACTTGGAAGTAACAATTAATGGAATTATGTTTATCAGAATTATTGATATGGTGGCTGATCAAACTATAACAGCTAAAAAACAGTGGCCTTCAGATTGGGCCTCTCCTGCCTGATATTCTATCATGGGTGTTGGAGGGTATCAACAGCCATTAAAAAGTAGGCATATTCTGAAGAAGAGGCGAGAACGACCCCCGGACCGACCAAAGCCCACGCGCCGCTGCATCCGGCGTCCAGCACCTACGTCACGCTGCCGTCGCCACCATGCCCAAGAGAAAGGCTGAAGGGGATGCTAAAGGAGATAAAGCCAAGGTGAAGGACGAACCACAGAGAAGATCCGCGAGGTTGTCTGCTAAACCTGCTCCTCCAAAACCAGAGCCCAAGCCTAAAAAGGCCCCTGCAAAGAAGGGAGAGATGGTACCCAAAGGGAAAAAGGGAAAAGCTGATGCTGGAAAGGAGGGGAATAACCCTGCAGAAAACGGAGATGCCAAAACAGACCAGGCACAGAAAGCTGAAGGTGCTGGAGATGCCAAATGAAATGTGTGCATTTTTGATAACTATGTACTTCTGGTGACTGTACAGTTTGAAATACTATTTTTTTATCAAGTTTTATAAAAAAGCAGAATTTTGTTTTTTTGTTTTTTTTTTTTTTAAAGTAGGCATATTCATCCACTTTTGGGCCCGGAAGGCAAGGTCACCCATGTTCAGCCCTTTATCTGAAGAGATTCCATTTTCTCTGTGGGGATGAGATGCCCTAGAACAGTGGGGCTTAAACCTTTCTGTCCTGCTGCCTTTTTGGTAGGGGCCACTGCTCCTTTGAAAATTATCAAAACTAAGTGGAAAACTACTAGCCCAGTGTGGGCGGATAAGTGGCCCATTAAGAAGGAAAAATTGCAACACATCCAATGTCTCGTGCAAGAACAACTAGACGCTGGCCACATTAAGCCTAGGACTAGTCCCTGAAACACTCCTATTTTACCATTCTTAAAAGGTCAGGAAAGTGGAGGTTATTGTATGACCTCTGTGCTATTAATGCTGTAATGTTTCCTATGGGGCCTTTGCAACCAGGATTACCTTCTCTGGTTATGATCCCCAAAGACTGGCCTCCTATTGCAATTGATCTAAAGGATTATTTTTTTAACCACACCCTTGCATCCTGAGGATCGAGAAAATTTTGCTTTTATTGTTTCCACTTATAATACTCTGCAACCAGTTTAATGTTATCAATGGACAGTTCTACCCCAGGGGATCATGAATAGCCCTACTGTTATGCCCAGACCGTTTATTCCCCGAAGAAGACCACCAGAGTCCAGAGTCAAAGCCAAGCGGCAAGGATCTTTAATGCAAGTTCGAACTTGGTCCCTCCGTTTCTCAACATATAAGAGGGCCTCGAACAATGCGTGCGCTCGCTTTTTATAGCCCAATGAAAATAGGACTTGTAAGGTTACAGAGGAACAGGGAAAAAAAAGGGAATTCTTTAGGTTACAGCATTACAATTGGTTAACATATTAAGTTATACATTTAGCAGTTATCTATTGTTCCCGTGCTTTCAGTAAAACTACAAACG
>NW_012119899.1:560734-561036 GCF_000951035.1 Colobus angolensis palliatus
GGGCCACCCGGCAGCCACTGGGTCTAATTTCTTTGACAGGTATGCAACTGGCCTCCACCAGGGGCCTAAGTTCTGAGTTAGCACTGCCTTGGAGGCACCCCTGCTCTCGTCCATGTATAAGTGGAAGGGCTTAGTGACGTCAGGTAGTCCCAGTGTAGGCGCAGAGAGTAGGGCGGTTTTGATCTGTTGGAAAGCCGACTCGGCTTCTTCTGTCCAACTAAATGGCTGCTGTCCCCGTGTTGCCTGATATAAGGGCTTAGCCAGCTCTGCGAACCCAGGTATCCACAGTCTACAGAATCCCG
>NW_012119899.1:561086-562664 GCF_000951035.1 Colobus angolensis palliatus
TTAATGGACACTATAGACAGAAAACTGAGCACCTTGGTCTTGAAGGATACAGCGCTCCAGAGGAACATTTTGTAATTTGGTTGCAACTGTGGCTCAGGTGTACATCATTGTGGTAAAAGAAGGAAGGAAAGATAAGCAAGAAAATAGAAAAGGAAGAACATGAAGCTAATGATGGGTGTTAAGACAGGTCCTAACAGCCTTACTTTCACTCATTCACTCTTTTTTTGTATTTTTTATTTTTTGGGATGGAGTCTCACTCTGTTGCCCAGGCAAGAGTGCAGTGGCACAATCTTGGCTCATTGCAACCTCTGCCTCCTGGGTTCAAGCGATTCTCCTGCCTCAGGCATCTGAATGGCTGGGACTACAGGTGTGCTCCACCTTACCCAGCTAATTTTGTATTTTTCAGTAGAGACAGGGTTTCACCATGTTAACCAAGCTGGTCTCGAACTCCTGGCCTCAAGGGACCCACCTGCCTCTGTTATGCCCAGACCGTTTATTCCCCGAAGAAGACCACCAGAGTCCAGAGTCAAAGCCAAGCGGCAAGGATCTTTAATGCAAGTTCGAACTTGGTCCCTCCGTTTCTCAACATACAAGAGGGCCTCGAACAATGCGTGCGCTCGCTTTTTATAGCCCGATGAAAATAGGACTTGTAAGGTTACAGAGGAACAGGGAAAAAGGGAATTTTTTAGGTTACAGCATTACAATTGGTTAACATATTAAGTTACACATTTAGCAGTTATCTATTGTTCCCGTACTTTCAGTAAAACTACAAACGGTGGCGCCCTTATCAGGGATTTCCCAGGATTTCCCAAGCCGAGATATATGGAGAAATGTATTTGCACTGGGCCGTGTTTGCACTGGGCCCAGGAAATTGAGAGATATATGGTGTCTGTATTTGCACTGGGCCGTGTTTGCACTGGGCCCAGGAAATTGAGAGATATATGGTGTCTGTATTTGCACTGGGCCGTGTTTGTACTGGGCTCAGGAAATTGAGAGATATATGGTGTCTGTATTTGCACTGGGCCGTGTTTGTACTGGGCTCAGGAAATTGAGAGATATATGGTGTCTGTATTTGCACTGGGCCGTGTTTGTACTGGGCTCAGGAAATTGAGAGATATATGGTGTCTGTATTTGCACTGGGCCGTGTTTGCACTGGGCCCAGGAAATTGAGAGATATATGGTGTCAAGCTGAATGTATTTGCTGGGCCCAGGACTGAGGAATGTGCCTGATTTCTTTCACCTCTGCCTTCCAAAGTGCTGGGATTACAGGCTTGAGCCACAGCGCCCAGCCTCATTGTTTGCTCTTTCACTGCTCTACCTCTTATCCCAAGAAGCTGGCCCTTCAAGCCAGTTCCCAGGCTCCTTTGTCAGCTGCTTGCATTCACCCAAAGGGAGGCATTGGCAGGAGATTGGAGGGAAGAAAGACAGGATGAGCCCGGGTACTTTCTTCCCCTCTCTGAGTCTTAGGTGGCAGCTCAGCAGTGCCCAGGACTGAGGAATGTGCCTGATTTCTTTCACCTCTGCCTTCCAAAGTGCTGGGATTACAGGCTTGAGCCACAGCGCCCAGCCTCATTGTTT
>NW_012119899.1:563106-564357 GCF_000951035.1 Colobus angolensis palliatus
GTCAGGAAAAAGGCAGTTTTTGGATGATCATCAATTCATTTATCCATTTATCCATCAATATTTGAGTGCCCTCTCTTCCAGGCATGGTATGACATGCTGAGCATAGACAATAATTGTGGCACAGGAGGTTCCTGCCCCCAGAAAACTTTTATTCTGGTGGGTGCACAGGGTGAATAGATATAATACATACTTCCAGCTCAGCGGACTAACAAGGATTTTCATATGAATTCCGAAGAAGATTTAGGAGGATCTTTAAATAAAAGTGCAAGGAGAATGTGTTGAAGATTCAGGAGAGTGGAGAGTTTGAGAATATGCGTTCAGGATCCAGCTGTCTGGGTTACACTGGGTGGCCCTTTAGGGGTTACAACTCCCCTTTTTGGGAAGTTACTGAGTACCTCTGTGTTTCAGGTTCCTCATATTTAAACTGGGATGATAATAGAATGTACTCATAAGACTGGTGTAAGCATTAAATGAGGCCATGTCTGCAAAATGCGTCAAGTAGTCCGTGCTTGGCACACAGTAGGTGCTATATTGTTTACTAATAGAAGAACCAACCTGACCCTTTGTTTTTGCTCTGAGACTGTCCACATTTTAATTATTTTTTATCTTTTGTGATAGTTCCAACAGGATAAGTGAACAAGTCTAAGAAGAGAGAAATGTTTTGCTCTTTATTTATATTTTAAATGAAAGTGCTTGAGGGTCATAAAATCAAGCTAACAAGGAGTTATAATTTAATTAGCATGCCATTGTTTCTCTACTTCATCTGGAATAATTAACTTCATGTATACAAGACTGCTGCTTCCAAAGATCTCAAAATATTTTCTATGAAAAATGCAATTTTCCACTGAAATATGAAGAATAGAAAGCCAAGTTATAATAATTATCATCATCATCATCAAATATTTATCAAATGGTTATGATATACCAGTCACAGAAAGTGGTCTTACACATTCTGGCTGGGCACAGTGGCTCACAACTGTAATCCCAGCACTATGGGAGGCTGAGGTGGCAGGATCACCTGAGGTCAGGAGTTCGAGAACAGCTTAGCCAACATGGTGAAACACTGTCTCTATTAAAAATACAAAAATTAAGCAGGTGTGGTGGTGCACGCCTGTAATCCCAGCTACTTGAGAGGCCAAGGCATGAGAATTGCTTGAACTCAAGAGGTGGAGGTTGCAGTGAGCCGAGATCATGCCACTGCACTCCAGCCTGGGTGACACAGTAAGACTCTGTCTCAAAAAAAATAAAATA
>NW_012119899.1:564407-564724 GCF_000951035.1 Colobus angolensis palliatus
TCCTCTCTTATGTGATATGGTCTCAGGGACACATACATTGAAAGATTGACATTTAGAACACCTACTACATCTTCTTTCAAAAAGAAAGCATTAGTTGGCACAATTATAAAATGTATCTATCATTTTATCAATCATAAAAGCATTACATATTCATTATAGAAATGTTGAACAGTTTAGAATACTATGAAATAGATATATATCAGCCATTACCCTAGCCACCAGAAATATTCATTTTAATGATTTTATATATTTTCAAAATTTCTTTTTATACACACACAAACACTTCTGAATGGTTTCCTACTCCATTGTATGGTAAG
>NW_012119899.1:564774-566343 GCF_000951035.1 Colobus angolensis palliatus
CAAGAGGTGGAGGTTGCAGTGAGCCGAGATCATGCCACTGCACTCCAGCCTGGGTGACACAGTAAGACTCTGTCTCAAAAAAAATAAAATAAAGTGGTCTCATATATTCATTAACTCTTTTCCTTAATTGTAGGTGTCCATAAAGCTGACATTTTATCCCCATTTTTCAAATGAGAAAGCTCAGATGGACAAATAGCTCAGATTCTATTCCTAAATCACACTAGACATGAGGTAGGACTGCTTGCCAGGGCTACCTGACTCCAGAGCGTGCGGTCTTTCCTCTCTTATGTGATATGGTCTCAGGGACACATACATTGAAAGATTGACATTTAGAACACCTACTACATCTTCTTTCAAAAAGAAAGCATTAGTCGGCACAATTATAAAATGTATCTATCATTTTATCAATCATAAAAACATTACATATTCATTATAGAAATGTTGAAAAGTGTAGAATACTATGAAATAGATATATATCAGCCATTACCCTAGCCACCAGAAATATCCATTTTAATGATTTTATATATTTTCAAAATTTCTTTTTATACACACACAAACACTTCTGAATGGTTTCCTACTCCATTGTATGGTAAGCCAGACTTTTAACATGTCATTTAGAGTTTATATTATTATTTCAAAGTCTACATAGAATACTTGTATGGCTATAGTACAGTAACACTTAAGCAGATACCTTGAGTGCTTCTAAGTTTTTACAATTATAAATAATTTTGTAATAAAATTCTTTTTTTTTTTTTTTTTTTGAGTTTTGCTCTTGTTGCCCAGGCTGGAGTGCAGTGGTGAGATCTCAGCTCACTGCAGCCTCTGCCTCCTGGGTTCAAGCCATTCTCCTGCCTCAGCCTCCTGAATAGCTGGGATTATAGGTGTCCACCACCACGCCTGGCTAATTTTTTGTATTTTTAGTAGAGATGGGGTTTCGCCATGTTGGTCAGGCTGGTCTCGAATTCCTGACCTCAGGTGATCCACTCGCCTCAGCCTCCCAAAGTGCAGGGATTACAGGTGTGAGCCACCACACCCGGCCTAATTCTGTAATAAAATTCTGATTCAGTCTTTCAGTCTTTTATTTCCTTAAAATAAAATGACTAGGTTAAAGGGTAAAATTATTTTAAAATTACTGATATGTATAGACAGATTGTTCTCCAGAAAGAATACAACTAAGTCAATGTTAACTTAGCTAAATAAAGCCCTATATGAAAATAAAAACATCTATATACTTTCCCCAGTTAACCATTATTCACCTTACTAATTTTCAGGTTATACTTGGCACTGGACTCAACAATACAAAAATATTTTGAGCAGCGTGTCACTCACCTAACTCTCAACGATATATGATCCAAGATAAAATCATTAAATCTATGATTCCCATACTCAAAAAATGTTTGCTTGCCCATCATTTTCAAAAAGAAAAATAATAAGTGCTAAAAGTAAAAATTTGGCCAGGTGCAGTGGCTTACGCCTGTAATCCCAACATTTTGGGAGGCAGAGGAGGGAGGATCACCTGAGGAGTTTGAGACCAGGCTGGCCAACATGGTGAACTCTCGTCTCTACTAA
>NW_012119899.1:568129-570301 GCF_000951035.1 Colobus angolensis palliatus
AAGTTTATTATTGGAATAAAGCTCCTGTTAATCAGAATGTAGCTAATCAGAATTTTTAGTTAATTTAAGAAATTAGTTTGTTCCAGTACAAAAAAGCAGGGTACACAGTCACACAGAGACACACACATCCAGACATCACCTCCCACACACAAAAATGTATGGCTGATATGGCTGGTATATTGGTTAATGGATGACTATTAATATATAACTAAATATATATCATTAAATAGTATATTATATATTAAAGAAAATACTCTGTCTTATGGTATGATCAGGGACATAAGAAATATGAGTGAGTGAGCAAAATTAAAAAACAACTCAAGATGCTATCAGATTACGAAATAAGTGGTGTCGATACCTGGTTTTTATACTGGACTTGAAACACATCAAAAATAGTGTGCTAATATTAGCAAAATTCCTAAAGGAAATGATTGTCTTTTTTCTTTTTAAAACAAAAGCACTTAAGACTTTTAGAAAATCAATCAATCAGCTGGCCTCCCAAATATTTAGAAAAATAAATTAAAGTGAAGACATGAATGCTAGGAAATATAAGAAAGAAAATTTAAAAGGAAAATATAAGAAAATTGTAAAAATGAAATAAATTAGAATTACAGCTAGCCTGCTTAAAATTGCATACCAAAGTATTTGATATAAGAATAAGTTTTTGGTCATGTATTACTTGGTGGAAGTTTAATGCCTTTAAAATAAACAGCAAACACTTCCATGTACAGACGTGAACTAAAACACATCCTGTGTCAACCACATATTGAGTCATCTCTTTCTTACTCTTCTACGTCCAAACCCCAAAACAATAATGTAATACCCTGTAGTGTCTTTTCTTATCCAATAGAACTTTATCCATATACCAAACTATACACAGAAAACTGGGCTTGGTGAAATACTCATGTAGGACAAGAAGGAAAGTAGACCCCACCTCAATTATATAGCAGTTTCACCTAATTGAGCAGTCCTTCTTCTTTGGGTGTTCTAAGTTACATCTTGCTGTATACAAATAAGACTGTGATCTTGATTATGTCCTTAACTGGTTGATCTTCCTTGTTCGAAAGATAATGAGTTAAAGTAGATAATTTGTAGGGTCTCTAAAAATCATAGTATTTTTAGAAGCGTAAGGTTGACCTTCCCTGTTCAAAAGAGAATGGGTTAAAGTGGGTAGTTTATAAAGTCTCTAAAAATCACAGTATTTTAGAAGTGTAAGGATCCACTATTTGAGGGAGGATAACCAGTTACTAGCGTCATTAACTCCATTTTATACTTGACCCAATATATTGAAGACAGTTGCCTACAATGGCACAGCTGTCACATTTCTTCAAATATAAGACATACACAGATTTAAAACAAAGAAACAAAACTACCACTTGAGAAGCAGAGAAGACTTATTCCAGAGCCAGTGCTACCTATGCCTTTGGAAGTCAGCCTTGCACAGAGGGTTCATCCAATAATCAATGCTGTTAATTTTCCTGGCAGAACCACAATTACATCTTAACTTAAAATTGTAATGGAAATGTACATTCCCGTTAAGATTTCTTCAAAAACTTCCATTAGGAGATGACTTTGCAGTAGAAGGTGATTGCATATGGAGAAGACAGCATACCACATGCCAGGTAAAACAAAGGCCATAGAAAGTGTCAGATCCTTCACAGTAGGTCTGCGAATACTCAGAGACTGTTTTGTGATTGATCTGTGTGTCACAAAAGGCTCTCACTTAGGCACAGAGCATCTATTTGTCAAAAACATTTTGCTGGTATACTAGAAAAGCTATTTAACTGAATTTTTAGAAATACATAATTAAATAAAAGAAAGACAAATGAAAGTGTAAATTTTACCAAATAGGAAATGAAGAGGAAACCCTGAAATTGTTCAGTACAATATCACTTCTAAAGTAGTTGAAAAGGTAACGATTTAAAATTTGGGAGACTCAAAAACAGCTTGGCCTTGCAAACCTTTAAAAATAACTTATAAGATTTGTTAGATTATATTCTTGGAGAATGTTTAGATACTTGATGTTGCTACAGAAAATAAAAACGGTAGTCATGTAAAGAATGCCATAATCAGCTAAAGAAACAGTTCTTTTCCCCACCACTACCTCCCCTCTCCTGACGCTATTATTAAATCGATGGTGAATTTTACACAAAATAATAATTTAGGATTAGA
>NW_012119899.1:575054-576188 GCF_000951035.1 Colobus angolensis palliatus
TTGACAGATGTCTATATTTCTACCATGTCACTGATGTTGGTAAGCCAAATGAGAAAAGAAAAGAAAGTTTTTATCTAAGAAATGTGAGCCCCTTTAAATTATCAGGCCTAGAGAGGCATTAAAATGTGAAAACAGTCACATCTTACTTTCCCTTTATGCTAAACGATTACCTCTTGAAGTCACTTGCTCCATAGGCTCTAGATTAACTGATGCCAAGTCGCCAGAAAATGCCACACACTAGACACCATAACTCATAACCTATAGTTCAATAATGTATAATCAATCACTAATCAATGTTATCTCTTGATTGTCAAATAGATCGCCAGGATGGCTAAATAGTATAAAGGAGAGCTTTGTTGGCAATATCAGTTTGCAAACCAGGAAGAGGCATTCTCTGGCATGTACCTAAGGTGCTGTCTCTTCAAAGAGGTAAAAGGCAGGTTGATTTTTATACCTCACAGTGTCTGTATTACTGAGTAGACTCATACATACTCAGCAGGTTTGGGGGGTATGGGGAGAGTTAAGCACATGCACAAGGGGTAAACACATATGTAACATACATTACATGTTCACTCTGAGGTAGAGTTTTAGCATTAAAACAAGGTGGAATTTGGCTCTTTACATCACAGGTGAACTATAGGGCACAAAGACTGTTTGTGTACAGCCTCTAACAGTTGATGGAAGCTGGATTAAAGTCTGGAGTTGCTTAAGAGGAAAGAAGGTAAGGCCACTCACCTGTCCAATCAGAGTTGTAGTGATCTGAGTTATAAATAAGAGGTAGAAAGGGAGTAACAATTTGCTTGATAGCTCCTATTGTTAGGAAGTTTAGCAAGAGTGTTTTTTTTTTGTTTTTCTAGCTGTAGGAATTTGGGAAGTTGCCATGCCAGCTGAGTTCTGAATTCTGGGCCCATAGATAATATTTATGTTCTTAACCTTGAAGTCTGTCTTAGTTGATAAAGGACCATCTATTTTGGTTTTTCAGATCACATTTGTAAACCAATAAAAGTTCCTGTGAAACAATTTTGTATCAGCCCACTCCTTGTTCCCTTTTACCTTTGAAAACCTGTTTGTAACAAGCCAAATGCAGCATTTCCTAGGGCAACTTGGAAATGTGTCCCAGCCATTGTCCTCACT
>NW_012119899.1:576663-576967 GCF_000951035.1 Colobus angolensis palliatus
TTTTTTTTGTGTTTTTTTTTTTTTTAGCTGTAGGAATTTGGGAAGTTGCCATGCCAGCTGAGCTCTGAATTCTGGGCCCATAGATAATATTTATTTTCTTAACCTTGAAGTCTGTCTTAGTTGATAAAGGACCATCTATTTTGGTTTTTCAGATCACATTTGTAAACCAATGAAAGTTCCTGTGAAACAATTTTGTATCAGCCCACTCTTTGTTCCCTTTTACCTTTGAAAACCTGTTTGTAACAAGCCAAATGCAGCATTTCCTAGGGCAACTTGGAAATGTGTCCCAGCCATTGTCCTCACT
>NW_012119900.1:0-1360 GCF_000951035.1 Colobus angolensis palliatus
GCTCACTGCAGCCTCCACCTCCTGTGTTCAAACAATTCTCCTGCCTCAGCCTCCTGAGTAGCTGAGATTACAGGTGCGCACCACATGCACCACCATGCCCGGCTAAGTTTTTTATTTTTAGTAGAGACGGGATTTCACCATGTTGGCCAGGCTGGTCTCGAAATCCTGACCTCGTGATCCGCCCGCCTCGGCCTCCCAAAGTCCTGGGATTACAGGCTTGAGCCACCACACCCAGCCCATTTTTGTTTTTGTTGCATTTGCTTTTGGGATCTTAGTCACAAATTTTTTCCTAGGCCAATAATAAGAGATTTTCCTGGGTTTTCTTCAGGGACTTACACAGTTTCAGGTCTTACACTGATGTCTTTAATCCTTTAATCCATATTGAGTTACTTTTTGTATATGGTAAGAAATAGAGGCCCAGTGTCACTCTTCTCTTTATGGCTAGCCAATTTTCTCAGCACCTTTTATTGAATTTAGTATCTTTTTGCATTGTTTATTTATGTCAACTTTGCAAAAGATCAGTTGGTTGTACACAGGTGTTTTTATTTCTGAGTTCTCTAATCTTCCGTTCTTCCATGTGTTTATTTTTGTACCAGTACAATACTGTTTTAATTACTATAGCTATAGTATAATTTGCAGTCAGAAAATGTGACGCTTTCAGCTTTATTCTTTTTGCTTAGAATTGCTTTGGATATGTGGGCTCTTCATATCAACTTTAGAATTGTTTTCTCCAATTATGTGAATAATAACGTTGGTAATTTTTAATTCTTAGGGATCGTGTTTAATCTGCAGATTGATTTAGGAGGTGGGGTCATTTAAATGACATTGATTTTTACAATTCATGCACATAATTTTTTTTTCATTTGTCTCCACCATCTATAATTTTTTTCATCAATGTTTTGTAGTTCTCCTTATAGAGACATTTTACCTCCTTTGTCAGATTTATTTCTAGATTTTTTTTGTGGCTGTTATAAATGGGATTGAGTACTTGATTTGATTCTCACCCTGAATGTTATTGGCATATAAAAATGCCACTGAATTTTGTACGTCGATTTTGTATTCTGGAATCGTTTTGAAGTAGTTTACCGAGTCTAGGAGTCTTTCGGAAGACTCTTTAAGGTTTGTAAGTATGACATTATGTCATTAGTGAACAAAGATCATTTGACTCTCTCTTTTCCAATTTGAATGCTTTTTATTTCTTTCTCTTGCTAAAACGGTCTGGCTAGGACTTCTAGTACTATGTTGAATAGGAGTAGTGAGAGTGGACATCCTTGTTTTGTTCCAGTTCTTAGGTGGGATGCTTTCAACCTTTCCCCACTCAGTATGAAGTTGGCTGTGGATTTGTCATAAATGGCTCTTA
>NW_012119900.1:5520-6803 GCF_000951035.1 Colobus angolensis palliatus
TCTAGTGACAAAGGGAACTGAAAATTTTCGGTTGACTAAGCTTAATGTACCCAAGTCACTATCACTTGGAGAGGCATATGCTGTGCTGCCATTTGTTAGTGCACTCAAAGTCCACAATTCCATAATAAATAATCCCAATAACAGCACTTCTAGAGGCATTCCAGTAAAGTTGTCCCCTTACCTGTGGGAAATACTTTTGAAGACCCCCTAGTAAATACCTGGTACTGCAGACAGTACAGAACTTTACCATATACTATGATTTATCCTATACATATTTATGATACCAATGCCTGGTTCTGTGGACAGTACAGAACTCTGTTAGATACTGTGATTTTTCCTATACATACTTATGATAAAGTTTAATTTATAAATTAAATTAATTTAAAAGTTATGATGAAGTTTACTTTGTAAGTTAATTTATAAATTAGACGAGGAAGAACTTACTTGCTTGCCTAACAATAAAAACTAATAGCAAAATAGCCATTACATATTATTAGGAATTATTTGTCTGATAATAATAACATAATAAAATAGAACAATTATGACACTATACTATAAAACATTATTTGAATGTGATCTCTCTCTTTCTCCCTCTTTCAAAACAGCTTATTGTACTGTAAAGTGGATAGCTCAAACCATGGAAAGCAAAACTGTGGATAAGGGGCGACTACCATATTCATTAATTAGTACATAGGTCACAGGTAGAGCCTCCCAATGAATATATACCTTTAGATGATTTTATAAAAACTGTGACTAAAGGTTAACTTTATTCAAGCATCCCTGAGGCAGGAAGAAAACAATCACAACAGAATTAACTCTTTAAAAATAATTAAAACAAAAAAACAAATAACAAATACAGCTTTAGAATCATGGGGCGGGGGGGGAACATATCTAGTCCGTAGTAGTTGTTAGCTTGGAAGAAAGGCAGTAGGATAAGATGGAGGGGGACATAGGAATAGAGAGCTGAGGCATTTTAGTGATGTTCTAGTTCTTCTTTACAAGTGGTAAAGTTTATATGCGTAAGTTGCATTAAAAAATACAAAATTAATGGAAACAGAATAAATGTATACAAATGTGTTTAGGTCCAGGCACGGTGCTCATGCCTGTAATCCCAGCACTATGAGAGGCTAAGGCGGGTGGATCACTTGAGATCAGGAGTTCGAGAACAGCCTGGCCAACATGGTGAAACCCGATCTTTACTAAAAATACAAAAATTAGCCAGGCATGGTGGTGGGTGCCTGTAATCCCAGCTACTCAGGAGGCTGAGGCAGGAGAATTGCTTG
>NW_012119901.1:0-1638 GCF_000951035.1 Colobus angolensis palliatus
CTCTAGAACAGTGTCATCCAATATAAATATGAAGCAAGCTACATGAGTAGTGGGGTTTTTTGGTTTTGTTTGTGTGTTTGTTTGTTTGTTTGTTTGTTTGTTTTGAGACAGAGTCTTGCCCTGTTGCCCAGGCTGGAGTGCAGTGGTGCAATCTCTGTTCACTGCAACCTCTGCCTCCTGGGTTCAAGCAATTCTCCTGCCTCAGCCTCCTGAGTAGCTGGGATTACAGGCACGTGGCACCTTGCCCAGCTAATTTAGTTTCCTGGTAAACACATTTTTAAAAAGTAAAATGAAACAGAATTCATTTTTATAATAGTTTACTTAATCCAATATATCCAAAATATTGACATTTCAACGTGATCACTATTAAAAATTTTAACGAAATAGTTTTTACCTTCCCTTTTTCATCCTGTCTTCAAAATCTGGTATATACTGTATTTTTGCAGCTCTTCCCAGTTCAGACTAGCCACATTCCAAGTGCTTCATCGACATGTGTGGCAGGTGGCTGCCCTATTGGATAGCACAGGTCTAGAGAAACACTACCTTTTCTTTTTTTTTTTTTTTTTTGAGACAGTCTTGCTCTGTTGCCCAGGCTGCAGTGCAGTGGTGTGATCTTGGCTCACTACAACCTCTGCCTCCAGGGTTCAAGTAATTCTCCTGCCTCAGTCTTCTGAGTAGCTGGGATTATAGGCTCACCTCACCACACTCAGCTAGTTTCTGTATTTTTAGTAGAGACGGTGTTTCACCATGTTGGCCAGGCTTGTCTCGACCTCCTGACCTCAGGTGATCCACCTGCTTCGGCCTCCCAAATTTCTGGGATTACAGGCATGAGCCACTGCACCCAGCCAGGATGCCTTTAATGTCAGAATTATTCAAGATCCCTCCTCAGTGCCCATGTCTCCCCCACCTCAGGGTACTGTCAACCTTCCCTTGGTTTCCATGATCATTGCTGAACTCAGAGCTTTCTCCTATCCCCAGACCCCCATGGGAGTCTCCCAGCACCTCTCACTCAGCTTGGCCAATGCAGAACTTGGCATCTGAGCCCCTGCCTCTTCTCTGAACCACTTGTTCTGATTTCCCTGCTCTTTCTGCTCAGAACACTACCAATCACCCCATCTCCCAGAGACACTCTCCCTCCTCCTCTTTCACCTTCAAACAAGCAGGCCCCCGTCCTGTCAGTACACCCCCTGTGATGCCTCTGAAATGTGTACCCTCTTCCCTTCTCTTACTGTCATTCTTATACCTGTGATCTCTGCATTTCTCTTCTACGCTGCTGCCAGAGGCTTTTTTGCCAAAAGCACTTCTGATTGTTACTCTTTTACTTTCCTGGTTCCCTTTTGACTTCACACACTTGACATTTAAATTTTGTCACAGATGGTCCCCCTTGCCTTCACATACCTGATGTTTAAATTTTGTCACGGTTGGTCTCCACACTCCCCAACTTTGCCAACTTTCTCCAATGAAACCATCCCTAAAGTAGAAGCGTTGCTTTTCCCGCCCATGCCAGTGCCAGCTACTCCTTCCTGGAAGACTTCCTGGATTTCACTCATCCCATCCTCTGGCCAGAAATGGCCTCCAAACTGTGGAGCTCCTGTTATGTATCATAGCATATCTGTTATGTGTCGTTGCTTTCTGTAT
>NW_012119902.1:0-382 GCF_000951035.1 Colobus angolensis palliatus
GAGATCATGCCACAGCCCTCCAGCCTGGGCGACAGAGTGAGACTCCCATCTCCACCAAAAAAAAAAAAAAGCGTATGCATCTCCATATATATATGGATAACCATCTCATGCCCATTAGGATGGCTACCCATCTCATACCCATTAGGATGGCTACTATTAAAAAAAACAATAAAATAGGCTGGGCGTGGTGGCTCACGCCTGTAATCCCAGCACTTTGGGAGGCCGAGGCTGGCGGATCATCTGAGGTCGTGAGTTCGAGACCAGCCGACCAACATGGGGAAACCCTATCTCTACTAAAAATACAAAATTAGCCAGGCGTGGTGGCACATGCCTGTAATCCCAGCTACTCAGGAGGCTGAGGCAGGAGAATCGTTTGAACCTG
>NW_012119902.1:6516-7690 GCF_000951035.1 Colobus angolensis palliatus
GACAGAGCGATACTCCGTCTCAAAAAAAAAAAAATGGTTCGGAAGCTGAGGCAGGAGAATGGCGTGAACCCAGGAGGCGGAGCTTGCAGTGAGCTGAGATCCGGCCACGGCACTCCAGGCCCGGCAACAGAGCGAGACTCCGTCTCAAACAAACAAACAGACAAACCAAAAAAATGGTTAACTAGGGCCGGGCACAGTGGCTCATGCGTGTAATCTCAGCACTTTGGGAGGTCAAGGTGGACAGATCACGAGGTCAGGAGTTCAAGACCAGCCTGGCCAGCCAACATAGTGAAACCCCATCTCTACTAAAAACACAAAAAATCAGTGGGGCGTGGTGGCGAGCGCCTGTAATTCCAGCTACTTGGGAGGCTGAGGCAGGAGAATCACTTGAACCCAGGAGGCGGATGTTGCAGTGAGCCAATGTTGCAGTCATGCCATTGCACTGCAGCCTGGGTGACAAGGGTGAAACTGTGTCTCAAATAATCAAACAAAAAAAAAATGGTTTAACAAGGCTCATGCCTGAATCCTAGCACTTTGGGAAGCTGAGGAAGGTGGATTGCTTGAGCCTAGGAGTTGGAGGCCATCCTGGGCAACATAGTGAGACCCCATCTCTATAAAAATACAAAAAACTAGCCAGGTGTGATAGTGCGTGCCTGTAGGCCCAGCTACTCAGGAGACTGAGGAGAGAGATCTGATTGACCCTCCTGGGAGGTCGAGGCTGCAGTGAGCAATGCTCATGCCACTGGACTCCAGCCTGAGTGACAGAAGGAGACCCTGTCTCAGAAAAAAAAAAAATAGGAAACAAATGTCTATCATTTTTGCAGTTGTGTCTGGTTAAACTGTGGCACTTTTATAGTGAAACACTAGCATTGTAAACAATGTTTCTGTAAAAAAAAAACAAAAATTTTTTAAAACAATAATAAAAACGCTATGCCACTGTAATAAAAGGTTGAAGTAGCTATTTATATATAATTGCCTGTTTATGCATAAAATGTCTGGAAGGATATACAAGAAACTGAAATCTTGGCTGGGCTCAGTGGCTCACGCCTGTAATCCCACCCAGCACTTTGGGAGGCCAAGGCGGGTGGATCACGAGGTCAGGAGATCGAGACCATCCTGGCTAACACGGTGAAACTCCGTCTTTCTAAAAAAAATACAAAAAAATTAGCTGGGC
>NW_012119903.1:0-738 GCF_000951035.1 Colobus angolensis palliatus
CACTACCGCACCCAGCTAATTTTAGTATTTTTAGTAGAGACAGGGTTTTGCCATGTTGGCCAGGCTGATCTCGAACTCCTGACCTCAGGTGATCCACCCACCTCAGCCTCCCAGATTGCTGGGATTACAGGCATGAACCACCGTGGCCGGCCCCAGGTACACGGACGTTGGGAGCTGCCACCCTCCACGTGGCCCTCCGGCTTCAGCCCTAAGCTATGTGAAGAGGTCTCAGAACTGGTGTCCCGCTTTCCAAAGCAGATTCCTGCTCCCCGCTGCCAAGTTCTTCTTCACAGGAATGTTTTACTCCCGGCATGCCTGGGCCTCGAACACTTGGGCAAATCCACTTGGCTGCCAAGGCTCTGTTCCCTTACTGAGAACTTACCTTCAGGTGGGGACTCAAGCTTCAGCCTCTGCAGCTCTCGGGACAAGCTTGTAGAAACAAGCTTGATGTGCTGAGAGGAGGGACCCACCTTCCTGACAAAGTCCGATCCTGAGCTTTTGCAAAGACACTAGGAAAACCTGAAGTTACAACGACGCAGTGAGGCTCACATGAAAATATTAGCACACCTGTCACCTCAGCACTTTGGGAGGCTGAGGAAGGAGAATCACTTGAGGCCAGGAGTTTGAGACCAGCTTGGTCAATAAACACCCCGCCTCTACAGGGGGAAAAGAAGACATTAGCAGGGTACCTTTACCCCTGATGGACAGAAACCAATCAGTGGCAGAAGAGAAAGTCAG
>NW_012119903.1:788-1148 GCF_000951035.1 Colobus angolensis palliatus
AAACACCCCGCCTCTACAGGGGGAAAAGAAGACATTAGCAGGGTACCTTTACCCCTGATGGACAGAAACCAATCGGTGGCAGAAGAGAAAGTCAGAAAGCCTGGAACACAAGACAAAGTCCATGCTGTTTCCGGCTTTGAAAATGGAGGGACCGGCTGGGCGCGGTGGCTCATGCCTCTAATCCCAGCACTTTGGGAGATGGAGACGGGTGGATCGCCTGAGGTCAGGAGTTGGAGACCAGCCTGGCCAACATGGTGAAACTCCGTCTCTACTAAAAATACAAAAATTAGCCAGGTGTGGTGACACCTGCCTGTAATCCCATCTACCAGGGAGGCTGAGGGAGGAGAATCACTGCAACCT
>NW_012119904.1:0-1288 GCF_000951035.1 Colobus angolensis palliatus
TGCCCGGCTAATTTTTGTATTTTTAGTAGAGACGGGTTTCACCATGTTGGCCAGGTTTGTCTCGAACTCCTGACCTCAGGTGATCCACCCACTTCAGTCTCCCAGAGTGCTGGGATTACAGGCGTGAGCCACTGTGCCCGTCCTGGCCTTCTTAATTACTGTCTTATAATGCTTCCTGACTGAAATAGAATCAGAGCATAATGGACAAACTGGTGAGCAAGGAAGAAAAACAAGCCTTTGTTTCTTGGGGGAGGGAGAGGGCAGGACTGGTAAGAGAAAATGTCATGTTGTCCTTCTATACAGCCACCCACACACAAAACCTCAACCAAACAAACCAGCATTATCAAGGGCATGGAGCCATAAATGACAAACCGGAGCAACGTGTTGCTTTTTGCCTTTCCATAGAAGAGGCCATTGTCTTTGCTTTTATTTAAGCATCGAATCCACTGAAGTGTATTTATTTTTTATGCATCTGTTTCTGCCATTAGACAATTCATTGAGGAACTGAGGATGTCTTATTCATGTTTCTATACCCACTAGCACACCATAGGTGCTCAATATATTTCCTTAAAGGAATGTGAGACTGGCATGTGTGAAGCTGGGGAGAAGGCTGTCAGATGAGCTCAGAAGGCAGGCTGAGGCCTGATTTAAAAGAGCGCAATGTGGCGATTTAAGGCTTGTCATGTAGGCAAAAGGGAACAGGGAAGCTAGAAAGATTTCTTTTCTGTTTTTTTTTTGAGACGGAGTCTCACTTTGTTACCAGGCTGGAGTGTAGCGGCGCGATCTCGGCTCACTGCAACCTCTACCTCCCGGGTTCAGGCGATTCTCCTGCCTCAGCCTCCTGAGTAGCTGGGACTACAGGCGTGTGCCACCAAGCCCAGCTAATTTTTGTATTTTTAGTAGAGACGGGGTTTCACCATGTTAGCCAGGATGGTCTCGATCTCTTGACCTCGTGATCTGCCCACCTTGGCCTCCCAAAGTGCTGGGATTATAGGCGTGAGCCACCACACCCAGCCGTTTTTTGTTTTTGTTTTTTAATTTCATTTAAAATTTAAAAAAAATTAACTGCTCTACACATTCAGAGAAACATCTCTAGTAACGAATTATAGAAATGATCCCTGAAGGTATAGTCTAAAGGTTTCTTAATAATGTTAATTTTTTTCCCAAGGCAATACATGTTTACATTTTTAAAAAGACAATACAGGCCAGGCGCAGTGGCTCACGCCTGTAATCCCAGCACTCTGGGAGGCCGAGGCAGGCAGATCACAAGGTCGGGAGATTGAGATCA
>NW_012119904.1:7708-8030 GCF_000951035.1 Colobus angolensis palliatus
AAAATTTTTTATGGTCACCTTAGAAAATGGGAGAAAAGGCCGGGTGCAGTGGCTCATGCCTGTGTTCCCAGCATTTTGGGAAGCCAAGGTGGGCAGATCACAAGGTCAGGAGTTTGAGATCAGCCTGGCCAACATGATGAAACCCCATCTCTACTAAAAGTACAAAAATTAGTGTGGCATGGTAGCGGACACCTGTAATCCCAGCTACTCGGAAGATTGAGGCAAGAGAATCGCTTGAACCGGGAGGCAGAGGATGCAGTGAGCCAAGATCGCACCATTACACTCCAGCCTGGGTGACAGAACGTGACTCCATCTCAAAAAA
>NW_012119905.1:0-1230 GCF_000951035.1 Colobus angolensis palliatus
TAACTAAAAATTTCAGAGAAAGATGGATCAGCCTTTAGGCATGCCTTAATCCAAGGGGTCAAATGATCTTGTAAGGGCTATCTCTCTCTCTCAGTGCTTCAGAAAGTCTCTCTTAATTTCAGTGAACAAGATGACCCTATGCAGCCCAAGACTCATATTCTGAAAGCTTGGTATTCCCAACAAAGAATCTCCAGTACCCAAATGCTGAATCCATTCCTAAAGTAATTACCATAGCTAGATTGGTGAAGAGCTCTGATTAGCCAGGCATGTGTGTATATCATTTTTAACTACATACATAGTATCAAACCATACATATGCAAGCTTTAAATTATGTCCACAAATCCTTTGACGTTCTTTTCTTTCAAAGGAGGAGTCTAGTTCCTCTTCCCTTAAATGTGGACCAAACTTAGTGACTTATTCTTAATGAATAGAATAAGAATTGATGGTGTATGACTTCCAAGGTTAGGTCATAAAAAACATTGCCACTTTCACCTTTCACTCTGTCAGACTGCTTACTCTGGGGGTAGTCAGCTGCCATGTCATGAGGATATGCAAGTAGCTCTTTGGAGGAGGCCCACATGAAGAGGAACTCAGGCCTCTCACAAATAATCAGCATCAACTTGACAGTCTTCTGTATAAGGCAACTGAGAAATGGATCCTCCAGCCCCAGTCAAGTCTTCAGATGACAGTAGCCCCAGCTGACATCTTCATGGCAACTTCACGAGAAACCCCCAACCAGAACCTCCCAACTAAGCTATATCTGAATTCATTAATCACAGAAACAATGAAGATAATAAATGTGTCTTTTTGCTTAAAGCCACCAATTGTTGGGATACTTTGTTATATGGCAATAGATAATTAATACACACATAATTTTGCATCATGCTTTTTTCACTCGATATTGTGTTGCTTGGCTTTCTCATATTGATATGTGTAGATTGGGTTATTTATTCTAATGGCCACAGCCACATTTTATTTATCTATTCCCTTATTGTTGGACTTCTAGCTGGTCTCCTGGGTTTTTTAAATTATGAACTGTGCCACAACGAACAGAGTTGTGCATGTGCATAAGAGCTTTTGGGGCAACATATCAAGGTTTTTCTGGATAGTGCTAACTTGTTCTCCAAAGTAAATATCCCAAGGAAGTTCCCACTAGTTGTATTTGAGAGTAGCATTCCTCCCACATCCCTAAAAGCACTGATATTTTCAGACTCTCAAACTTGTTGCCAC
>NW_012119905.1:7945-9020 GCF_000951035.1 Colobus angolensis palliatus
ACTTTGGGGGGCTGAGCCAGAAGGATCGCTTGAACCTGGGAGGTCAAGGTTGTAGTGACCTGGGATCACCAGCCTGGGTGACAAAGTGAGATGCTGTCTCAAAAAAAACAAAAAAACAAAAAAAAGAGAAAGACTTTCTTTAATACCAAATTGAGATTTTCTGTGACTCAACATTGTTCAACGCCTCTAAGCCACTTAGTGAAAGAGACCAGTAGTTTTTCACCAAAATTCATTCTCACCTTCCATCTTCCATAGTAATAGAGTGGTTATGGGGGGCTGGCAGTGATTAGAACCTCATTTTCTAGCCCACTTTCCTTGTGGTTTAGTATGGCCTGGGTGGTTCTGAATAGCATGTGAGTAGACGCCACTTCTACACTAGCACTTTGAGACAGCAGGTGCCTCCTTGACATGGTTTCGATGTTTTGTCCCCTCCAAATCGCATGCTGAAATGTGACCTCCAGTGTTGCAGGTGGACCTGCTGGGAGTTACTTGGGTAATGGGAGCGCATCCTTCATGAATGGCTTGGTGCTGTCCTCATGGTAATGAGTGAGTTCTCGCTCTATGAATTCACTTGAGATCTGGTTATTTAAAAGCACCGGGTGCCTCCTCCCTCACTCTCTTGCTCCCTCTTTACCATGTGACATACCTGCTCCTCCTTGACCTTCAGCCATGATTGGAAACTTCCCAAAGCCCTCATTAGAAGCACATACCAGTGCCATGCTTCTTGCAGAGCCTAAAGAACTGTGAGCCAAATAAACCTCTTGTCTTTATAAGTTACCCAGCTTCAGGAATTCCTTTATAGCAACAAAGATGGGCTAACACACCCCTCCATGCCCTTTCCTCTTCCAGTTCACTGAGCTAGTGACACACTGAAAGCCACACTGAAGATGGCAGAGTAACCTACCACCCTGAAGGACTGCATGGAAGAGAACTGCCTCTACCCCTGAACAGCCATCAAAGATTACTAAATGAGGCCGGGCATGGTGGCTCACGCCTGTAATCCCAGCACTTTGGGAGGCCGAGGCGGGTGAATCACAAGGTCTGAAGATGGCAGAGTAACCTACCACCCTGAAGG
>NW_012119906.1:0-479 GCF_000951035.1 Colobus angolensis palliatus
CTGTTTGTAGATGCCATGATTGTATATTTAGAAAACCCCATCACTTCAGCCCCAAATCTCCTTAAGCTGATAAGAAACTTCAGCAAAATCTCAGGATACAAAATCAATGTGCAGAAATCACAAGCATTCCTATACACCAATAACAGACAAACAGAGAGCCAAATCATGAGTGAACTCCCATTCATAACTGCTTCAAACAGAATAAAATACCTAGGAATCCTACTTACAAGGGATGTGAAGGACCTCTTCAAGGAGAGCAACAAACCACTGCTCAACGAAATAAATGAGGACACAAACAAATGGAAGAACATTCCATACTCATGGATAGGAAGAATCAATATCATGAAAATGGTCATACTGCCCAAAATAATTTATAGATTCAAAGCCATCCCCATCAAGCTACCAATGACTTTCTTCACAGAATTGGAAAAAAACTACTTTAAAGTTCATATGGAACCAAAAAAGAGCCTGCATTGCCA
>NW_012119906.1:4707-6288 GCF_000951035.1 Colobus angolensis palliatus
CTGTGTGACAATCCTCTTCTGCTCAAGTTTCTTCATGTACAGTACCTACCATTACCTGTTAACAGGCCTTTCAAGTTTCAAGTTTTGAACTGATTGAAGTTTGGGAGGAGCAACACCCTTCTTAAAGTCTTTTCTCCCTCATACTATGATGTTTGTGTCCCTCTAAATATTGTCTCTGGGACATGGCCTACTCCTGATTACCTTAGTTCGTTTTCTCATTTAAAAAATAAACACTTGCAGTTGGGCATAGTGACTCATGCCTGTAATCCCAGCACTTTGGGAGGCTGAGGTGGGTGGATTACAAGGTCAGGAGTTTGAGACAAGCCTGGCCAATATGGTGAAACCCCATCTCTACTAAAATTTACAAGAATTAGCCGGGAGTGATGGCATGCGCCTGTAGTCCCAGCTACAGGAAGCTGAGGCAGGAGAACTGCTTGAACCCGAGAGGCAGAGGTTGCAGTGAGCTGAGATTATGCTACTGCACTGTAGCCTGGGTGACAGAGTGAGACTCTGTCTCAAAACAAACAAACAAACAAACAAACAAACAAACAAACACTTGCTGTTCTAGTTTTCTCTCTATATAGTGATGGTTGTCTATGGGTGGGTGGCATGCAGTTGATAACACTGCAGAGCTCTTTCATACAGACTATGTAATTTGGTCTTCGCCAGAAGCCTGTGATATTGAGCTTTCTTTCAGTATCTTTAAATCTGGAAGAGTTTTCAGAATCTTAGAACTAAGAATTTGAGATTTATTTAATTGTACTCTGGTTTCTCCAGCACTAATCCTGAATACAGAGAAGATAATTCTTCTCCAAAGGAAAATTCTTAGCCAGACTTGCCAGGTAGGTTGACCTTGGTTCTGCCCCGTGGGATTCCCCAAGCTCCTAGGTGTGGGCTCAGTCTTAACACCTCACTGGAATCTCCAACGGGGACTACAATAAATCTGGATGAGTCCCAGTGGGAAGAGGATGGTGTGGCCAGTCCTACTAGGAGAGGATGAGGTTCAGTGGAAACACACCACTGAGCTCCACCGTACCTAGAATCCTGCCTTGCTCCCAGAACTGACCCGTCTATCTTGAGGTATGCTGCAGCCAGCCCAGGTCTACATGTAGAGGTCTACCAAGTCTACCACTCTTTGGGGCTTCCTACTGAGTCCTGTTGTTTGGACTTGTGAGCACAAGGGACTTTGACCAGACATGGCTAAAGCTCTTCAAATTTGGGGTGAATCAAAAATGGCTGAAGCTCTTCACATTCAAAGCAGCAGAGGATGTTGCCATGGCACCAGAAATCTTCATGGATATGAGTTCAGGGATGCTGACCACATGCACCACTGCCGCCCACATGGCAATTAAGCCAAAACACTGCCAAACTTCTGCTACTGCCCAGTGTAGCAGCAGATTTGTCACCGCCCAAGCACAGCACAGGGATGGATCCAGCCACTGCTCCTGCAGCCATCTCCTCAGACTCTCAGGAGAGTAACACACTCAGACCAGGAGAACTCTGACAGCACCTAGGAGGGAAGGAAAGTCAGAAAATTCGGAGTCAGAAAGGGAGAACGGCTGCCAAGAAGCCTGTTCAAGA
>NW_012119907.1:0-2335 GCF_000951035.1 Colobus angolensis palliatus
GTACATATGTATATATGTATGTGTGTATACACATATGTGTATATGTGTATATATGTGTATATATATGTATATACACGTATATATGTGTATATATATACACATACACATGCACACACATGCCCCAGCTTTCCATTTGTAGGTATAAAATAGGGTTATACCAGGGTTAATAAGATTCCTACACTATGTATGTTAGGAAACAGTCTGGTGGATATCTACTCATTAGAAAATGAGTAGAGAGAAAACACCTGCTGCAACAAGAGCCTTAACAGCCTAAGACCTCTGAGAAATACTACAAGATAAAGAAAACAGTATTCAAAGCGAGGAAGGATAATCTCTGGAGGAATGAGCCAGGAGAATATATTATAGAAATTAGAATAATGCTTAGGATACAAAAATATATTAAAAGTGTAGTTTCCAGAAAGATAATTAAAATGAAGAAAGAATACAGCATTATGAAAAAGAAAAGGCAGCACGGTAATTGAAGACTGAAATTCAAAGGAAATTTGAATTAAAAAGTATTATAAGAAACATATATACAAATTTCATAGCAGAATTAAAGTTTGCATTGTAGATAGTGTAGAGATAGTGTAGAGGTGGAATGGTTTGATACCTTTCCTTGTCTATCACTTGGTCATGCTGACTGTCTTAAAAGTCAGGTGAACAAGAGAAAGGCATGGCAAATTTATGTAATCCAATATTTACATACATGAGGGCCTTCAGAAATAAAGACCTAAAGGCCCAAAGAAAATTGTCTATCTTTAAGCTTAGGTTGATGAAGAATGGACAGTTGTGTAAAAATGTGATTGGACAAAATTGTTTGATCTATTGGTAACAGACAGGGGAAAACCCTAGCAAGGACTGTCTGTTCCAATTCTTCTTGGCCTGTGTAGCATTCCTTTCTCCTAAGTATAGGGCTGGACCCCTCTGGAATAAAGATCTTCAAGGAAGAAAGGGGAAGGAAGACAGTGACCTTTCTAGGTTTTACGTCTTCCTTTGAGGGAGAGGGACTGTACTTTCTATGACCCGTAGTGAGAAGAAGAAATTCAGATTTTTGTCACTTGCTTCAGGGGAGAAAGAGGGATGAGAGACAGGAAGATGGGAGAAAGTCAGAAAGACATTGATTCCAAAGCCTTCTGATGTCCTTCAGTTCAAAGAATTCAGCATGCCAAGGTGCCGTACTTGGGGGTATTGTGTTTTGAGCCCCAACAAGAGTTAAAAGCAGTCAGGCATGTTGGCTCATGCCTGTAATCTCAGCACTTTGAGAGTGGATCACGAGTTTAGGAGTTCAAGACCAGCCTGGCCAAGATGGTGAAACCCCATCTCTACTAAAAATACAAAAACTAGCCGGGCGCAGTGGCAAGTGCCTGTAATCCCAGCTACTCAGGAGGCTGAGGCAGGAGAATCACTTGAACTCGGGGGAAGGAGGTTGCAGTGAGCCAAGATCGCGCCACTGCACTCCAGCCTGGGCGACAGAGTGAGTGCTCAAAAAAATAAAAATAAAATAAAAACAAAACTTTGCATTTCAGAGGCAGTATAGCCCAGTGTTCAACAGCACGGGGTTTGGAGCAAGACTGCTTTTTCTCTTACTAGTCACATTATAGTGAGCAAATTATAAAACCGGTTTACGTCTCTGTTTATAAAATGGGATAATAATAATCACATATTCAACCTATGATTAAGAGGATTAAATTAATATTGTAAAGTTAAAATGCTAAATGTCATTTATGATTAGCAATACCAAACAGGTGATGTGGCATACATAAGCTCTCCTAGGATGAAGAGACAGTTCAAGGATACAAGGGAAGAGGATTTCCAGGCTTTAGTGTTATAACTTTTGTAAAATGAATATGGAGAAATGAAGACAAATGAAAATCAATGATACAAATGAAGAAAAATTTCCTGAGCTGAATACAAACAAGCAAACAAATGAATGTAAAATAAAACAAAAATACCAACACAACAACGACAACTATGAAGAACTCTGAATGTTAGTTAACAGGACTTCATCTAATTCAACACAAATGTAAGAAAGGAACCCTCTGAAAATATGAAGTAAAAAACAAAAACAAAAACAAAAAAAAACACCTAAATTATGAATGGAAAAGTATTTTGGCAGGGAGAAATACCAGCTGCACTCAAAGATAAAAAATCATGTTTCAACCGGGTGCGGTGGCTCACGCCTGTAATCCCAGCACTCTGGGAGGTCAAGGTGGATGGATCACGAGGTCAAGAGTTCAAGACCAGCCTGGCCAAGATGGTGAAACCCCGTCTCTACTAAAAATACAAAAATTAGCTGGGTGCAGTGGTAGGTGCCTGTAATCCCAGCTACTCAGGA
>NW_012119907.1:6575-12858 GCF_000951035.1 Colobus angolensis palliatus
CAATTCAGCATGATGATATATATGCACCCAACACCAAAGCACCCAGATATATAAAGTAAATATGATTAGAGATAAAAAGATAGACTCCATTATAAAAATAGCTAGAGACTTCAACACTTCACTTTGAGAACTAGAGAGATCTCCCAGACAGAAAATCAACAAAGCAACATGTGATAATCCATACTATAGAACAAATGGACCTAATAGATATTAACAGAACATTTCATGCAACAGCTACAGAATACATATTCTTTCATCAGCACATGGATCATTCTCAAGGATAGACCCCACGTTAGGTCACAAAACAAGTTTTAAGACATTAAAAAAGTTGAAATAATATTAAGCATCTTATCTGACCACAATGGAATAAAACTACAATTCAATAACAAGAGGATTATTGGAAATTAAACAATATCCTCCTGAATGATCAGTGGGTCAATGAAGTGATTAAGAAGGAAATTGAAAAATTTCTTAAAACAAATGATAATCAAAACAAAACTTACCAAAATGTATGGATAGTGAAAGCAGTACTAAGAGGAAAGTTTATAGCTGTAAGTGCCTACATCAAAAAAGAAAAACTACAAATAAACAACCTCATGATATATCTTAAAGAACTATAAAAGTAAGAGCAAACCAAACCCAAATTTAGAAGAATAAAATAAATAATAAAGATCATAGAAAAAATAAATGAAATTGAAAAGAAAAAATACAAAAGATTAATGAAACAAAAAGTTGGTTTTTGAAAGATAAAATTAGCAAACTTTAAACCAGACTATGAAAAAAGAGAGAAGACCCAAATAAATAAAATCAGGGATGAAAAAGGAGTTATTTCAGCTAATACCACAGAAATTAAAAGGTTCATTACAGGATACCATGAGCAACTATATGCCAATAAATTCAAAAACTTAGAAGAAATGAATAAGTTCCTAGATACATACAACCTACCAAGATTAACCCAGAAAGAAATCCAAAACCTAAACAGACCAATAGTAAGTTATGAGGTCAGAGCCATAATAAAAACTCTCCCAGCAAAGAAAAACCAGGAACTGATGGCTTCACTGCTGAGTGTTACCAAACATTTAAAGAAGACCTAATACCAATCCCACTAAAACTATCCCAAAAAATAGGGAAGGAGGGAGTATTTCCAAACCCATTATAGGAGTCCACTATTACCATGATACATAAATGAAACAAAGACACATCAAAAACAAAACAAAAAAACAACAGAAAACTATAGGCTAATATTCCTGATGAACACTGATGAAAAAATCCTTAATAAAACACTAGCAAACCAAATTCAACAATACATTACAAAGATGACTCATCATGACCAAGTGGGATTTATCCCAAGGAAGAAAGGATGGTTTAACATATACAAATCAATCAATGCGATGTATTGTACCAACAGAATGAAGGACAAAAACCATATGATCATTTCAATTGATGCTGAAAAAGCATTTGATGAAATTCAACATTTCTTCATGACAAAAATCTTCAAAAAATTGGGTATAGAAGGAACATACCCCAATGTATTAAAGCTGTATACAACAGACTCACAGCTAGTAGTATACTAAATGGGCAACAACTGAAAGCTTTTTCTCAAAGATCTAGATATGACATAGATGCCCACTGCCATCACTGTTATTCAACGTAGTATTGGAAGTCCCAGCTAAAGCAGTCAGAAAAAATAAAGAAATAAAGTGCTTCAAAATTGGAAAGAAAAAATTGAAACTATACTTGTTTGCAGATGATATAATCTTATATTTGGAAAAATCCCAGACTCCACCAAAACACCACTAGAACTGATACATTCAGTAGAGTTTCAGGAAACAAAATCAACAGACAAAAATCTGCAGCATTTCTACCTTTCTACATGCCAACAGTATATAATTTGAAAAAAAGAAATCAAGAAAGTTATCTCATTTACAATAGCTACAAATAAAATTAAATATCTAAGAATTAACCAAAGAAGTGAAACGTATACAATGAAAACTAGACAATATTGATGAAAGAAATTGAAGAGGAGACAAAAAATGAAAAAATATTCCATATTCATAGATTGGAAGAATATTGTTAAAGTATCCATATTACCCAAAGAAATCTATGGATTTTATACAATCCCTATCAAAATACCAATGACTTTCACAGGAAGAAAAAAATTCTAAAATTTATGTGCAACTACAAAAGATCCAGAATAGCCAAAGCTATCCTGAGTTAAAAGAACAAAATTAGAGGAATCACATTACCTGACTTCAAATTATACTACAGACCTAAAGTAACCAAAACAGCATGGTACTGGCATAAAAAGATACATAGGCCAATGGAACAGAATAGAAAACGCAGAAACAAATACATATAGCTACAGTGAACTCATTTTTGTAAACAAGTCCCAAGAACACACAAAGGGGAAAGGAAAATCTCTTCCATAAATAGTGCTGGGAAAACTGAATATCCATATGCAGAACAATGAAACTAGGCCACTACCTCTTGCCATAAATAAAAATCAATATAAACCAGTTAAAGACTTAAACCTAAGACCTCAAACTATGAAACTTCTAAAAGAAAACATTGGGGAAGCTCTCCAGGTCATTGCATTGGGCAAAGATGTCTAAAGTATGTCCATTTTGGTACCAGTACCATGCTTTTTTGGTTACTGTAGCCTTGTAGTATAGCTGTACAGAGACCTCAGAAATAACACCACACATCTACAACGATCTGATCTTCAACAAACCTGACAAAAACAAGTAATGGGGACTAGAAAATGGTGCTGGAAAAACTGGCTAGCCAGAAGCCGAAAACTGAAACTGTACCCCTTCCTTACACTTTATACAAAAATTAAGATGGATTAAAGACTTAAATGTAAAACTCAAAACTATAAAAACCCTAGAAGAAAACCTAGGCAATACCATTCAGGACATAGGCATAGGCAAAGATTTCATGAAAAAATGCCAAAAGCAATTGCACCAGAAGCCAAAATTGAGGAATGGGATCTAATTAAACAAAAGAGCTTCTGTACTGCAAAAGAAAGTATCATTAGAGTGAACAAGCAACCTACAGAATGGGAAAAAATTTTTGCAATCTACCCATCTGACAAAGTCCTAACATCCAGAATTTACAAGGAACTTAAACATGTTTACACAAAATAAAACCAAACAATCCCATCAAAAAGTGGGCAAAGGATATGAACAGACATTTCTCAAAAGAAGACATTTACATGGCCAAGAAACATGTGAAATAAAGCTCAACAGGCTGGGCATGGTGGCTCACACCTGTAATCCCAGCACTTTGGGAGGCCGAGGTGGGCAGATCACCTAAGGTCTGGAGTTCGAGACCAGCCTGACAAACATGGAGAAACCCCATCTCTACTAAAAATACAAAATTAGCCGGGCATGGTGGTGCATGCCTGGAATCTCAGTTACTCGGGAGACTGAGGCAGGACAATCGCTTACACCTGGGAGGCAGAGGTTGCGGTGAGCTGAGATCGTGCCACCGCACTCCAGCCTGGACAAAAAGAGTAAAACTCCATGTCAAAAAAACAAAACAAAACAAAGCAAAACAAAAAACTCAACATCACTGATCAGAGAAATGCAAATCAAAACCACACTGAGATACCATCTCACACCAGTCAGAATGGCGATTATTAAAAAGTCTGGAAACAATAGATGCAGGCAAGGCTGTGGAGAAATAGGAACACTTTCACACTGTTGGTGGGAATGTAAATTAGTTCAACCATTGTGGAAGACAGTATGGCAATTCCTCAAGGATCTGGAACCAGAAATACCATTTGTCCCAGCAATCCATTGCTGAGTATATACCCAAAGGAATATAAATCATTCTACTGTAAAACACATGCACACTTATGTTTATTGCAGCACTATTTATAATAGCAAAGACATGGAACCAACTCAAATGCCCATCAATGATAGACTGGATAAAGAAATGTGGTACATATACACCATGGAATACTATGCAGCCATAAAAAGGAATGAGATCATGTCCTCTGCAGGGACATGGACGAAGTTGGAAGTCATCATCCTCAGCAAACTAACACAGGAACAGAAAACAAAACACTGCCTATTCTCACTCATAAGTGGGAGGTGAACATTGAGAACACATGGGCATAGAGAGGGGAACAACACACATCAGGGCCTGTTGGGGGCTGCGGGTTGAGGAAAGGGAACTTACAGGATGGGTCAATAGGTTCATCAAACCACCATGGCACATGTATACCTATGTAACAAACCTGCACAGATATCACATTTTTTTTAGAATAAAGGAAAAAAGAGATGTCTAAAGTAATATTCTACAAGCACAGGCAACCAAAGCAAAAGTAAACAAATCAGATCACATCAAGTTAAAAGTTTCAACACAGTAAAGGAAACAATCAACACAGTGAAGACACAACCAACAGAATAGGAGAAAATATTTGCAAACTCTCCATCTGACAAGTGATAAATAACCAGAATACAGAAGGACCTCAAACAACTCTATAGGAAAAAATCGAATAATTCACTCAAAAAAATGGGCAAAATATTTAAATAGACATTTCTCAAAAGAAGACATACAAATGGCAAACTGGCATATAAAAAGATCAATGAAATGCATATCAAAACTACAATGAGATATAATTTCACCCCAGTTAAAATGGTTTATATCCAAAAGACAATAACAAATGGTGGCAAGGATCTGAAGAAGAGTGACCCTCATCCACTGTTGGTGGGAATGTAAAGTGGTACAACCACTATGGAGAACAGTTTGGAGGTTCTTTAAAAAACTAAAGCTAGAACTACCATATGATCCAGCAATCCAACTACCAGGGATATACCCAAAACAAAAGAAAGCAGTATATGGAAAAAATATCTGCACTCCCCTGTTTGTGCAGCACTGTTCACAATAGCCAAGATTTGGAAGCAACCTAAGTGTCCACTAACAGATGAATGGATAAAGATAATGTGATACATATAAACAATGGAGTACTATTTAGCCACCAACAAAATGAGATCCTGTTACTTGCAACAACAGGGATGGACCTGGATGTCATTATGCTAAGTGAAATAAGCCAGGTATAGACAGACGTCTTACATTCTCACTTATTTGTGTGAGCTAAAAGTTAAAATAATTGAACTCATGTAGAGAGTAGAAAAATGGTTACCAGATGCTAGGAAGGGTAATGTGGTTGTGGGGGAAGAGGTTAATGGTTAATGGTTACAAAAAGTAGTTATAAAGAATAGGATTTCATATTTGATAACACATGGTGACTATAGTCAATTAGAATTTAATTGTACCTTTTAAAGTAACTAGAATAGTATACATAAATTAATTAATTACATGTGAAAATAAATAAAAGTATTATACATATAAGTAAACAAAATAAAGTTAGGTTGATAGTACTAATTTTATACAATTAGTAATTACATTAAAAACATAAAAGTGGTCACAAATGTCATTTACTATTAATGAAAGATACAATCCATAATTATGATATTAAATCATAAACCTATGTACCTCTGATAGGATAGAATAAAATACATATAGCAAATTTAAAATTTATTTAGAAGTCTTTGTTGCAGTCACTAACAGATTAAGTAGACAAAAACAAATACAGACATAAAATAATTTAAATAATATGATGTTCTCAGAAAGTTTTTCACACTTCATTCTCAGCAAACCAAGGTTCTACCTTTTTGTGTGCTTATAAAAACTGAAAAAGCACTTTTTAAGCATCCATTCCTATGAAGTCTGCCAAAAGTCACCCCAGTCCTAATTTGAATACCTGGAGCCCATCACCAAAGAATACAAGTTTTCTGAAGAATCTGTAAGCTTTGACAAAATTAAAAAAGTTTCCCACACACAAAAAAAGGTTACCAAAAATAAATAAAGAAATACAAACATAAATTTACATCTATTTACAGGCATTGACATCTATTTATGGGCAACATGACAAAACCTCATCTCTGCAAAAAATACAAAATTAGCTGGGTGTGGTGGCACATGCTAGGAATCTCAGCTGCTTGGGAGGCTGGAAGTAGGAGGTCCCTGGATCCCAGGAAGTTGAAGCTGCAATGAGCTGTAATCGAGCCACTGCACTTCAGCCTGGGCAAAGAAGTGAGATCCTATCTCAAAAATAAATAAAAGCAAAAACAACGGTGGCTCACACCTGTAATCCCAGCACTTTGGGAGGCCGAGGCAGGTGGATCACCTGAGGTCAGGATGACCTGGCCAACATGGCGAAGCCCTGTCTCTACAAAAAAAGAAAAAAAAAAACCCCAAAAAATTTGCTGGG
>NW_012119908.1:0-1115 GCF_000951035.1 Colobus angolensis palliatus
AACTTCCCCAACCTAGCAAGGCAGGCCAACATTCAAATTCAGGAAATACAGAGAACGCCACAAAGATACTCCTTGAGAAGAGCAACTCCAAGACATAATTGTCAGTTTCACCACAGTTGTGAAATGAAGGAAAAAATGTCAAGGGCAGCCAGAGAGAAAGGTTGGGTTACCCACAAAGATAAACCGATCAGATTAACAGCAGATCTCTACAAGCCAGAAGAGAATGGGGACCAATATTCAACATTCGTAAAGAAAAGAATTTTCAACCCAGAATTTCATATCCAGCCAAATTAAGCTTCATAAGTGAAGCAGAAATTAAATCTTTTACAGACAAGCAAATGCTTACAGATTTGGTCACCACCAGGCCTGCCCTACAAGAGATCCTGAAGGAAGCAATAAACATGGAAAGGAACAACAGGTACCAGCCATTGCAAAAACATGTCAAAATGTAAAGACCGTCGATGCTAGGAAGAAACTGCATCAACTAATGAGCAAAATAACCAACTAATATCATAATGACAGGATCAAGTTCACACATAACAATGTTAATCTTAAATGTAAATGGACTAAATGGTCCAATTAAAAGACACAGACTAGCAAATTGGATAAAGAGTCAATGCCATCAGTTTGGTGTATTCAGGAGACCCATCTCAAATGCAGAGACACACATAGGCTCAAAATAAAGGGATGGAGGAAGATCTACCAAGCACATGGAAAACAAAAAAAAAGCAGAGGTTGCAATCCTACTCTCTGATAAAACAGATTTTAAACCATCAAAGATCAAAAGAGAAAAAGAAGGCCATTACATAATGGTAAAGGGATCAATTCATCAGGAAAAGCTAACTATCCTAAATATATATGCACCCAATACAGGAGCACCCAGATTCATAAAGCAAGTCCTCAGAGACTTACAAAGAGACTTACACTCCCATACCATAATAATGGGAGACTTTAACGCCCCACTATCAACATTAGACCTATCAATGAGACAGAAAATTAACAAGAATATACAGGAATTGAACTCAACTCTGCACCAAGAAGACCTAACACATCTACAGAACGAACCACCCCAAATCAACGGAATATACATTCTTCTCAGCACCACATCACACTTA
>NW_012119908.1:2950-3268 GCF_000951035.1 Colobus angolensis palliatus
GCTGGAGGCATCATGCTACCTGACTTCAAACTATACTAAAAGGCTATAGTAACCAAAACAGCATGGTACTGGTACCAAAACAGAGATATAGACCAACGGAACAGAACAGAGCCCTCAGAAATAATACCACACATTTACAGCCATCTGATCTTTGACAAACCTGACAAAAACAAGAAATGGCGATAGGATTCCCAATTTAATAAATGGTGCTGGGAAAATTGACCAGCCATAAGTAGAAAGCTGAAACTGGATCCTTTCCTTACTCCTTATACAAAAATTAATTCAAGATGGATTAGAGACTTAAATGTTAGACCTAAA
>NW_012119909.1:0-670 GCF_000951035.1 Colobus angolensis palliatus
GGATAATTTAAAGAGAATTTAGTTAGTTGCAAGGGATTATTTACAAAGATATGGGTGATCTATTTGGGACTCACAAAAGATTGAGCAGGAAATTGTGGCCTGTGGCAGCAGAGTTGTGCATAGCCCTAAGTCTGAAGGAATGAGAGGAAGGAATAATTACTGGAATGAGAAAGAGAATGTTCTGCAGAGAAGAATGTTGCTTTTTGGTTGGGAGCACACAGCCAGCATGAGACTGCCTTGCAGTGAAGGAGCCAGTGAAATAAACACTGAGATCTCTTTCTTTCACTTTCTCTGATGTGCTTCTGGGGCGTCCCAGCGGCTGATTCCAACAGGCGGCCAGAGGGCAGGTTGGCACAGATCTGTCTCTAAGATGCAGGGCAGGGGGCAGGGGGCAGGGTACCAGAGTGGAGAATGGATCTGCAGCACATGTGCTGGTCTCAGCTTGCTTTTTACATTTAACAATAGATCATGGTTGTATTGTCATTTAAAAGAATATGCCTTAGTATTCAGTTGTACTGTTCATCTCATCACTTACCAAAAATCATTTAGGTTATTTCAGGGTTTTTGCTATTACCAAAAAGGCACTATGAGCATTTTTGTAGAAATAATTTTGTGTGGTTGTCCAGTTCACCAATAAAATAAATTGCTTAAAGTAGAATTGCTGGTTTGA
>NW_012119909.1:5991-6510 GCF_000951035.1 Colobus angolensis palliatus
AACTCCTGAGCTCAACGTGATCCACTTGCCTCAGCCTCTCAAAGTGCTAGAGTTACAGGCATGAGCCTCTGCATCTGGCCTATGTTATTCTTTAAGCTCTTTTGTATGCCTTTGATGCTGTTAATTGTTTTTAATTTAAAAGTTCTACTGAGTACATAAGATAAATCAACATAAAATGGGAAAACATACTTATTCTCAGATGAGGAATGTCACTATCATAATATTTTCCATTCTCCATGACTCCTAGTATGTTTATTATTTCCCTTAACACATTGTATTAAGACTGTTTAAATATTTCTGTGATATTTTTATAAAACTATAATCACAAAACCGAGGTTAAAATAGGAAAACGCCTGACAATTTAAGGAGCAGCTCCCTCTCTATTGGAGAAATTTCAAAGAATTAAATGGATTTGACTAGAAAAAATTTTTAAAAAATCTTCAGTTCTACAGAAACATCATAAAAAATTCAAAAGACAAATGTGAAATTAGAAAATATTTATAGTAATATGGTAAAGGA
>NW_012119910.1:0-2387 GCF_000951035.1 Colobus angolensis palliatus
AAATTATATTTTTAAAAATATTCTATAAAATTGACTCTTCTTAAAGTCAGATTAACCTCTTAGCCAGTTCAAGTTAAGACAGTTTTTCAATGTGTAAAAAGAAGCAGCAGAGAGATGGAAATCTCATCTTGATTCCTATTTTTCCAGTGGAAAAATTAACTCGAAATTTGAGGAAATTTTTTAAAAAGAGACCCAGAAATGAGCCCAAAGTAACTAATCCCAATTCCAATATTTTATTTAAAGTTCTGCATTTTTCTACCTTTATAGTAATGAGCATTTTTAAATGTGTTGGAAATGAATATATGAATACATTTAAAAATAACGGAGGGTAAATGCCAAAGACAGATGACACATGCTAGGAAAACAGCTTTTAAACTCTCCTGTGTGTAACATGGTTTTTCAACCTCACCACCATTGACAGTTTGGGCTGGGTTATTGCTTGTCTTGAGGAGGTGGGAGGGGTGCTGTCCTTTGCAGTATAGGAAGTTTAGCAATATTTCTGGCTTTTACCCACAGTATACCAGTAGCACACCCCCGCCTCCCAACACCTGTCCTGTCCCAGTTGTGACCACCATAAATGTCTGCAGACATTGTCAAATGTCCTCAGGGCCTGGGGACAAAATCTCCCCCAGCTGATAATCACTGGATCTTTTGTTGAAAATATAGATCCCTTGGTCCTACCTCTAATAATTTCGATTCAGCAAGCCTGAAAGTATCTCTGTTTTGTTACAACTACTCTGGTTGTGTCTTATGAAGGTAATCCCCAGATCCCATTTTGGAAACCACTCAATATTTGTTTCTTTTCGAGCAAACTTGATAGGGAAGGGAGGGACATTCACAAAAGGCCCACTCAGTATGCAGGAATATAGCCTTGGTAACCTTATTGACTTTCCAAAGATAGGAGAGGCAAAGGAAGAGACACAAATGGCCTCTTTATGAATCAGGAAAACTTGTATATTTTGGAATGTCACAATGTTTTTATGTTTTTATGAGTTATCCCAACAATCCTCTGAGGAAGATAGAAAAGATCTTTTACAAATAGTCTTCAATACCCATTTCTACCTCATTAGGATTTATATTTCTAGTTTCTGTGATCACGAATAACAGCACAACAAAAGCTAATCAACTCTTTCAACTGTAGGGCATCCCTAGAAGAAATAGACTCAGGAGTTGCCGTACTTAAAATTACACATCTGAAATCAGTCAGAATTCAAAGTTTGAAAACTTTTCATATCTAAATAGTATTTGGGGTTTTGTTTTGTTTTGTTTTGTTTTCTCTTTTTCAGCAGGTATGAGTGAACCAAACAGGCCAGTTTACTATAGATTGGGCATTGAGGGGTTCCATATTCTTAACTAAACACATCACTAAAATTATATGTGAATATGTTTAACTGTCAAGTTTTTCTAAAATTAATTTTAACCTTTTTGTCCATCAAATCATTTAAGAATATAGTACTCATTTCAGTTAACGTACCTGCTTTTCAGTAGGTTAAAGTACATTTTTTATTGTTTTTCAGCCATGACATTACTCCTTATCTAATTATTTATTGTCAAATAAATTCCTTTTTCCATGGTCTACTGTCAAACCTATCCTGCACTGTGCAACTTTTTATGAACTAAATACAAGACTGTACATTTTTTCCTGCCAAATTTATCCTCTTGGTCAAACCCAAATATCCATTCTATATATAAACCAAGTAACCAAATTGGTGACAAGGTTAGATGTAAATTCCTGTACAAGCTTGATATAGCCTCTGTCTTTCCTTTTTATCTTTTTCCTGATCATTATTAAGAGTTATTTATACTTCTGAGATCCTCAAAGCAAAATGAAATCATAAGGACATGTCAGGCAAATAGAGCAACACCATAAATAACTGAGTGGATCAGCCCCGAGTATATTAGCTTTCAATGGTCCAATAAATAATGTCTGAGGATATGCTATTTGCGTACCTCACAACCAGCTTCCAACCTCTCCTTCCAGAGGTGCCTCATATTGGTCCTTATCCTCTACTCCATATAGCCAATAGGACTGTTTCCATTGATTTAATTTAACATGATATTCCTACCTCAAGTCTTCTATTTACTCCTTTGATCTGTAGGGGCAGAAAGGTGACAATTCCTCTCACTTGCATCGTGTGGGTTAGGGCCAATATTCTGATAACAAAAGACAGGTTAACAAGAAAAAATCATATCAGATTTGTTTAATTATGGTTTTACTTGACATGGGAGCCTTTAGAAAGAAAACTAAAAGACACAAGGGAAGCCATCAGATTTTATGCTTAGGTTTAATGAAGAAGAGACAGCCATGTAAAAATGTGATTGGACAAAAAGGGTATTGATATAGTAGTAATAGATTGATTGGGGTAGGGGAGCAGTCCAGAAAGTCC
>NW_012119910.1:2437-4038 GCF_000951035.1 Colobus angolensis palliatus
TGAGGATATGCTATTTGCGTACCTCACAACCAGCTTCCAACCTCTCCTTCCAGAGGTGCCTCATATTGGTCCTTATCCTCTACTCCATATAGCCAATAGGACCGTTTCCATTGATTTAATTTAACATGATATTCCTACCTCAAGTCTTCTATTTACTCCTTTGATCTGTAGGAGCAGAAAGGTGACAATTCCTCTCACTTGCATCGTGTGGGTTAGGGCCAATATTCTGATAACAAAAGACAGGTTAACAAGAAAAAATCATATCAGATTTGTTTAATTATGGTTTTACTTGACATGGGAGCCTTTAGAAAGAAAACTAAAAGACACAAGGGAAGCCATCAGATTTTATGCTTAGGTTTAATGAAGAAGAGACAGCCATGTAAAAATGTGATTGGACAAAAAGGGTATTGATATAGTAGTAATAGATTGATTGGGGTAGGGGAGCAGTCCAGAAAGTCCCGTCTCTTTAGACTTTTCTTGACCTGTCTGTGCAGCATTCTTTCCTTCTAGGTATGGGGCAAAACCCTCTCTGGAATAGGAGTTTTATGACCTACAGTTAAATAAGGTAGGCCAGATTTATACAGAAAGGTGAGGGAAAATTCAAGTATTATTTTTAGTTTTATGGCTGGCTTTAAGGGAAAGTGGTTTCTATGACCCACATTGGAAAAAAGAGATTCTAGTTTCTATGGCTAGCCTTGGAGGAGAATGAGGCTGAGAGACAGAAGGTCAGGAGAAGGTCAGAGAGAAACTTTGCTTCTGAGGATGCTTCTGAGGCTTTCATTTGGGGTATCGTTTCCTGAATTCCAACAGAGTCATCTCTCATGTCTTCTGCAATCCAACCTATCTCCGTCTGGTGAGTTTGACTAGTCCCCCAGTGTCTAATATAGCCATCTCCTCTATAAAACCTTCCATCATGACTTCCTTCATTGCCCATCGTTTTTGGAAAGAAATTACTTCTTCTACTGAATTCTCCTAGTAAAGCTGAACATGTCACTCTTAAAATGCTCATCATTTGCTATGATTTCTTATTCATGTGTCACATCTACTAAACACCTGGTATAATGTTTCTCAATTGGGAATTTTTGCTGATTTAATGAATTAATTAAAATTATACTTTAAACTTGAAACATATTTAAAAGCTAGAAAAAGTTTATAGCTAGAGTTAAGACAAATTAAAGAATAAACTTCATAGTAAAAATAAGAGTAAAGGAGTAAGAAAATCATAAGCATTCCTATGTTGATAAGGAAAAGAAACAAAAATGTTCATCTTCTAAGCTAAGTTTTAACAATAAGAGTAATCATTCTAATAGGCTTCCATAATCATCTCAAGCTCCTTGGGATTTATCTAGTTTCTGTGATCATGAATGACAACATAATAAGGAGTTGTCAACTCTCTCAAATGTAGGACATTACAAGAGAAAGCAGCAGTTTTTAGAAAGAACACTTCAGATATGATACAAAGCAAAAAAAAAAAAAAACAATTTACAGGTGAAAAACTAGGTTAGGGGCAAAACAACAAATTTCTTAACTAGTCCTTAGGTCACTAATTTACTTCAAAGCCATTAGACCTAGAATAAGCCTGGCAAGGCCAACTCTACTTA
>NW_012119910.1:4878-22902 GCF_000951035.1 Colobus angolensis palliatus
CAGAGTCAAGATTCTAAGCAACACATGTGGCTCCAGAGCCTATGCTCTTATCCACTGCATATTACTGCCTCCTGAACATCTGTCAATTCTGTCTCCTGCTTACTATTCTCACCTCCTTGGCTTTATTTTGTTCAATGGCTCATCTTTTCTTGACTGGACTCTTGCAAAGGCAGTAATCATTTCCCTTGCTCCTTACCACCTACCCCTTTCCAGACAGTTCTTTTGTCCATACTGATGCTAGAGTTATCTTTATAAAGTACTGCTGTCTAATATTGTGACTATTATCTACATGTAGCTATTCAGAACTTAAAATGTGTTGTAAGTATAAATTACACTATACCTCAAAGGTTTAGTATAAAAAGTAAATATTTCAGTAATAATTTTTACATAAATTACATGTTGAAATTATGGGCATTTTGGATATACTGTATTAAACCAAATATAATATTAAAATTGATTTAATATGTTTGATAGGAAGAGAGGGAAGTGAGGGAAAGAGGAGAGTAATATACCCTGATGAGTAGTAAAATAGTGAAATAAGTTTAACATATACGGGAAGCCTTTGTTTCTTAAGGATAATTAGAACTGAGAAAGAACACTTAAAATGAATCCATAAAAAATGAAAAGCCAAAACTTCATAATAACTATTTTTAAATATTTAATGCAGATTTCATATGGAACAAAATGAAGGCCCAAATACTGTTCATTTTTATCTTGTGTTTAATAAAATTTATGTTGTTATTGAATCTATCCTGGATTCTTAAAATGAATTAGGAATGTACCAATGGGTAAGGTACTTTAAAAAATATTCATAGCATAACAGAGCTTACCTGGTTTAACTTTTGGATTCTCACTTGTCAATGGCTTTGTTTTAAGTAATTTGCTAGTACCATTTTTTGTGTGTTTTATCCTGTAACTTTTACAAATATTGCAATTTTACTTTTAATCATTTGCTTTTTATTTTCCTAAATTGTGAAAAGAGATTGACCTCAAAGATGTTGGAACAATGTCCAGAGATGAACATCATTTGAGTGAAGACTAATTTTCCTAAGTTATTAATAAATGACTTATGGTTACAATAATGATTGCTTCTCTATAACATGTGGAAACTTCAGGAATGCTGAAGACAAAAGTATAGTTAAAAAAAGACCTATGTTTAGTAGAAGGGCAATATTTAAATTATAGTCGAGGCAATATGACATTATACAGAAAAATGTAAAACCTCAGAATATAGAACCTAGTGTATTAAACAAGATTCTTCATTTAGCAATTAGGAAGAGTATGTCAAACCTATAAAGAGAAACCTTCTGAAGAGTATGGGGAGTGGCTCTTTTGAGAAACAGAAATACATCACAGAGTTGTTCCATGAACTAAAATTAGATACTCTTAGCAGTAAAGTATGTTATTATTCTACAAGACACTCAGAAAAGGATCAGAACTGCAAATCATGCATATGGCCTGAAGCTCAGAAAAAAATGTTTCTGTTTAGAACCAAAAAATATCCAATATAGACAGATTGTGTGCAAAGGGAACTAGGAACACAGTTCCCTGATGTCCAAATGAATGTCAATCCATTAACAGTGCTTTTTCACTCTAAAGAAGTTTTCCCTGCCTCAGGCTAAGTGGGTTGCCAGCACAGGGTGACACTGATGTGGATGGAGAAGACCATTACAATCAAAGAACTGTCAAGGATTTGCTGTCGGGGTTGATATTGCCTCAATAACAAACAATCTTTGTGAAGAGTAATTGATAACTGTAAAAATCATAGTTAAAAATCAAATCACAGTGTTCTTCTAAAATGTAAAAATCAACCACATCTACTCATCTTACAAAAAAGACAAATAATTTATAAAACATATACAAAATATTAGCAGTGAAGTATTTGAGAGTGAGCTCTTCTCAAAAATGAATTGTATGTCCATGTCTGTTTATCTGTGTCTACCTTCATGAACTTAACAAATGCTGACTCAGCCTGTAGCGTCAGGCCCTGTGGTAAGAGCTGGGTAGCATGGATGAAAAAGATTTCATCCTCTCCTTCATACAATTCAACAGATGTATAAGCCAGTTTCAGCAGACTTTCAAGCTAGTAGAGTACAGTTTGATTGTTGTTCCATTGATTTGGGATTGGTTTTCTATTGATTTGGGGGACAAATTCTGTAGTATGATCTGCGTGACTCCTAGTCCCATATGCTCTACCTTGGCATATGCAAATACTCATCACCACCACCCCCACACCTGTAGGATGAGTTGCCCCTCAATACCTGGGAAAAATAAAGAGCCCAATGAAATGAATTCCCTCAAGTCAGCCATGCTGTTGACTGTGCCCTAGCTTTAATAATCTACTGCCTGATAAGTCCCATTCTCCTGAGCTTCTCATCCCTCATTCTCCTTCAGTTTCCTATACTGTGTTTCCTGACCCTGAACCATCTGGGCAGGCCATTGGACACTCATTATCATTCGCCAATTCAATGTTTGATAAAGCATTGTTGATGAACACCTGCATCAGAGTTACCTGATTTCTAGCCCCCATCTAGATCAGCCGAATCAAAACGTGTCTGCACACACATGTGTGTATGCACATGTGTGTGCAGGTGCATGTGTGTGTATGTGCATGAAAGAAACAGAGTGAGAGAGGAAGTGAAAGGTAGAAAGACAGTGTTATGGGGTGGAATGTCAGAGACTGAATTTTATAAAGTGCTGCCAAGACAATTTTTATTCCTTCCAGGATTCCAAACTAACTCTCCAAACTAACTTTTCTCCCACTTCAGCCGTTCATTCTTTCCTAGTCTTGTTTGTTGGTTTTTCTCATTCATTGATCACTAAATTATTGTAAATACCAACCAGGCTCAGCTCTTGGAGTTCCCCTGCTTTCTACGATCATTTCCCTGCAGTCTCATGGCTTCATATATCATATGGTCACTCCCAAGCTTAAAGCTCCAGCTTGGACATTTCTGTTGAAATCCAGCTGCTTAGTTGATGTCTCCACTGAATGTCTAAGAGGTATCCAACACACAGCATATCCAAACCTGAGTTCTTGACTTTTCTCTCCAAACCTATTCCTCCTTCAACCATTTTCTATTGCAGCAACGGTAATTCTACCAGCCCAGTTACTCAAACCCGAGTGTGGCACCATTCCTTACTTCTAACTTCTTTTCTCTTCCTTACTCTGTATATCCTCTGCTTCAATTTTTCCATAATCTTTATCAACATAGAACATACTATATATTTTATTTGTTATATTAACGGTCATCCACAATCTCATAAATTCAAAGATTATTATCTGTTTTTTTTCCCCCTCTTGGCTATGTCCTCACTTCCTAGCATGACGCTTGGTACATAATTGGCACTCAGTAAATTTTGTTTTGTTTTGTTTTGTTTTTGAGATGGAGTCTAGCTCTGTCACCCAGGCTGGAATGCAGTGGTGCGATCTCTGTTCACTGCAACCTCTGCCTAACGGATTCAAGAGGTTCTCATGCCTCATCCTCTCCAGTAGCTGGAATATAGGCACCCGCCACCACATCTGGCTAATTTTTGTAGTTTTACTAAAGATAGGGTTTTACTATGTTGGCCAGGCTGGTCTCAAACTCCTGAGCTCAGGTAACCCACCTGCCTCAGCCCCCCAAAGTGTGGGATTACAGGTGTGAGCCACCACACCTGGCCTTTGTTAAAAAATAAACAGAACAGTACCTAACACATAGTAGAGACTTATAAATATTCAGTGAGAAAAAATGAATGAGGTTTTACCTGATCATTCTTAAAATAATAGATTCTTCGATAATCTCCCAAATTCCTGAGCACTGCTCCCACTTTGTAGTTCCAGGATTACTTCCAGCCCATCTTATTTTTTTTTCAAGTCCATGTTTTGCTACAATGTGGAAATCTATGAAAGAGTAAATGTGAACATCACCTCAGAGTCTACAACCAAGTAGCAAGAGAAAGCTATACATCTTCAGCGTCACTACTGCTATGATTAACAAGCCATTGATAAGATTACATCTAGTTGGAAAACTCTTGCTGTAATAAGTCATGTGTGGATACCTCCTGGGAAAAATATCTTATTAATTCTGAAAGAAGATTTTTTATTTGAACCTGGAGATTATTAGTCAAGCAATGTTTTCTAAACTGGCAGACATCAGACTACATATGTATTTGTTTGACCTATGTAATTGTTTGAATTTTTTTAATGCAATACCGATACTTAAACATTAGGTGATCACATGTAAAAATCCAGATTTCAAGTTTATTCTGAAAGATTGATAGATCTGTGTTGCTGGGCCTGCATATCTGCACAACAGTCAGCAGATCTATTAGTTGCTCCCTCCTTATGGGCAGTGGTCTCTCCAACTTGCCACAATTGCTATTCTGCCAGATTCACTAATTCACATTATCTTCCTGGTCCCTGTGGGCACGTGAGTTGGCAACAATGACTTAAGAGCCCAGATTCTTGCAAAGATAACTAGTACTTAAAACTCAGACTGCTTAGTGCTGTGAAGCAAAGAAGGAAATATATAGGCTAAAACATTACTCCTCTGGGGACAATACATGGGCTAAAGACTCTCTCAAACTCGGGGCTTACAATTTTGTAAACCAAACCAAGCAGAAATGCTGTGCCATATTCTAATGCTCTCCCATTGGTAATAGTCTGCAAACACAGAAACAAAAATAATTCTTTTGGTTTCATCCAAAACAATAATGAGTAAGGATGCCGATGGTGGGGGAGTGAATCCTTTACTTTTAAAGGGGTTTGCAGTGAAAACTCCTATTCCTCTTACATTCAGCACACAGCATGCTTTGGTGACAGATGGTCATTCCAAGTGCTGTGGTCTGTCTCAATATATAATGACAAATATATAAACCTTCTGTTGCACAGCATAGGCATGAGGCTTAAACACCTGCTTCAAATTACTCTCATACCATAAACAGTCTTGGAAATTGGAAATCCCTGTGTTTTAAGAAAGGAAGAGGCGCCACAGCCAACTACACTAAATTGGGTAGGCTTGGGTCCAGTGAGCAGTAAAAAAAGAAAATTATGCCTGGAGCTACTGGCAAACAGCTAATGGTAATAATAATATTACTGAGTAGGAATACAGTTAAAATCGATTGCTGCAGAAATCTTGTACATTCTCAAATCTGTACTTAAACTAATGATGTATATTTTATTTTTCACCTCTCTCAAGTTTTCTTTTAAATGTGTTATATCTGGAATGCTTCTCGGGGGAATTTTAAGATGGGAATGTTTTGATGTTCTAATTAACAGAAGGATTAATGGCATTCTCTAATATTATTTCTTCCTATGTCTATCAAATGATTAATTACCAATATTTCACTCAAGAACTAAACTGCTAACATTTCAGCTCATCTAGCAATTCTATCACAAGAAGAGATCTGAATTCTTGTCAGTCTAATGAAGTTGTCACTGCACTTTCCTGATTCCTTCAGGGAAACATCTACCTACTTGAAGCTCTCAAAATGAAGCACTGTCAAATTACTGAAAGGCTGCACATCATCCAATAATTAACCTGGAAAGATCACTTGCCAATGGCGTTATGCCATGACAGACAGATGTTCCTGCTACCTATCTGAAAAAAGAGGGCAAATGTTCTGAAGTAGACATACTCTGTGTTCCTTCTTGTGGGTATGCATTAGTCATTTATTAAGCTTCTCCTTTTGCACTGTGTGAAAATTAAAGATAGTTTTCAGTTTATTGATTGACTGACTAGATCATTTTAAAAGCAGACGTATCTTTAAAGTAATTATGCAACTGACTTCAAGATTGGAGGACTGCAAATAGCTTGTCGGAATGCATGTCGAAATGACATTGCCTTTCGTATTCATAACAGTTAGAGTATATGAACACTATAATCAGATACATGCCAAGATACACAAAAATAAATGCAATATTAATAAGCGAATATTTGAAGCCCACCTTATTTCCCATATGCAAACACCCAGAGTTAGATTCTCACTATAGATCAGGCTGGGCAAATTTTTAAAATCCTGTGCCACTGTTGAAGAAAAAAATGCTTTCTGGACTAATGGCAATTTCAAGGAATTAAAACAGCATTGCTAAAATATATTAGGATCAAAGCTCTGCACTTCATTCTTGGTGGACCAAAAAAATATAATTTGTGCTCTTGTAGACATTACATCTAAGCAAATTTAACAATTGTATTTAGAAATTAAACCTCTTTAGGCACTTAGCTATTAATACTTGAACCCATAGAGTAAATATTTGTTTTCAATATTAAGAAATAATTCCCTACTGTTTCCAAAAAAATGAAAAAGGTATAATATAAAATAACAGTATCCCTCTCAAATTCACATTCTCAACCCCCAGAGATAAGCAGTGAACAGATATTTTGTGTATCTCTCCAAAATTTTTATGCTCATATTGTAGATGAAACCACACTCATCATTCTGTCCCTGCTACTTTTCTTTAACGATATACTTTGGAGAGCATCCATTATTATTATGTGAAGATAGATCTACTTCATTGTGTTTAACAGATACATACTGAATTGATATACCATGGTTATTTCAATATTCTCTTGCTGTTGGTCATTTTGTTTGTTTCCTGATTTTATCTGTTAAAACAATGCTGCAATGAACAAAGGAATAACTTTCTAACAGTGTTACTTAAAAAATGCAATATATTGTCTTAAAAAGTTGGGGGAAATTACTCAATCTTCTGTAAGTGATCAGAGCCAGAGAAGAAGTTTTAGTGAGGAGGGCCAGAGAAGAAATTCTAACTCAATGATTGCTTCAAGTAACATCATTGTTACCATCATCCTAGTCACATAGAAATCATACCCAAATGTTCATATATGCCCAGTCTTCAAGGGTGTTATCATATCTCTAGCTACAAGCTTAAATATCCCACAACTATTTGTAGAAGTATATGAAGGTTTCAAAAACTTGTGAGGTGTGTGTGTGTGTGCGCGCACGTGTGTGTGTAGGTGTGGCTCTTTTTCTCTTTCAGTCTCTATATACTTATACCTATTCTGTCTCATTCATGCATGTGTGTGTGTGTGTGTGTGTACTTCAAATAGATTTGTGGAATATTCTTATTATAACTGTATTACATATTTGGGGTCCCCAGACTTCTTTGATAACCCTTTGGTGTAGGGTAAACCTAAAAGATGACAAAAAGTATTCTGACTCACAAAATCTTAAGAGATGGTAAAGATCTCACGACAGTTAGAGCATGGGTGTACTAAGCCTAGGTCCAAAATTAACATTTAAATTAAAATCTGAAAATATCTTTCTGTAACTTCACTGTGGCCTTTCAATTTACAAGCTTGCTTTTAACCAAAATTTTCTGATGGTTATAGAAGAAATATTATAAGGTGATGTTGGGGAAAGCTAGCTGGCCATTGTGACATTCATCTTTAATTCAATGCCTCATCTTGAAAGGTCTTCTCTTGTATTTTCCTTATGATCTTTAGGCATTTTATGGCCCTCAACTTGAGCCCCTCCCCGGTTGTCAATATCAATTAGACAAATCCAAAGAGTGAAGGAACTTGTGAGCTCTCCTTCTGTCAGTCAAAGGATAATAGCATTTTTGCATTGGAGTAAGCACCCAGTGGAGTCAATTGGTCACTATGAATTCCAAATTTGAGCCACCTGCCAATGGATTGATGACTCACTGAGTCATAAAAACTTTTTTCATAAATGCACTACCTTTTCATAATGTTCAGGAAAAATCTGTAACTTTTTAATATGCTTCTGGATAATCAACTCTATATTGTCTTTGACCACTTTATTTCACACACACACACACACACACATCTTGTTAATACTTCAATGTACATACTTCTTTTCCCATTTACCTGATGATTTTCCTAGACAAATATCAGTTTTGACATATTTATGGTAATCTCATAACTTTTCATTGTTTTGCTTTTAGTTAATCTGTTTGACAGATTTAACAAAATTTAATAAATTTTAAAAGTAATAATTTAAAACGATTTAATAAATTCTTTATTTTACCTGAACCCTGACTTACTACCTGCACTAAGTGTGAAACAGAGCATAATTCTTGGAACCTTAGCAAATTCTTCCAAAAAACACTGGGCCAATTGCCCTACCCAGTGATTTTTGGCTAGAGAGGACCTAAGTAAGAGCTTTGGTAGAAGTGTAACTGAGAAAGAAGTCAAAATACCATGACCCTTTGGATGCACAACTTTGATAACAAAGGAATACATGATAAGCAGAGCATCCTCTATTACAATCTTTCAGACCTCTGCTCATCAATCTGGGCTATATATCAGAAACATCTGGTGAGCTTTTAAAAATTTCTTATGTTTGGGCCATACCTCAGAATCATTAAATCAAATTCCTTAGAGATAAGGCCCAGGTATTGACAGTTTCTAAAATTCCCCGAGAAGTTCAAATGTGTAGCCACATTTGATAACCAGTTATTCAGAGTACAGTAAGCAGCCATGTAACAGAAAAATGTCAAGCCTTTCAAGAGGAAAGCTGTGTCCATTGGTCATTAGTCCAGACTTTTTCACAAGGAGATGGTATCTCACCAGCATTGGTTGAATGCCTGTGATGTGATGAAGACTAAAGATATATTGTTTCATTGGACCCTTCCTGTAATAGAAGAAGAAATATACATTTGGTTTCTGCTCCTGGTTCCAGACACAGAACTCTTAAAACTCTTATAGATAGGGGCACTAGGAGAATTTTTGTTCTAATATTTGGTCTTTGACTTCAGTTCCTGCCACAGAGTTCATAAGACCTATGTAATTTCCTGAGTGGCAGGAACATTTGACACAGAGCGCCTAAATCCCTTGGAGTTTTCTGAGTGATAGGAACATCTTGTGTTCTAATGAGAGAACTTTTGGTGTGCTCCTGGGCAGCTTTAGGATGAGGGCTGGTTGTCAGGGGAACCAACTGCGTGATGAGAATGTTGGAACTTTCAGTCCCACCCCCCGGCCTTTGTGGAGTGAAAAGGGACTAAATGTTGAGTTGATTGCCAATGACCAGTGACTTAATCAATTATGCCTACTTAATGAAGCCTCCACAAAAGCCTAACAGAACAGGATTCAGGGAACTTATGGATTGCTGAGCACATGAAGGTACTTGAAGAGTGGTGCACTTGCATAGGGCATGGAAGCTCCATGGGCCTTCTCACATACCTTGTCCTATATGTTTCTTTCATTGGGACATTCATCTATATACTTTATTGTATAATTTATATTAAGTGTGTAAACATAAGTAAAGTGTTTCCCTGAGTTCTGTGAGCCACTCCAAAAAATTAATTGAACCAAGGAAGGAGTCATTGGAACCCTGATTTCCACTCAGTTAGTCAAAAACACAGGTCACAAATTGGGGCTTACAATTGACGTCTGACGTGAAGGCAATCGTGTGGAATTGAATCTTTAACCTGTGAGATCTGATACTCTCTCCAGGTAGATGGTGTCAGAATTGAATTGAACCATAGGGCAATCCAGTTGGTGTCCACTGGAGAACTGCGTGGTATGTATGGAGACCTCTCTCCCACATCTGGTGTCAGAAGCATGTTGAGTGGAGTGTGAGAGCAAGAAAAACTATCTATTTTTTCAGACTCACATAAGTCTTTGCAATCTCCATTTTATAGATGAGAAAACTGAGGCTCAGATAACTTACCCAAAGCCGACAGATTTAAGATTCAACCCCAAGACTGCAATGCTCCAGAGTCCATGCTCTTTTGTGCTGCACCACACTTTCACTGCATTCCGAAACAGAGAGTAGCTATCTGTCACCACTGTAAATTCTATCTTATTTCAGGCCTCCTGGGGTTTTCTGTCATTGGGTTTCATGTCTGACTCCTGGAAATTCTCTCAGATAGGAAATGAAGAAGAGAAGGAGTTCTAAACACACAGAGAATTCTATTTTACTGAGAACAGCCATTCAATCAACCAAGCTCTGTGTCTCTGACATTCTGATAACAGAAAATAATTTCTTTTTCTTTTTTTTCTTTTCTTTTCTTTTTTTTTTTGCAGGCTCCCTGGCACATCAGTACCAAGTTTCTCATGTCACGTCAACTTCGATTTCAATTTTACCCTAGGACGCATGCATCTCAGCATGGTCAGCTCAGCAGCATATCAATGATGGCAAAATTTAACAGCCTTTAAAAGACAGATGGATGAAAAGGATTCCAAAATGCTTTTCAGGACATCCATGAATCATCTGCTTTCAATGGAGTGATATTTTAGAATCACCCACCCAAGCTGACACCAATTCTGAATGGCAAGGTCTCACCCTTCTTATGAAGATAACTTCCAATGCCATTAGTCTCCTTAATGCAGGCTTAGCACCAATGAAACTATTTCTGCTGCTGCCTGGCATGGACAGATAGAAGAATGTTTTCCTTGGAAAAATACTAGAAATCATTTTAAAACTTTAACCCCATAGTTTAACAAAGTCCAGTAAGCTATATGCCTTGACTACATCACTCAGGCTTCTGACAGAACTGAAAAGATCTGAGACTTCACACTATTTTTTCAATAGTAAGTAAAGGCTAGTGAAGATCTACCTAGAATCCTTTACCCTTTCATTACCAATACATGATACTAGTGCATATTTCACAGATTTATGGTAAAAATTGAAAGAGGAATGGGAGAAATTAAAGGTTACTCAGCAAATTATGTGGCACTTAATAAATTTCAATACATTTTAGTATTTTCCCTCAATTTTTTATAACTTGCTGAAGTTTCCATATTTAAAGATTCTAAAAGCAAATTTCACTCAGAGAAAACACTTTAATTTTAAACAGGATATTTACTTCTACCAAAAAAAAAAAAGAAAACTATTCAGTCTATCATATTTTCTTCTTTTCTCTAGCTACCAGGAGTCCCAGTATTTTTCTTTTTTCAAAGTAATGTGAAGCTGCATGCTTCATAGAATTTATCAAAAATAAATGAAAGAATTTGTATAGAACAGAATAAATGAATATATTTATTAAAAAAAAAAGCATTTCTTTCTTTCTTTTTGTTTTTTTGAGACTGAATCTCATTCTGTCGCCCAGGCTGGAGTGCATTGGCGCGGTCTCGGTTCACTGCAAGCTCTGCCTCCAGGGTTCACGCCATTTTCCTGACTCAGCCTCCTCCTGAGTAGCTGGGACTACAGGCATCTGCCACCACACCCGGCTAATTTGTGTGTGTGTGTGTGTGTGTGTGTGTATGTGCGTGTATTTTTAGTAGAGACGAGGTTTCACCATGTTAGCCAGGATGGTCTGTATCTCCTGACCTCGTGATCCACCTGCCTCGGCCTCCCAAAGTGAGAAGCATTTCTTACACTTAAGCTTCAAAAGAAAAAGAGCCATCATGGTGTTAATATAAGATAAATTGATTTAATATTGACCGGTCTGCTATATTGATAGATAGATTACAGGAAGATTAGATAGACAGATCACTAGGTAAAATTTCCTCTTCCTGCCTATTCCTTTTGTTCCTTTACTTTTGTCTATCATTTAGTATTAAGGCCTTTTAACCTATAATGTCAATAATTTTATTTTAAGCTATCTCAATTCTTCCAAAAGGTGCAATACAAATAAATGCATAGATGTGTACACAAAAATGTTATTTCTGTATATATTCCTTATTTTTGTTTCAGCATCAGAGAATGAGAATTCAACCCAATTTTATTTATTCAATAAACATTATGTGCCAGTCTTTGTCCTAGGCAATAGGATAACAATAGTGAAGGCAATGTCTCCTGAGGATAACACTGTAGAGAAAGTCTGTCCTTTTGACTTGGATTAAATCAATGAACTAGAGCTGTATGTACCAAGATATCAATCCCCTCAGCTCTTCAGGTGGTTGAGATGGGGTCTGAATTTTCTGGAGCACTGAAATCTAGAGTTACATATCCAATTATGTACTAGACCGGACATCACTATCTGGTGTTTCTTAGGCATGCAAGCCACTAGTCCACTTCTCCCTGTGTGCGCTACAAACACAGTCAGTTCTTATTATTCACTAATTCCATATTTTCTAATTTACCTACTTGTCAAAATTTATTTGTTACCCCAGAACCAATATTCACAATGTTTTCACAGGAGTTCACACACACATGTGCAGAGAGGTGCATTTTTGGGTTCTATTTTGGGTTCTCTGACATGTACTTTCCAGGCTGAGACTGAACAAGATGACAATCTGTGTTCTTATTACAGTTCTCATACTATAAACAAGTGTCCTTTCTGTCCTATAAGCAAGAAGTCTATTTAGTGTCACATCTTTCACATTTTTGTCCATTTTTTGGTGTGTTTGCTGTTTAGTATTACTCCCAAGCACAGCACCAAAGTTGTGTCTAATGTTCCTAACTGCAAGATGGCTGTGATATGCCTTACAGAGCTTAAAAAACACCAGCATAGAAAAAATTTACTCAGACATGAGTTATAGTGCTATTGGTCATGAGCTCAGTGGTAATGAATGACCAATATATATTTTTAAAAGTGTCTTTAAACAGAAACTAGAATGGGATGACTAGAACAAAGTTATACATTGATGAGCTGATGAGAATTTTGGGCCAGAGGCTTGTAAAATCCTGACTCTGCATTTCCTCCATGAGCAATGGTTCGGCATTTGCTAATTCAGTGTCCACAATGACTTTATAGGATATATTATAACAAATAATGAGAATAAATTGTATTGCCATTTCCTAGATGTGCTATAATGCAAAAAAAGGCTATGAAAAAATTATTTTAGATGGGAAAAGACAGATAAATTAATAATATGTTAGTTATGAATAAACAGAGTGATGTCAAATCCCATGAGGAGAATTAAATGGAGTAAAGATAAAGACTGAGAGGAATGGGAACACATAAGAGTAGATGGTCAGAAGAGTCCTCATGGATAGGGTAGCATCTGTGCTGATCCCTGAATACCTAGAAGAAGCCAGTCATGAAAATGGAGTCATGGGATAAGGGATTCCAGGCAGAGAGTAAATATAAAGACCATAAAGCAAGAATAGGTTCGGTATATCCCAGGAACAGAAAGAAGGCCAGTGTGACTGCAGCATAGTTTATTGGGGTATAGGAAAGAGGGAAGGTGAAGGGAGCAGAAGGTAGGGTCTGCATCATAGAAGGACTTCTGGGCCATGGTAACAAGTTTTATAATTTAAGTATAAACAAAAACCATTTGAGAACTCTAAGCAAACAAATGATACGATTTCATGAGCATTTTTAAAACCTACTGTTGGCAACTGTGTAAAGAATGAACTGTAGATAGGCCAGGAAGAAAACAGAAAGAACTGGTAAACGGCCATGGCAGGATCTCAGATGAGAGGCAGTGGTGGCATGACTGGAATTATAGCAGTAGGGATGGAGAAAAATGAGCCTATTCAGGCTGCTTACAGCACTTGTGAATAATAAGTTCAAATGAAAGAAATTCAAGCTATCTTTTAGGTGGCTCAAGTCATTTGGTGGAGATTGGTACTTGAGGGAAGAATGATTCTGGATAAAAGAAATCTTGGGTTCTGCTGGAGGTGTCTGGGATGCAGTTGTAAATATAACTCTGAAGTTCAGTGATAAAGTCAGAGCTGGAAATATAAATTTGGATATCATTGGCAAATACATGTCATTTAAAGCCTAGATACTGAATGTGATTACCCAGCAAGAGGAATAGAGAACTAACAACAAATCTTGGATAGAACAACATTAAGGACAAGTATAGACAAAGGGAAAGTCAGCAAAGAAAACCAAGGCGATAATCCCAGTTGAAGTAGAAAGGAAACTAGGACTTAAAAAGATCTTAATTCTCTCACAGGTATTAGAAGAGTCCTAGAATTATATAAATTTGGTTGTCTGTATTATGGAAGTTTTAATTCTGTATGCATTATGGCAGTTTATGTCTGTATTGCGAGACAGAATGACCAAGATTACCAGTATGTTGTTATTCTTCTTATTATTATTTGCTTAATCAGTCAACATTGATATTAAATATTTTCCTCCATCAATGTGATACATTTCCTCTTGAAATTTTATACCTGAATGATTTTTATAACTTTATTAAAGCAACAAATACATACAATGAATAAACTTTTTTGAACCGCAGATAAATTATTCACTGCCATAAGCTGCAGACCTTGAACTCTCAGGCAGTGGAAAGGAGCATAGCAATGAAGGTCATTCTCCAGGATACACAACTGCAGCCCATATGCTATGTTTGGTACCCCTACATTTGACATTCTCAGTTGTTTTTGGCAACTGAGATTACCTATTTCTAAATTAAGCAATAAAATTCTGAAATATGGCTACAGTTGCAGATGGGCAAGTACAATAAACCTAATGATAATTTTGCTTGTTTGTTATCCTTATTATGATTATCAACAGAACTTAGGGGATTTTTATTCATTTAAAATCATTTGTTATTATAAACGATGGAAAACTAGGCCTGCTGCCATCAACTGCAGGCACAGCCCAGAGATGGATAAAGATGCATATAGCACTCTCATATGGTATCTTTTTACTCCATGTTGAAACCAAATCAAACTTGGGATGACTACCTTATAAAGGAAAATATCTTCTACCTCTCTGCCAAAACCCTCACATGACCTCACTCTGTCACCCATCTCCAATCCCAAACAAACTCAGGTTCATGTTTAGAAGCTTTCTCCTTCTTCTCTTCTTTCATTTATATCAAGGACTGTGTCTAATTTATCTCTCTGTCCTCAGTAACCAGCACAGTGGCCAGTAAATCCTAGATTCTCAATACATGTTGAAATAAAATGGTACTTCGACTTACAATTGTCTTGCTCTCTAAAGTCTTCTATGTTTTCATGCAGAACCTCTTATTCTTTTAGTTTAACTAATTAATTATAATTTGTGGGGTTTTTGTTTTATAAAAAGGTCAATAGATATTCTGTAGCATGTACCATAGACAGGATCCTACACTTAAAAGAGTAGCTGTTTCAAAGACCTGGCCCATGGGAAATTGGCTAGTTGTCTGATGAGTAATCAAGATACTTTTAAAATATCAAAATAAGTACATAAGTGCTAAACATGTAGAACACAGCAGCCATACCAAAGTAGTTCAAAGGAAAGACAGCTCATGTGTCCTGGAGCCACTGGGGAAAGTTTTTTAGAAGAGGCAGGATTTGGCCAGGTGCAGTGGCTCATGCCTGTAATCCCAGCATTTTGGGAGGCCGAGGTGGGCGGATCACTTGAGGTCAGGGGTTTGAGACCAGCCTGGCCAACATGGTGAAACTCTATCTCTACTAAAAATACAAAAATTAGTAGGGCATGGTGGTAGGTGCCTGTAATCCCAGGTACATAGGAGGCAGAGGCAAGAAAATCGCTTGAACCCGGGAGGCAGGGGTTGCAGTGAGCCAGGATCCCAAGATTGCACCATTGCACTCCAGCCTGGGGACAAGAGCAAGACTTCGTCAAAAAAAAAAAAAAAAAAAGCAACAGCAGTAGCAGCAGAAGCAGAAGCAGAATTTAAAAGCTGAATCTCAAGGATAGGATAGAAGAGAAGGATGAAGAATACCTTCCTAGAATAACAAATACAAACGAGAGTCCAGAGCTGGGAATGTATCATAGCTTTTAAGGACTAATCAGTAAAACAATTTGTTGGGAGTAAAAGATCAGTAACAAACAAACAAAAAAGCAAAATTAGAAAGATAAGTTGGGAACTTGGGGCCATGTTCTAGAAGATTATTTTTAAGTTCTGAATTTCTTTTAAAAGCAAGAGGCGACTAATAGTTTTGTAATTATTACTGAGGACAAAGTTCAACTGGAAGACCATTTTCAGATGCTTTCAAGAAAGGCAATATTACTGAGGCCAGTAAATCTAGTAAGGATATTGTTAACATAATATAAAAAATTCAGGATTGGTTGTGAAAAGTAATTGAATATCCTGATTGATTAAATGTGACTGAAGCAGAAAGACGTGAAAGTTAGAATGAACGTTTCCAGCTGGAGTAGCTAGAGAAATGATGATATTGTTGACAGATGTAAGGAAGACAGGACAGATCAAAGGGGAGCTGTTAGGAAAGAAAAGAGAGTTCTAATTTAGACCTATTGACTCTGGGTGTCATCGAAACAAGATGTCTACTTGATAAAGACACCTACTAAGAAGGTAAAGATATGGGACTGGATATCATAATGGAAATCTTTCCAGACTGCCTGAGAGATGCAGGCAATCATTTAGCCTCATATTACATGTATGTCCAGCTTTCAGTAAAGGCTGGCTTTTAGACATTTCATACATTTTGATAGTATTTTGAACTAATGTCTAAGAGGAATTCATGTGGGCCCCTGTGAACCAAAATAAACAAATAAATAAATAGACAAATCTCTGATCTTTAAAATATCTCTAAGTACCACTATTTATAAGCATATTCACCATGAAAAAGCACTTAAAATAGCTACCAATACAGGAGAAAATTTGGTTCCAAAGAGAACACGGGACTATGGGAGACCAGGTGTTTACCGCCATGCTAATTAACCATCTTCTGTTAGGTAACTCACAAATTACTTGGCCTTTGCTTTCTCTTCTTTAAATGACATTAGGCCAGATAATCTAGAACCTCACTTCTAGAGTTTAGATCCCTATTTCTATGTAATTCTTTTGCACTAAAGTATCAAAACTTATAAAGAATGTTGTGTGTAAGAGAACAAAAATACAGAGGAAAGAAAGATGAGAGGCTCTTTACTAAGAGCCACTTGTTCATCAGGGCAAGCTGCCTCCTTTGCATTATGTTAGGCTTATTTAAAAAATAAATTTTGTGTCTGTTGACTATTTAAGGTAACTAAATGATTCTTCAGGCATGCAACAACATCAATGGAGGAAGAATTCTAGTGGAAATGAATAATAAAGGAATCTTTTAATGTGTATACATTTAATGAGTAAAAGGACATGCACTATTTTTTCTTAATGCGACTGATTCTTCCAGGAGGAGCCAACACATTCTGTGTTCTTACTGCACAAATCAAAGAATAACCACATGAAGGAATCCAATATCCACTCTTACCATTTATTATTCCTGACGCTTTATATATATAAAATGCATAACCTCACTGATTCCTCAAAATAGTCATCTAAAGTAGGTACCATTCTGATGTTAGGCATTTTCAAATGAAGAGGTTGAGGCTAAATAGTTTGATTAACTTATTCAACTGTCACTTGATTAGTACATGCTAGAAACAAGATTCTAATGCAGAGTTTATTACAAAAGTATTTTCTTCACTATACTTCTACTATTACCAAAATTTAAGAAAATAATATTATAGTGATATTAATAAAAAATATTTGGGGGCGGAGCAAGATGGCCGAATAGGAACAGCTCCAGTCTCCAACTCCCAGTGTGAAGGACACAGAAGAACGGTGATTTCAGCATTTTCAACTGAGGTACTGGGGTCATCTCACTAGTGAGTGCCGGACAATCAGTGCTGGTCAGCTGTTGCAGCCCGACCAGCCCAGCGAGAGCTGAAGCAGGGCGAGGCATCGCCTCACCTGGGAAGCGCAAGGGGGAAGGGAATCCCTTTTCCTAACCAGGGGAACTGAGACACACAACACCTGGAAAATCGGATAACTCCCACCCCAATACTGCGCTATAGGCTAACGGGCACACCAGGAGAATATACCCCACGCCTGGCCGGGAGGGTCCCACGCCCACGGAGCCTCCCTCCTTGCTAACACAGCAGTCTGCGGTGATCTAACCGCAGGGCAGCAGCGAGGCTGGGGGAGGGGCGCCCGGCATTGCTGAGGCTTAAGTAGGTAAAAAAAGCCCCTGGGAAGCTCCAACTGGGTGGAGCTCACAGCAGCTCAAGGAAACCTGCCCATCTCTGTAGACTCTGCCTCTGGGGACAGGGCTCAGCTAAAAAAATAACAGGGAAGCAGCAGAGACCTGTGGAGGCGCGAACAACACTGTCTGACAACTTTGAAGAGAGCAGTGGATCTCCCAACACGGAGGTTGAGATCTGAGAAGGGACAGATTGCCTGTTCAAGTGGGTCCCTGACCTCTGAGTAGCCTAACTGGGAGACATCCCCCACTAGGGGCAGTCTGACACCCCACACCTCACAGGGTGGAGTA
>NW_012119910.1:25531-30676 GCF_000951035.1 Colobus angolensis palliatus
TACATATGTAACAAACCTGCACGTTATGCACATGTACCCTAGAACTTAAAGTATAATAAAAAAATAAAATAAAATAAAATAAAATAAAAAAAAAACTGGAGAGAAGCATCCTGAGAAACTGCTTGGTGATGTGTGCATTCCACTCAGTGAGTTATAACTGTCTTCTCATAAGGCACAGTTTCAACACTGTTCCTGTAAAACCAAAAGAGTGATATTCGGAGCACATTGAAGACTATGGTAAAAAGTGAAATGTTGTCCAATAAAAAACAGAAAGAGGCACTCAAAGAAACTGCTCTCTGAAATGTCCATTCTGTTCACAGGGTTAAGGCATACTCTACATTTCCCTGTTTGAACGTCGGTCTTTGAGGTTCCGCAAAGGGAAATAAATTGCAACCGGGAGACTGTGTGAGGCAAGGAAAAGTCTTCCGTCGAAAATCAGAGAGAAGCTTTCTGCACAACTCTTTTGTAATGTTTGTATTCATCTAATAGAGTTCAATCATTCTTTGGATTGAGCAGTTTGAAATCGCTCTTTCTGTGAAATCTGAGAAAGGATCTTTGGAAGCAGTCTTTAGAATATCCTGAAAAAGAGATAACCTCACAGAGAAAACAGAAGGAAGCGTACTGTGAAACTGCTCTGTGTCACGTGAATTCCGCTCACACAGTTAAGCTTCTCTTTCCATTGAGCTGTATCATAACACTGTTTTTGTTTAGTTTGTGAAGGGATATTCTGGAGGGCTGGAGGGTTACGGTGAGAAAGGAAACATCTTCAAATAGAAACTGGAGAGAAGCTTTCTGAAGAGCTGCTTTAGACGTGTGCATTCCACTCACAGAAATATACCTTTCTTCTCCTAGAGACTTCTGGGATCTCTCTTGTAGAAAGAGCTACAAAACAGATATTCGGGAATATAGGGAAGTCTATTGTGAAAAAGGAAATATATTCAGACAAAAACTGGAAAAAAGATTTCTGTTAAACTGCTTTTTGTTAGATATATTCATTCATCTCGCTTAGTTGAAACTTTAATTATATTATGCAGTTTGGAAACTCCATCATGCACAGATCCACGAAGGGATGTTCAGAAGCACATTCAGGCCTGCGGTGAATGAGGAGATATCTTCAGATAAAAACTGGAGACTAGCTTTCTGAGAAGCTATTTGTGATGTATGCATTCCACATAGGGAGTTATACCTCTTTTCTCACAAGGCAGTGTTTGAACACTGTTCCTGTGAAACCGAAAAAATTATATTTCGGAACGCATTGAGGACTATGGTGAAGAGTGAAATATCCTGAAATAAAAATGAGGAATAATCGTTCCAAGAATCTGTTCTCTGACAGGTGCATTCACTTCACAGTGTTAATGCTTACTCTATGTTGCTCAGTTTCAAAGCTCTGTCTTTGTAGAATCTGTGAAGGGATATTTAGTGACGCCCGGAGGGTTGTGCTGAGCAAGAAAATGCCTTCCGATGATACCTGCAGAGAAACGTTCTGAGCAACTGCTTTGCGATGTGTGTATTCTTCTCCTAGATTTAAACAATTCTTTGGATTGAGGAGCTTCAAATCAATGTTTTCGTGGAATCTGAGGAAGGATATTTGGGAACGATCCTTAGAATATGGAGAAAGAAATATCCTCAGTTAAAATCCAGAGTGAAGCTTTCTGTGAAACTGCTCTGTGTCATCTTAATTCCTCTCACTCAAATAAGCCTCCCTTTTCATTGTGCAGCTTTCTAGCCCTGTTTATGTATAGCGTGTGATGGGATATTCGGGTGCACTTTGATGCTTATGGTGAAAAACGAAATATGATCTGACCGAAACTGGAGAGAAGCTTTCCAAGAACTGCTTTGTGACGTGTGCATTCCAGTCACAGTGTTATACCTCTCTTCTCATACAGCGTGGGGTAAACTCTTTTGCAGAAACAGTTATCAAGTCATATTTGGGAGCATGTTGATGCCGATGGTGAAATGGGAAATAGCCTCAGAAAAAACTGGAAAGAAGTTTCTAGGAAACTACTCTGTGATATGTGTAATCATCTCACATAGATAAAGCTTTCTTTACATTACACAGCTTGGAAATTCTCATTAACGGATCCACGAAGGGACCCTCGTGAGCACACTTAGGACTATGGTGAAAAGGAAATATCTTCAGATAAAAACTGGAAAGAAGCTTTCTGTGAATCTGCTTATTTCTATGTTTATTCTTATCACATAGATGAAGCTCCTTTTTGATAAGTTTTTTCATCTCACATAGATGAAACTTTATTTTCATTACACAGCTTGCAAGCTCCCTCGTGGTTGGATCTGCAAAGGGAAATTTCGGATCACATTCGGGCCTATGGTGAAATAGGAAATATTGCCAGATAAAAACTGGAGGAAAGCTGTCTGAGAAACTGCTTGGTGATGTGTTCATTCCACTCAGGTAGTTATAACTTTCTTCTCATAAGGCACAGTTTGAACACTCTTCGTGTCGAACCAAAAGAGTGATTTTCGGACCACATTGCAGACTATGGCAAAAAGTGAAATGCCATCCAATAAAACACAGAAAGAAGCACTCGAAGAAACTGCTCTCTGACATGTCCATTCTTTTCACAGTGGGAAAGCTTACTCTACATTTCCCAGTTTGAAAGTCGGTCTTTGAGGGTTCTGCGAAGGGAATGTAAGTGGTGACCAGTGGCCTGTGTGAGGCAAGGAAATGCATTCCATCAAAAATCAGAAAGAAGACTTCTGCGCACCTCTTTTGTGATTTTTGTATTCATCTAATCGAGTTAAATAATTCTTTGGATTGACCAGTTTGAAACCACTGTTTCTCTGGAATCTGAGAAAGGACATTGGGAAACACTCTTTAGAATATTCTGAAAAAGAAATAACCTCAGAGAAAAACCAGAAGGAAGCTTTCTGTGAAACTGTTCTGTGTCACGTGAATTCTGCTCACACAATTAAGCTTCTCTTTTCATAGAACAGTATCATAAAACTGTTTTTGTTTAGTCTGTAAAGGGATAGTCAGGAGCCCTTTGAGGCTTATGTTGAGAATGGAACCATCTTCAGGGAGAGACTGGAGAGAATCTTTCTGAAGAGCTGCTTTGTGACATCTGCATTTCACTCACAGAAATATACCTTTCTATTCCTAGAGGATTCCGGAATCCCTTTTGGATTATAAGTTACCAGGAGTTATTTGAGAGTTTAGTAACAACAATTGTGCAGAAGGAAATACCGTGAGACAAAAACTGGAAAGAAGATTTCTGTGAAACCGCTTTGTGTTAGATATATTCATTTATCTCTCATAGTTAAAACTATCATTGTATTACACAGTTTGGAAACTCTGTCATGCACAGAACTGTGAAGGGACATTCAGGTGCACATTCAGGCCTATGGTGAAAGAGGAGATATCTTCAGATAAAAACTTGATAGAAGCTTTCTGAGAAACTACTTTGTGATGTATGCATTCCACTCAGGGAGTTATACCTCTTTTCTCACAAAGCAGTGTTTGAACACTGTTCCTGTGAAGCCGAAAAAATGATATTTCAATACGCATTGAGGACTATGGTGAATAATTAAATATACTGAAATAAAATAGAGGAAGAAGCATTTCAGGTATCTGATCTCTGATATGTGCATTCAATTCACAGAGTTCTTGCTCCCTATATGTTGCCCAGTTTCGAAACTCTGTCTTTGAAGAATCCGTGAAGGGATATTTAATGATGCCCAGGGGCTTGTGGTGAGCGAGGAAACGTCTTCCGATGAAACCGGCAGAGAAATGTTCTGAGCAACAGCTTTGCGATGTGTGTATTCATCTTCTAGATTTAAACCGTTCTTTGGATTGCACATCTTGAAATCATTGTTTTTGTGGAATCTGAGGAACGACATTTGAGAACGATCCTTAGAATATGAAGAGAAAAATATCGTCAGGTAAAATCCAGAAGGAAGCCTTCTGTGAAATGGGTCTGTGTTGTCCTAATTCCTCTTATTCCAATAAGCCTCTATTTTCATTGAGTAGTTTTCTAGCTCTGTTTATGTTTAGCGTGTGATGGAATATTCAGGAGCACTTTGAGGCTAACGATGAAGAAGGAAATACGTTGAAACCGAAACGGGGGAGAAGCTTTCCGAGGAACTGATTTGTGATGTGTGCATTCCAGTCACAGTGTTATACCTCTCTTCTCATACAACTTTGAGAAAAGCCTTTTGGAGAAACAGGTAACAAGTGATATTCGGGAGCATGTTGATGCCGATGGTGAAAAGGGAAATAGCCTCAGACAAAAACTGGAAAGAAGCTTTGTAGGAAACTACTCTGTGATATCTGGAATCATCTCACATAGATAAAGCTTTCTTTACATTATGCAGCTTGGAAACTGTCATGGACGAATCCATGAAGGGACATTCGTGAGTACATTCTGGACTATGGTGAAAAACGAAATATGTTCAGATAAAAACTGGAAAGAAGTTTTCTGCGAATCTGCTTTTTGCTATGTTTATTCATCTGACATAGATGAAGCTTTCTTTACATTACGCAGCTTGGAAACTCCTCCATGGATGGCTCCGCGAAGGGATATTTGGGATCACATTCGGGCCTAGGGTGAATTAGGAAGTATAGTCAGATAATAATTTGAGAGAAGCTTTCTGAGAAACTGCTTGGTGATCTGCGCATTCCACTCAGGGAGTTATAACTTTCTTCTCATAAGGCACAGTTTGAACACTGTTCCTGTAAAACCAAAAGAGTGATATTCGGAGCACATTGAAGACTATGGCAAAAAGTGAAATGTCGTCCAATGAAAAACAGAAAGAAGCACTCGAAGAAACTGCTGTCCGATATGTACATTATTTTCACTAGGTTAAAGCTTACTCTACATTTCTCAGGTTGAAAGTCAGTCTCTGAGGGTTCTGCGAAGGGATAATAAGTGGCGACCAGAGGCCTGTGTGAGGCAAGGAAATGTCTTCCATCGAACATTGGAGAGAAGCTTTCTATGCAACAATTTTGTGATGTTTGAATTCATCTCATAGCGTTAAATCATTCTTTGGATTGTGCGGTTTGAAATCACTGTTTCTGTGGAATCTGAGAAAGGGCATTTGGAAACGCTCTTTAGAATATCCTAAAAAGAATAGTGCCGCAATAAACATACGTGTGCATGTGTCTTTGTAGTAGAATAATTTATAATCCTT
>NW_012119910.1:35636-35992 GCF_000951035.1 Colobus angolensis palliatus
GGACTATGTTAAAATGTCTTGATCTGCCCTGTGTATTTTCTATTATCTGCCATTTCATTTCCTACTTATAATTTTATTAAATGGCTTTGAAAGTAAAAAAAAAAAAAAAAAGAATATCCTAAAAAGAAATATCCTCAGAGAGAAACCAGAAGGAAGCATGCTGTGAAACTGCTCTGTGTCACGTGAATTCCACTCACACAGTTAAGCTTCTCCTTTCATTGAGCTGTATCATAACACTATTTTTGCTTAGTCTGCAAAGCGATATTCTGGAGGGATTTGAGGGTTATGGTGAGAAAGAAAACGTCTTCGGATAGAAACAGGAGAAATGCTTTCTGAGGAGCTGCTTTATGATGTGC
>NW_012119910.1:36042-45870 GCF_000951035.1 Colobus angolensis palliatus
CCACTCACACAGTTAAGCTTCTCCTTTCATTGAGCTGTATCATAACACTATTTTTGCTTAGTCTGCAAAGCGATATTCTGGAGGGATTTGAGGGTTATGGTGAGAAAGAAAACGTCTTCGGATAGAAACAGGAGAAATGCTTTCTGAGGAGCTGCTTTATGATGTGCGCATTCGACTCACAGAAATATACCTTTGTTCTCCTAGAGGATTCCGGAAATCTTTTGGAGAAAAAGCTACAAAACAGATATCCGGGAGTATAGGAAAGGCTATGGTGAAAAAGGAAATATCCTCAGACAAAAACTGGAAAGAAGATTTCTGTGAAACTACTTTGTTTTAGATATATTTTTCCATCTTGCATAATTAAATCTTTAGTTATATTATGCAGATTGGAAACTCCATCATGCACGGATCTGTGAAGGGACGTTCAGAAGCACTTTCAGGGCTACGGTTAAAGAGGTGATATCTTCGGATTAAAACTGGATAGAAGATTGCTGAGAAACTACTTTGTGATGTATGCATTGCACTCAGGGAGTTGTACCTCTTTTCTCACAAGGCAGTGATTGAACACTGTACCTGTGAAACCGAAATAGTGATATTTTGGAACGCATTGAGGACTATGGCGAATAGTGAAATATACTGAAATAAAATCGAGGATGAAGCGTTCCAAGAATCTGCTCTCTCATATATGCATTCATTGAACAGAGTTAACTTTTACTCTGTGTTGCCCAGGTTCAAAACTCTGTCTTTGAAGAATCTGTGAAGGGATATATATTGAGGCCAGGAGGCTTGTGGTTAGCAGGAAAGCTTCTTCGGATGAAACTAGCAGAGAAACCTTCTGAGCAACTGCTTTGCGATGTGTGTATTTGTCTCATAGAGATAAACCATTCTTTGGATTTTGCAGCCTGAAATCACTGTTTTTGTGGAATTTGTGGAAGGACATTTGGGAATGATCCTTAGAATATGGAGAAAGAAATATCCTCAGGAAAAACCCAATTGGAAGCTTTCTGTGAAACTGCTCTGTGTTGTCTTATTTCTTCTCACTCAGTTAAGCCTCTCATTTCATTGAGCCGTTTGATAGCCCTGTGTATGTTTAGCATGTGATGGGATATTTGGGAGCATTTTGAGGCTTATGGTGCAAAAGGAAATATGATCAGACCGAAATTGGACAGAAGCTTTCCAAGGAACTGCTTTGTGACGTGTGATTTCCAGCCACAGTGTTGTACCTCTTTTCTCATACAGTGTCCGGGAAGCCCATTTGGAGAAACAGGTACCTAGTGATATTCAGAAACATGTGGAATCCGGTGGAGAAAAGCAAAATAGCCTCAGACAAAAACTGGAAAGAAGCTTTCTAGGAAACTACTCTGTGATATGTGTAATTTTCTCACATAGATAAAGCTTTCTATACATTACACAGCTTAGAAACTGTCATGGACGGATCCACAAAGGGTCCTTCTGGAGAACTCTCTGGAGTATGGTGAAAAAGGAAATATCTTCATATAAAAACTGGAGAGAAGCTTTCTGTGAATCTGCTTTTTGTTATGTTTCTTCATCTCACAGAGGTGAAGGTTTCTTTACATTATGCAGCTTGGAAACTCCCTTGTGGGCGGATTCACAAAGGGATATTTGATATCACATCGAGGCCTATGGTGAAGTAGCAAATATAGTCAGATAAAAACTGGAGAGAAGCTTTCTGAGAAACTGTTTTCTGAAATGTGCATTCCACTCAAACTGTTATAACTCTCGTCTCACACAGCGTCGGGCAAATCGTTTTGGAGCAACAGGTACCAAGGGATATTCGGGAGCATGTTGATGCCAATGGTGAAAAGGGAAATAGCCTCAGACAAAAACTGGAAATAAGCTTTCTAGGAAACTACTCAGTGATATGTGTAATCATCTCAGATAGATAAAGCTTTCTTTATATTATGCAGCTTGGAAACTGTCATGGATGGATCCATGAAGGGACCTTCGGGAGCACATCCAGGACTATGGTGAAGAAGGAAATATCTTCAGATAAAAAGTGAAAAGAAGCTTCCTGTGAATCTGCTTTTCGCTATATTCATTCATCTCACAGAAATGAAGCTTTCTTTACATTACGCAGCTTGCAAACTCCTTCGTGGATGTATCCACGAAGGGATATTTGGGATCACTTTCTGGCATATGGTGAAAGAAGATATATAGTCAGATTAAAACTGGAGAGAAGCTTTCTCAGAAACTGCTTGGTGATGTGTGCATTCCACTCAGGGAGTTATAACTTTCTTCTCTTAAGGCACAGTTTGAACACTGTTCCGTAAAACCAAAAGACTGATATTCGGAGCACATTGAAGTCTATTGCAAAAAGTGAAATGTCATCCATTAAAAGAAATAAAGAAGCACTGGAAGAGAATGCTCTCTGACATGTCCATTCTTTTCACAGGGTTAAAGCTTACTCTTCATTTCCCAGTTTGAATGTCGGTGTTTGAGGTTTCTGCGAAGGGAAAGTAAGTGGCAACTGGAGGCCTGTGTGAGGCAAGGAAATATATTCAATCAAAAATGGGACAGAAGTTTTCTGCATTACTCTTTTGTGATGTTTGTATTCATCTCATAGAGTTAAATCATTCTTTGAATTGAGCAATTTGAAGTTACTGTTTCTGTGGAATCTGAGAAAGGACATTTTGAAACCATCTTTAGATTATCCTGAAAATGAAATAACCTCAGAGAGAAACCAAAAGGAAGCTTTCTGTGAAACTGCTCTGTGTCACTTGTATTCCGCTAACACAGTTAAGCTTCCCTTTTCATTGAGCTGTATCATAACACTGTTTTTGTTTAGTCTGTGAAGGGATATTCTGGAGAGCTTCCAGGCTTATGCAGAAAGGAAACCTCTTCAGATAGTAACTGGAAAGAAACTTTCTGAGGAGCTGCTTTGTGATGTGCGCATTCAACTCACAGACGTATACCTTCCTTCTCCTAGAGGATTACGGAATTCCCTTTTGGAGATAAAGTTACAAAATGGACATTCGGGAGTATAAGGAAGGCTATGGTGAAAAAGGAAATATCATCAGACAAAAACCGGTAAGAAGATTTCTGTGAAACTGCTTTGTGTTAGATACATTTATTCATCTCGCATAGTTGAAACTTTAATTATAAAATGCACTTTGGAAACCTCATAATGTACAGATCTGTGAAGGGATGTTTGAGAGCGCAGTCAGGCCTACGATGAAAGAGGAGATATCTTCAGAAAAAAATTGGATAGAAGGTTTCTGAGAAACCACTTTGTGATGTATGCATTCCACTCAGGGAGTTTTGCCTCTTTTCCCACAAGGCAGTGTTTGAACACTGTTTCTGTGAAACCGAGAAAGTGATATTTCAGAACACATTGAGGACTATGGTGGATAGTGAAATATACTGAAATAAAATCAAGGAAGAAGCATTCCACGAATCTGCTCTCTGATATGTGCATTCGCTTCACAGAGTGAATGCTTACTCTATGTTGCCCAGTCTCGAAACTCTGTCTTTGAAGAATCTGTGAAAAGATATTTAGTGACGCCCGGAGGCTAGTGGTTAGCGAGGAAACATGTTCCATTGAAACCTGCAAAGAAACGTTCTGAGCAACTGCTTTGTGATGTGTGCATTCGTCTCCTAGAGTTAAACCATTCTTTGGATTGAGCAGTGTGAAATAACTGTTTTTGTGGCTTCTGAGGAAGGACATTTGGGAATGATCCTTAGAATATGGAGAAAGAAATATCCTCAGGTAAAATCCAGAAGGAAGCGTTCTGTGAAACTGCTCTGTGTCGTCTTAATTCCCCTCACTCAGATAAGCCTCTTTTTTCATTGAGCAGTTTTCTAGCACTGTGTATGTTTAGCGTGTGATGGGATATTTGGGGACACGTTGAGGCTAACGGTGAAAAAGGAAATATGTTCAGACCGAAACTGGAGAGAAGCTTTCCGAGGAACTCCTTTGTGACATGTGCATTCCGGTCACAGTGTTATACCTTTCTTCTCAAACAGCTTCGGGGAAACCCTTTTGGAGAAACTGGTATCAAGTGATATTCAGGAGCATGTTGATGCCGATGGTGAAAATGGAAATAGCCTCAGACAAAAACTGAAAAGAAAAGCTTACTCTACACTTACTTAAAGCTCTACACTTACTTAAAGCTTACTCTACACTTCCCAGTTTGAAAGTCGGTCTATGAGGGTTCTGCAAAAAGATAGTAAGTGGCGACTGGAGGCCTGTGTGAGGCAAGGAAATTTCTTCCATCTAAAATGGGATAGAAGCTTTCTGCGCAATGCTTTTGTGACGTTTGTATTCATCTCTAGAGTTAAATCATTCTTTGGATTCAGCAGTTTGAAATCACTGTTTCTGTAGAGTCTGAGAAAGGACATTAGGAAAGGCTTTTTAGAATATCCTGAAAAAGAACTACCCTCGGAGAGAAACCAGAAGGGAGCTTTCTGTGAAACTGCACTGTGTCATGTGAATTCTGCTCATATAGTTTAGCTTCTCTCTTCATTGAGCTATATCATAACACTGCTTTTGTTTAGTCTGCATAGGGATATTCAGGATCTGTTTGAGGTTTACAGTGGGATAGGAAACGACTTCAGATAGAAACTGGAGAGAACCCTTCTGTGGAGCTGCTTTGTGACGTCTGCATTCCACTCACAGAAATATACCTTTATTCTCTTACAGGATTCTGGAATCCCTTTTGGAGAAAAAGCAACCAAGTGAAATTCGGGAGCATGTAGATGCCGATGGTGAAAAGGGAAATAGCCTCAGACAAAAACTGGAAAGAAACTTTCTAGGAAACTACTCTGTGATATGTGCAATCATCTCATGTAGATAAAGCTCTCATTACATTACGCAGCTTGGAAACTGTCATGGACGGATCCACGAAGGGACCTTCGGAGCACATTTTGGACTATGTTGAAAAAGGAAATATCTTCAGATATAAACGAAGGAAACTTTCTCTGAATCTGCTTTTTGTTATGTTTATTTATCTCACATTGATGAAGCTTTCTTTATATTACACAGTTTGGAAGCCCCCTCGTGGATGGATCAACGAAGGGATATTTGGGGTGATATTCGGGCCTATGGTAAAATTGCAAATATAGTCAGATAAAAACTGGAGAGAAGCTTTCTGAGAAACTGTTTGGTGATGTGTGCATTCCACTCAGTGAGTTATAACTTTCTTCTCATAAGGCACAGTTTGAACACTCTTTCAGTGAAACCAAAAGTGATATTCGTAGCACTTTGAAGACTATGGCAAAAAGTGAAACGGCATGCAATAAAAAACAGAAAGAAGCATTCGAAGAAACTGCTCTCAAATGTTCATGCTTTTCACAGGGTTAAAGCTTACTCTACATTTCCCAGTTTGAAAGGCAGTCTTTGAGGTTTCTGTGAACGGATAGTAAGGGGCAACCTGAATTCTGTGTCGAACAATGAAATGCCCTCTACCGAAAATTGGAGAGAAGCATTCTGCGCAACTCTTGTTATGTTTGCATTCATATCACAGAGTTAAATCATTCTTTGGAATGAGCAGTTTGAAATCACTGTTTATATATAATCTGAGAAAGGACATTTGGAAACGCTCTTTAGAATATCCTGAAAAAGAAAAAACCTCAGAGAGAAACCAGAAGGAAGCCTTCTGCCAAACTGCTGTGTGTCACGTGAATTCGGCTCACACAGTTAAGGTTCTCTATTCATTGCATTGTATGATAACACTCGTTTTGTTTAGTCTGCGAAGGGATATTCTGTAGGGCTTTGAGGCTTACGGTGAGAAAAGAAACATCTTCAGATAGAAACTGGATAGAAGCTTTCTGAGGAGCTGCTTTGTGACTGTGTGTATTGCACTCACAGAAATATACCTTTCTTCTCCTAGAGGATTCTGGAATCCCTTTTGGTGAAAATGCTACCAAGAGATTTGGAGGTATAGCGACGACTATGGTGAAAAAGGAAATATCCTCAGACAAAATCTGGAAAGGATATTTCTGTGAAACTGCTTTGTGTTAGATATATTTCTGCATCTCACATAGTTAAAACTTTAATTATATTATGCAGTTTGGAAACTCCATCATGCACAGATCTGTGAAGGGATGTTCGAAGGCACATTCAGGCCTACGGTGAAAGAGGAGATATCTTCAGATAAAAACTGGATAAAAGCTTTCTGAGAAACTAATTTGTGGTGTATGCATTCTAGTCAGGGAGTTTTACCTCTTTTCTCACAAGGCAGTGTTTGAACACTGCTCCTGTGAAACCGAAAAATTGATATTTTGGAACACATTGAGGACTATGGCGAACTGTGAAATATACTGAAATAAAATCGAGGAAGAAGCATTCCATGAATCTGCTCTCTGATATGTGCACTCACTTCACAGAGTTAATGGTGACTCTACTTTGCCCAGTTTTGAAAATCCGTTTTTGAAGAATCTGTGAAGGGATATTTAGTGACGCCCTAGGGCTTGTGGTGAGCGAGTAAATACCTTCCAATGAAATCTACGGAGACACGTTCTGAGCCACTGCTTCATGATGTGTGTATTCATCTCATAGAGTTAAACCATTCTTTGAATTGAGCAGCTTGAAATCACGGTTCTTGTGGAATCTGAGGAAGGACATTTGGGAACGATCCTTAGAATATGGAGAACGAAATATCCTCAGGAAAAATCCAGTAGGAAGCTTTCTGTGAAACTGCTCTGTGTTGTCTTAATTACTCTCACTCCATTAAGTTTCTCTTTTCATTGAGCAGTTTACTAGCCCTGTGTATGATTAGCATGTGATGGGATATTCGGGAGTAATTTGATGCCAACGGTGAAAGAGTAAATATGTTCAGACTGAAACTGGAAAGTAGCTTTCTGAGGAACTGCTTCATGATGTTTGCCTTCCAGTCAGTGTTATAGATCTCTTTTCATACAGCATCGTGGAAAAGCTTTCGGTGAAACAGGTCCCGAGTGACATTCGGGAGCATGTTGATGCCGATGGTGAAAAGGGAAATAGCCTCAGACAAAAAATGGTAACAAGGTTTCTAGGAAAGTACTCTGTGATATTTGTAATCATCTTTCATAGATAAAGCTTTCTTTACATTACACCACTTGGAAACTGCCATGAATGGATCCACGAAGGGACCTTTGGGAGCACGTTCGTGACTATGGTTAAAAAAGGAAACATCTACAGATAAAAACTGGAAAGAAGCTTTCTGTGAATCTGCTTTTTGCTATGTTTATTTATCTCACATCCATGAAGCCTTCTTTACATTACAAACCTTGGAAACTCCCTTGTGGATGGATCTGTGAAGGGTTATTTGGGATGACATTTGGGCCTTTGGTGAAATAGGAAATACAGTCAGATAAGAACTGGAGAGAAGATTTCTGAGAAACTGCTAGGTGATGTATGCATACCACTCATAAAGTTATAACTTTCTTCTCATAAGGCACAGTTTGAACACAGTTCCTGTGAAACCAAAAGAGTGATATTCGGAGCACATTGAAGACTATGGCAAAAAGTGAAATGTCGTCCAATAAAAAACAGAAAAAAGCACTCGAAAAAACTGTTCTCTGGTATGTCCATTCTTTTCACAGGGTTAAAGCTTACTCTATATTTCCCAGCTTGAAAGTCGTTCTTTGAGGGTTCTGCGAAGGGATAGTAATTGGTAACCGTGGGTCTCTGTTGAGCAAGGAAATGTCCTCCATGAAAAATTGGAGAGAGTCTTTATGCACAACTCTTTTGTGATGCTTGTATTCATCTCATAGAATTAAATCATTCTTTGTATTGAGCAATTTGAAATCACTGTTTCTGTGGAATCTGAGAAAGAACATTTGGAAACGCTCTTTGGAATATTCTGAAAAAGAAATAACCTCAGAGAGAAACCAGAAGGAAGCTTTCTGTGAAGCTGCTCTGTGTCACGTGAATTCCTCTCACACAGTTAAGCTTCTCTTCTTATTGAGCAGTATCACACCACTGTTTTTGTTTTGTCTGTTTAGGGATATTCAGGAGTGCTTTCAGGCTTATGGTGGTATAGGAAACGTCTTTATATAGAAACTGGAGAGAAGCTTTCTGAGGAACTGCTTTGTGACGAGTGCTTTCCACTCATGGAAATACACCTTTCTTCTCCTAGAGGATTCCAGAATCCTGTTTGGAGAAAAAGCTACAAAAGAGATTTGGCAGTACAGGCACGGTAATGGTTAAAAAGGAAATATCCTTAGAGAAAAACAGGGACGAAGATTTCGGTGAAATTGCTTTGTGTTAGATATCTTTAATAATATCGCAGAGTTAAATGTTTGCTTATACTACGCAGTTTGGAAACTCCATCATACATGGATCCTCGAAGGGACATTGGGGAGCCCATTCAGGCCAAAGGTGAAAGAGGAGCTATCTTCAGAGAATGTGATGGGATATTCGAGAGCAGTTTGAGGCTTACGGTGAAAAAAGAAATATGTTCAGAAAGAAACTGGAGAGAACGTGTCCGAGGAACTGCTTTGTGACGTGTGCGTTCCACTCACAGTGTTATACCTCACATCTCATACAGCATCGGGGAAACCCTTTTGGAGAAACAGGTAACAAGTAATATTCGGGAGCATCTTGATGCCGATGGTAAAAAGGGAAATAGCCTCAGACAAAAACTTGAAAGAAGTGTTCTAGGAAACTAGTCTGTTATATGTGTAATCATCTCACATAGCTAAAGCTTTCTTTACATTACACAGCTTGGAAATTGTCATGGACGGATCCACGAAGGGACCTTCAGGAGCTAATTCTGCACTATGGTGAAAAAGGAAATATCTTCAAATAAAAACTGGAAAGAAGCTTTCTGTGAATCTGCTTTTTGTTATGTTAATTTATTTCACATAGATGAAGCCTTATTTGCATTAGGCAGCTTGGAAACTCCCTCGTGGATGGATCCACGAAGGGATATATGGGATCATATTCAGGCCTATGGTGAAGTCGAAAATATAGTCAGATAAAAATATGAGAGAAGGTTTCTGAGAAACTGCTTGGTGTCGTGTGCATTCCACTCAGGAAGTTTTAACTTTCTTCTCATAAGGCACAGTTTGAACACTCTTCCATTGAAAACAAAAGAGTGATATTCGGAGCACTTTGAAGACTATGGCAAAAAGAGAAACGGCGTGCAATAAAAATCAGAAAGAAGCACTCGAAGAAACTGCTCTCAAATGTCCATGCTTTTCACCAGGTTAAAGCTTACTCTACATTTCCCAGTTTGAAGGGCGGTCTTTGAAGTTTCTGTGAAGGGATAGTATGTGGCAACCAGAATTCTATGTCAAGCAAGGAAATGTCCCCTATCGAAAATTGGAGAGAAGCTTTCTGCACAACTCATTTGTGATGTTTGTATTCATCTCATAGAGTTAAATGATTCTTTCGAATGAGCAGTTTGAAATCACTGTTACTATGTAATCTGAGAAAGGACATTTGAAAACACTCTTTAGAATATCCTGAAAAAGAAAAACCTCAGAGAGAAACCAGAAGGAAGCTTTCTGTCAAACTGCTCTATGACTCGTGAATTCTGCTCACACAGTTAAGCTTCTCTTTCCATTGAGGTGTATCATAACACTGTTTTTGTTTAGTCTGCTAAGGGATATTCTGGAGGGCTTTGAGGATTACGGTGAGAAAAGAAAAGTCTTCAGATAGAAACTGGAGAGAAGCTTTCTGAGGAGCTGCTTTGTGATGTGTGCATTCCACTCACAGAAATATACCTTTCCTCTCCTAGAGGATTCCAGAATCCCTTTTGAAGAAAAAGCTACCAAGAGATATTCAGGAGCATAGTGACGACCATGGTGAGAAAGGAAATATCCTCAGACAAAAACTGGAAAGAAGATTTCTGTGAAAGTGCTTTGTGTTAGATATATTTATTG
>NW_012119910.1:45920-88673 GCF_000951035.1 Colobus angolensis palliatus
GACGACCATGGTGAGAAAGGAAATATCCTCAGACAAAAACTGGAAAGAAGATTTCTGTGAAAGTGCTTTGTGTTAGATATATTTATTGGTCTCACATAGTTAAAACGTTAACTATATTACGCTGTTTGGAAACTCCATCATGAACAGATCCGTGAAGGGATGTTCGAAGGCCCATTCAGGCCTATGGAGAAAGAGGAAATAGCTTCAGATAAAAAGTGGATAGAAGCTTTCTGAGAAACTAATTTGTTATGTATGCATTCCAGTCAGGGAATTATACCTCTTTTCTCACAAGCAGTGTTTGTACACTGTTTCTGTGAACCAGAAAAAGTGATATTTTGTAACGCATTGAGGACTATGGTGAATAATAAAATATACTGAAATAAAATAGAGGAAGAAGCGTTTCAAGAATCTGCTCTCTGATATGGGCACTCACTTCTCAGAGATAATGCTTACTCTATGTTGCCCAGGTTTGAAACTTTGTCTTTGAAGAATCTGTGAAGGGATATTTAGTGACGCCCAGAGGCTTGTGGTGAGCTAAATGCCTTCTGATGAAACCTGCAGAGAAACGTTCTGAGCCACTGCTTTGCGATGTGTGAATTCATCTTATAGAGTTAAACCGTTCTTTGAATTGAGCAGCTTGAAATCACTGTTTTTGTGGAATCTGAGGAAGGACATTTGGGAACGATCATTAGAACATGGAGAACGAAATATCCTCAGGAAAAATCCAGTAGGAAGCTTTCTGTGAAACTGTTCTGTCTCGTATTAATTACTCTCACACTGTTAAGTTTCTCTTTTCATTGAGCAGTTCTCTAGCCCTGTGTATGTTTAGTGTGTGATGGAGTATTCGGGAGTATTTTGAGGCTAACAGTGAAAGAGTAAATATGTTCAGACCGAAACTGGATAGCAGCTTTCTGAGGACCTGCTTTGTGACGTCTGCATTCCAGTGACAGTGTTGTAGATCTCTTCTCATATAGTGTCGGGGAAGTCCTTTTGGAGAAACAGGTCCCAAATGATATTCGGGAGCATGTTGATGTCGATGGTGTAAAGGAAAATAGCCTCTGACAAAAACTGGAAACAAGCTTTCTAGAAAACTACTCTGTGATATGTGTAATCATCTCGCATAGATAAAGCTTTCTTTACATTACACAGCTTGGAAACTGTCACAGACGGATCCACGAAGGGACCTTCGGGAGCACATTCTGCACTATGGTGAAAAAGGAAATGTCTTCAAATAAAACTGGAAAGAAGTTTTCTGTGAATCTGCTGTTTGCTATGTTTATTCATCTCACATAGATGAAGCTTTCTTTACTTTGCGCAGCTTGGAAACTCCCTCGTGGATGGATCCGCAAAGAGATATTTGGGATCAACTTCAGGCCTATGGCGATATAGGAAATACAGTCAGATAAAAACTGGAGAGAAGCTTTCTGAGAAACTGCTTGTTGATGTGTGCAATGCACTCAGGGGATTTTAACTTTCTTCTCATAATGCACAGTTTGAACACTATTCCTGTAAAACCAAAAGAGTGATATTTGGAGCACTTTCAAGACTATGGTAAAAAGTGAAATGTCGTCCAATAAAAAACAGAAAGAAGCAGTCAAAGAAACTGCTCTCTGACATGTCTTTCTTTTCACAGGGTTAAAGCTTCCTCTACATTTCACAGTTTGAAAGTCCGTCTTTGAGGTTTCTGCGAATAGATAGTAAGTGGCAACCAGAGGCCTATGTCGAGCAAGGAAATGTCTTCCATCAAAAATCAGAGAGAATCTTTCTGCGCAACTATTTTGTGATGTTTGTAACATCTCATAGAGTTAAATCATTCCTGTATTGAGCACTTTGAAATCACTGTTTCTGTGGAATCTGAGAAAGGACATTTGGAAACGCTCTTAGAATATTCTGAAAAAGAAATAACCTCAGAGAGAAATCAGAAGGAAGCTTTCTGTGAAAATGCTCTGTGTCACGTTAATTCCACTCTCACAGTTAAGCTTCTCTTTTCATGGAGCTGTATCATAACATTGTTTTTGTTTCGTCTGCAAAGGGATATTCAGGAGCACTTTGAGGTTTGTGGTGAGAAAGGAAACGTCTTCACATAGAAACTGGAGAGAAAGTTTGTGAGGAGCTGCTTTGTGAAGTGTGCATTCCACTCACAGAAATATACCTTTCTTCTCCTGGAGGATTCCAGAAACCCTTTTGATAAAGAGCTACCAAACGATATTCAGGAGTACAGGGAGGGCTACGGTGAAAAAGGAAATATCCTCAGACAAATACTGGAAAGAAGATTTCTGTGAATCTGCTTTGTGTTAGCCATATTTATTCGTCTTGCATAGTTAAACTTTTCTTTTATTATGCAGTTTAGAACCACTGTCATGCACGGAATCGCGAAGGGTCATTAGGGAGCACATTGAGGCCAAAGGTGAAAGAGCAGAAATCTTCAGATAAAACTGCATAGAAGCTTTCTGAGAAACTACTTTGTGATGTATGCATTCCACTCAGGGAGTTCTACTCTTTGTCACAAGGCAGCATTTTAACACTGTTCCTGTGAAACCGAAAAAGTGATATTTCGGAACGCATTGAGGACTATGGCAAATAGTGAAATAACTGAAGTAAAATCAAGGAAGAAGCGTTTCATGAATCTGCTCTCTGATATGTGCATTCACTTCACGTCATTAATGCTTACACTATGTTGCCCAGTTTCAAAACTTTGAAGAATCTGTGAAGGGATATGTAGTGACGCCTGGGGGCATGTCGTCAGTGAGGAAACGTTTTCCGATGAAACCTGCAGAGAAACGTTCTGAGCACCTGCTTTGCGATCTGTGTATTTGTCTCATACAATTAAAAGGTTCTGTTGATTGAGCAGCTTGAAATCACTGTTTTTGTGGAATCTGAGGAAGTATAATGGGGAACAATCCTTAGAATATGGAGCAAGAAATATCCTCAGGAAAATCCAGTAGGAAGTTTTCTGTGAAACTACTCTGTGTTGTCTTAATTCCTCTAACTCAGTTAAGCCTCTCATATCATTCAGCAGCTTTCTAACCATGTGTATGTTTAGCGTGTGATGGGATAATTGGGAGCACTTTGAGGTATACGGTGAAAAAGAAAATATGTTCAGATCGAAACTGGAGAGAAGCTTTCCGAGGAACTGCCTTGTGACGTGTGTATTCCACTCACAGTGTTATACCTCTCTTCTCATACAGCGTCGGGGAAATCCTTTTGGAGAAACAGGTAACAAGTGATATTCGGGAGCATGTTGCTGCGGATGATGAAAAGGGAAATAGCCTCAGACAAAAACTGGAAAGAAGCATTCTAGGAAACTATTCTGTGATATGTGTAATTATCTCACATAGATAAAGGTTTCTTTACATCACGCAGCTTGGAAACTGTCATGGACGGATCCACGAAGGGACCTTTAGGAGCACATTCAGGACTATGGTGAAAAAGGAAATATCCTCAAATAAAAACTGGAAGTAAGCTTTCTGTGAATTTGGTTTTTGCTATGTTTGTTCGACTCACATAGATGAAGCTTTCTTTACATTACGCACCTTGGAATCTCCCTCGTGGATGGATCTGTGAAGGGATATTTGAGATCACATTCGGGCCTATGGTGAAATAGGAAATATAGTCAGATAAAAACTGGAGAGAAGCTTTCTGAGAAACTGCTTGGTAATGTGTGCTTTCCACTCAAGGAGTTTTAACTTTCTTCTCATAAGGTACAGTTTGAACACTGTTCCTGTGAAAACAAAAGAGTGACATTTGGAGCACATTGAAGACAATGGCAAAAAGTGAAATGTTGTCCAATAAAAAACAGAAAGTAGCACTCGAAAAAACTGGTCTTTGGCATGTCCATTCTTTTCACAGGAGTAAACTTACTCTATATTTCCCAGTTTGAAAGTCATTTTTTGAGGGTTCTGCGAAGGGATATTAATTGGCAACTGCAGGTCTGTGTCAAGCAAGGAAATGTTCTCCATTGGAAATCGGAGAGAATCGTCTGAACAACTCCTTTGTGATGTTTGTTTTCATCTCATAGAGTTAAATCATTCTTTGTATTGAGCAGTTTGAAATCACTGTTTCTGGGGAATCTGAGAAAGGACATTTGGAAACGCTCTTTAGATTGTCTTGAACACTAAATAACCTCAGAGAGAAACCAGAAGGAAGCTTTCCGTGAAACTGCTAGGTGTCACGTGAATTATGCTCACACAGTTAAGCTTCACTTTTCGTTGAGCAGTATCATACCACTGTTTTTGTTTTGTCTGCGAAGGGATATTCAGGAGTGCTTTGAGGCTTATGATGAGAAAGGAAACATCTTTAGATAGAAACTGGAGAGAAGCCTTCTGAGGAGCTGCTTTGAGATGCGTGCTTTACATTCACAGAGATACACCTTTCTTCTCCTAGAGGAATCCAGAATCCCTTTTGGAGAAAAAGCTACAAAAGACATTCGGGAGTACTGGGACGGTTATGGTTCAAAAGGAAATATCCTTAGAGAAAAACTGGGACGAAGATTTCTGTGAATCTGCTTTATTCATCTCCCATAGTGAAAACTTTTCTTATATTATGCAGTATGGAATCTCTGTCATAAACGGACCCTCAAGGGACATTGGGGAGTGCATTCAGGCCAACGGTGAAAGAGGAGATATCTTCAGATAAAACTGGATAGACGCTTTCTGAAAAACTACTTTGTGATATATACATTGCACTCAGGGAGTTATACTTCTTTTCTCACAAGGCAGCGTTTGAACACTGTTCCTGTGAAACCAAAAAAGTGATATTTTGGAGCGCATTGAGGACTATGGCAAATAGTGAAATGTACTCAAATAAAATCGCAGAAGAAGCGTTCCAAGAATTTCCTCTCTGATATGTGCATTCATTGCACAGATTTAATGTTTACTTTACATTGCCCAGTTTTAAATTCTGTCTTTGAAGAATCTGTGAAGGGATAGTTATTGACGCCCGGAGGCTTTTGGTTAGCAAGAAAGCGTCCTTCAATACAACTAGCAGAGAAACGTTCTGAGAAACTGCTGTGTGCTCTGTATTCGTCTCATAGAGTAAAACCATTCTGTTGACTGAGCAGCTTGAAATCATTGTTTTCGTGAAATCTGAGGAAGGACATTTGGGACCGATCCTTAGCTTATGGAGAAAGAAATATCCTCAGGAAAAATCCAGTAGGAAGCTTTCTGTGAAACTTCTTTGCATCGTCTTAATTCCTCTCGTTCAGTTAAGCATCCCTTTTCACTGAGCAGTTTTCTAGCCCTCTGTATGTTTAGCGTGTGAAGGCATATTCGGGAGCACTTTGAGGCTTACAGTGAAAAAGGAAATATGATCAGACTGAAATTGGAGGGAAGATTTCCGAGGAATTGCTTTGTGACGTGTGCATTCCAGTCACAATGCTATACCTCTCTTCTCATACAGTGTCGGGGAAACCCTTTTGGAGAAACAGGTACCAAGTGATAATCGGGAGCATGTTGATGCTGATGGTGAAAAGCGACATAGCCTCAGACAAAAACAGGAAAGAAGGTTTCTAGGAAACTACTCTATGACATCAGTAATCATCTCACATAGATACAGCTGTCTGTACATTTCACAGCTTGGAAACTGTCATGGACGGATGCACGAAGTGACCTTCTGGAGCACATTCAGGACTATGGTGAAGAAGGAAATATCTTCAGATAATAAATGGAAAGAAGCCTTCTGTGAATCTGCTTTTTGCTATGTTTATTCATCTCACAGAGTTGAAGCTTTCTTTACATTATGCAGCTTGGAAACTCCCTCGTGGATGGATCCACGAAGGTATATTTGGGATCACATTCGGGCCTACGGTGAAATAGCGAATATAGTCAGATAAAAACTAGAGAGAAGCTTTCTGAGAAACTGCTTGGTATCGTGTGCATTCCACACAGGCAGTTATAACTTTCTTTTTATAAGGCACAGTTTGAACACTGTTCTTGTAAAACGAAAAGACTGATATTCGGAGCATATTGAAGAATATGGCAAGAAGTGAAATGTCATCCAATAAAAAACAGAAACAAGCACTGAAAGAAACTGCTCTCTGATATATCCATTCTTTTCACTGGGTTAAAGCTTACTCTACATTCCCAGTTTTAATGTCGTTCTTTGAGGGTTCAGGGAAGGGATTGTCATTGGTAACCGGAGGACTTAATGAGGCAAGGAAATATCTTCCATCGAAAATTGGAGAGAAGCTTTCTGGGCAACACTTTTGTGATGTATGCATTAATCTCAGAGAGTTAAATCATTTCTTGGATTGAGCAGTTTTAAATCACTGCTTCTGTGGAATCTGAGAAAGAACATTTGGAACCCTTCTTTAGAATACTCTGGAAAAGAAATATTGTCAAAGAGAATCCAGAAGGAAGCTTTCTGTGAAACTACTGTGTGTCACGTGAATTCCGCTCACACAGTTAAGCTTCTCTTTTCATTTCTCAGTATCATAACACTGTTTTTTTTTTAGTCTGCAAAGGGGTATTCTGGAGCATTTCGAGGCTTACATTGAGGAAGGAACCATCTTCAGACAGAAACTGGAGAGCAGCTTTCTATGGAGCGGCCTTTTTACATGTGCATTCCCCTCACGGAAATTTACCCTTCTTATCACAGAGGATTCCGGAATTTCTTTTGGAGAAAAAGCTACCAAGAGACATTTGGGAGTATACGGATGGATATGGTGAAAAAGGAAATATCCGCAGACAAAAACTGGAAAGAACATTCCTGTGAAACTGCTTTGTGTTACATATACTTATTCATCTTGCAGTTAAAACTTTTCTTATATTACACAGTTTGGAAACTCTGTCATGAACAGATACAGAAAGGGACATTCGGGAGCACATTCAGGCCTACAGTGAAAAAGGAGATATATTCAGATAAAAACTGAAGCTTTCTGAGAAACTCCTTTTGGTGTATGCATTCCACTCAGGGACTTATACCTCTTTTCTCACAAGGCCGTGTTTTAACACTGTTCCTCTGAAACCGAAAAAGTGATATTTTGGAAGGCATTGAGGACTATGGCCAATAGTGAAATATACTGAAATAAAATCGAGGAAGAATCGTTCCAAGAATCTGCTCTCTGATATGAGTATTCACTTCACAGAGTTAATGCTTACTCTATGTTGCCCAGTTGTGAAACTCTGTTTTTGAAGAATGTGTGAAGGGATATTTAGTGACGGCCGGAGGCTTGTGGTGAGCCAGGAATCGTGTTCAGATGAAACCAGCAGAGAAACGTTCTGAGCAACTGCTTTGTGATGTGTGTATTTGTCTTATAGAGATAAACCATTCTTTGGATTGAGCAGCTTGAAATCACTGTTTTTGTGGAATCTGAGGAAGAACATTTGGGAACGATCCTTAGAATATGGAGAACGAAATATCATCAGTAAAAATCTGGTAGGAAGCTGATTTGTTTCTCTAAGACCAGACAGAGCACAAAAGAACCAGCAAGTAGGCAAGACTAAAAGCAAAACTGCAAATTTATTCTTTGGTCATCTAGATTGAGGGAAGAAGGTGTGCAAGGTGACGTCTGTTGGCCTCCGGCAAAGGAGGCCGAAAGAGCTGCCAGGAAGAGATCTTGGGCGGAGTTCCTGATGTAGTCCCAACAAGAACGGGGGCTGAGGAAGCCCTTGCCACGCGTCTGCTGGGAGTGGCTTTTCTAGGAGTGAAAGGGCAACAGGTGGTTCAAGGACGTGTCAGGGAGCAGGAGGGGCTCCACAGGTGCCACCAGGTAAATCTTGGTCTCTTCGGATTGACATCACCTGGCGCATGCCTGAATGGTCTGCACCTTCCTGGGTGCTGGCTATATTTTTGCCCTCATGGGAAAAGTTGATGATGAAGAACCTGGAAGTTCGCCATCTTGCCTCCGCTCATGCAAATAGTCCAACATTTTATTGATAATAGTGATAAGGGGGCGCCGTGATCTGTCTGGCTACCTCCTGCTGTTAAGGGACGTCGTTAATGTCAGAACCTATGGTTGGTATTTGGACGTACGGATGAAGAAGCATTTGGTGGAAGGTGATGCGAGTGATTTCTTGAATCCTGCCACAGAGAAATTTGATCAAAATGGGGGCAAAACATAAAATAAGGCAAAGTATTAATAGAAGAATGAGGAATGGAAGCATTTGTTGGCAGGATAGTCCTGGCAAGGCTGGGGAGTATGAGATAGTTAAGAAAATTTAGTAAGTTTGAGGCGAGTAGAGGGAAGCCAAACTGATTTCTACTGATTGCTTTCGGTAGTGACCCTTTTTAGCTGGGAATGAGGAACGAGTACACAAAGTAGTTGCTGGCCAGGCAGCAATAAAGGAGTGGAGTTTTTCATGGAGTAGATGGCTTTCCATCCACTCCTACTACAGAGATATTGGATGGAAGGCCAGGTCCAGAGAAGGATGGCAAAACAGAATAAGTACCCTCGCAGTCGATTAAAAAAATTGTCTTACCCGCTACCAGAAGAGTTACCCGAGGCTCGGAAAGGGTGTTCGAGGTCCCCGAGTCTTGGCACCTTCAGTTGTCATCGTCCAAATGTAGGAGCTGGAAGGAGCTCCCAGAATCCTGGGAAAGAGGGTCAGGTTGAGACATTGCACCTGTTCTCAGGGTGGGGCAATCAGACCTCCAGTGTCCTTTCTGTTGGCAAGCAGGGCAGGGGGTTGCTAGTGGATGAGGATTAGGACATTCACTGGCCCAATGTTCTGACGTCTTGCACTTATAGCAAGGCTTCCTTGGGGCTCAGGGACCTCATGGACACTTGTTGGCATAGTGTCCTGCCTTGCCGCACTTATAGCAGGCTCCTTTTGTAGCCTTGGAGTCTGCGGAGTGTGTTCTCTCTGGTCTGGTGTTACGACTGGGCTGTAAAGCCACCACTAGCAGCTGCACCTTCTCTTCAAGGCGAGCCTGCTGCTGTGCCTCAGCTGTCTCCTCTCTGGAGTTATAGACCTTAAAGGCTAATTTAACTAGGTGTTGTATTGATGTCTGAGGACGATCCTCTACGTTTTGATGTTTTTTACGAATGTCAGGAGCTGATTGAGAAATGAAATAAGACGCGAAAATGGTGGCCCCTGTGGGAGAGGCCGGATCTAACCGGGTATATTGAGTTAGAACCTCAGTCAGCCTATTTAAGAGTGCGGCTGGATTTTCTTCCGGTTCTTTTAATTTGTTAAAATTTACAGTTTTGTATGAGGCTGCTTACAAAGCAGCCAACAAACACTGGACCATTATGTCTCACCTACGGCAGCCAGGCTGGCCTACATGGTAGTCCCAGTCTGGGTCTGCTGAGGGGACTGTTTGCTCCTCTAGTGGAATGGCGGCATCAGTTAAATGTAATTGGTTGGCATGCTGCCTGGCGGCTGCTAAGATGCACTCTTGCTCCTGAAGTTTTAGGGTAGAAATTAGGATCACGTGGAGGTCATGCCAAGTTAAGTCATAGGCCTGACAAAGATATCTAAATTCCTTTATGTATATGGTAGAATTATCTGAGAAATCACCTAAACACTTCTCAATTTTTGAAAGGTTGGCCAGTGAAAAAGGGACATGAATTGTGACTACCCCCTCTGCCCCAACTACCTCTCGCAAAGGCGCTAACACTGTAGGTGGGTGTGCAGCAGGAATGGCGGCATCAGCAGGGCACTTAGAGTGGGAGTGGGCAGAAACAGGGGACTCAAGACAGCCAGTTGGGGGCCCCAAAGGAGGCACGGGACCGAATAGATTTCTAGTGGATAAAGAAGAGGAAGGAAGAGTCTGAACAGGGGAAGAAGGAGGAGTGTAGAGCGGGGGTGATGGTACAGCGACAGAAGGAAACCCTAGGACCTCCGGCTGAACAGAAAGGAATAAAGACTCCTCTTTTTCGGGTTCCTGTGTGCCGGCGTCCTTGGTCAGCATAACCTGGACCAAAGAACACTGACCACACAATTCGGGACGGGAGAGTAAGACTCAAAAGCCTTGTATGTAATTAATTTCAGACCACTTCCCAGCAGCTGGCAGAAATTGCTGAGGTCGATCAGAACATTGTAGTCTAAGGTGCCCTCTGGTGGCTACTGAGACTGATTGTCTAGTTTGTATGGGGGCCATGCCACAGAGGAAAGAAAAATTAACCACTGTAAGGTTTTTAAATTGGCTAGGAGGCACCTTAAAGGGGTGCTCTTTAGAAATTTGAACTGGTGGTTTCCCATTTGTTTCCTCTTTATTTGCACAATGGAGATCTCTGCCTGGCTTCAAAGCATCCTTTGAAATCACCAGAGACAGACTGGAGGCTCTTGGAGCCAAGGTGGAGATTACCTTCAGGTGACGGACGTGTCTCTGTCCTGAACGGGTCTCCCAAGAAGGAAGGTCTCCACAGCTGCCACCAGGTAAATCTTGGTCTCTTCGGATTGACATCATCTGGCACATGCCTGATTCATCTGCACCTTCCCGGGTGCCGGCTACATTTTCACGCTCATGGGAAAAGTTGATGATGAAGAACCCGGAAGTGCACCATTTTGCCTCCGTACGTCCAAACAGAAGCTTTCTGTTAAACTGCTCTGTGTCGTCTTAATTTCTATCACTCAGTTAAGCCTATCTTTACATTGAGCAGTTTTCTGCTTCTCTTTTCAGAGAACAGTATCATAAGACTGCTTTTGTTTAGTCTGCAAAGGGATATTCAGAAGATATATGCTCCCGAATATCACTTCGTACATGTTGCCCCCAAACTATTTCCCAGATGCTGTATGAGACGAGAAGTATAACACTGTAAATGGAATGCACATGTCACAAAGCAGTTTCTCAGAAACCTCTCCAGTTTTTATGTGACTATATTTGCTATTTCACCATAGGCCTCAATGTGATCCCAAATAGCCCTTCGCGAATCCATCCAAGAGGGAGTTTCCAAGCTGTGTAATGTCTATGTGAGATGACCACACACATCACAGAGTAGTTTCTAAAAAGCTTCTTTCCAGTTTTTGTCTGAGGCTATTTGGCTTTTCACCATCAGCATCAACATGCTCCTGAATATCACTTGGTACCTGTTTCTCTAAAAAGTTATCCTTGATGCTGTATGAGAAGAGAGGTAGAACACTGTAACTGGAATGCACATGTCACAAAGCAGTTCCTCGGAAAGCTTCTCTCCAGTTTTGGTCTGATCATATTTCCTATTTCACCGTAAGCCTCAAAGTGCTCCCGAATATCACATCACACGCTAAAAATACACAGGACTAGAAAACTGCTCAATGAAAAGGGAGGCTTAACTGAGCGAGAGGAATTAAGACGACACAGAGCAGTTTCACAGAAAGCTTCCTTCTGGATTTTTCCTGAGGATATTTCTTTCTCCATATTCTAAGGATCATTCCCAAATGTCCCTCCTCAGATTCCACAAAAACAGTGATGTCAAGCTACTCAGTCAAAAGAATGGTTTATCTCTATGAGATGAATACACATCGCAAAGAAGTTGCTCAGAACCTTTCTCTGCTAGTTGCATCGGAAGACGCATTCTTGCTAACCACAAGCCTCCGGACATCAATAACTATGCCTCACAGATTCTTCAAAGACAGAATTTTGAAACTGGGCAATGTAGAGTAAACATTAACTCTGTGCAATGAATGCACATATCAGAGAGCAGATTCTTGGAACGCTTCTTCTGCGATTTTATTTGAGGATAATTCACTATTTGCCATAGTCCTCAATGCGCTCCAAAATATCACTTTTCCGGTTTCACAGGAACAGTGTTCAAACGCTTCCTTGTGTGCAAAGAGGTATAACTCTCTGAGTGGAATGCATATATCACAAAGTAGTTTTTCAGAAAGTGTCTATCCAGTTTTATCTGAAGATATCTCCTCTTTCACCATTGGCCTGAATGTGCTCCCAAATGTCCCTTCGAGGATCTGTGCATGACTGAGTTTCAAAACTGCTTAATATAAAAAAAGTTTTCACTATCAGAGATGAATAAAGCAGATTCACAGTAATCTTCGTCCCAGTTTTTCTCTAAGGATATTTCCTTTTCAACCATAACCGTCCCTGTATTCCTGAATGTCTTTTGTAGCTTTTTCTCCAAAAGGGATTCCGGAATCCTCTAGGAGAATAAAGATGTATCTCTGTGAATGGAAAGCACACGTCTCAAAGCAGCTCCTCAGAAAGCTTCTCCCCAGTTTCTATCTAAAGACGTTTCCTTTCTCACTGTAAGCCTCAAAGCACACCTGAATATCCCTTCGCAGACAAAACAAAAACTGTGGTATGATACTGCTCAATGAAAAGAGAAGCTTAAATGTGTGAGCAGAATTCACGTGACACAGAGCAGTTTCACGGAAAGCTTCCTTCTGGTTTCTCTCTGAGGTTATTTAGTTTTCAGGATATTCTAAAGAGCGTTTCCAAATGTCCTTTCTCGGACTCCCCAGAAACACTGATTTCAAACTGCTCAATCCAAAGGATGATTTAACTCTATGAGATGAAAACAAACATCACAAAAGAATTGTGTAGAAAGATTCCTTCCAATTTCCAATGGAGGACATTTCGTTGCTTGACACAGACCTGTGGTGGTCAATTAATATCCCTTCACAGAACCCTCAAAGAACGACTTTCAAACTGGGAAATATAGGGTAAGTTTAATACTGTAAAAAGAATGGACATGCCAAAGAACAGTTTTTTCGAGTGCTTATTTCTGTTTTTCATTGGACGACATTTCACTTTTTGCCATAGTCTTCAATGTGCTCCGAATATCACTCTTTTGGATTCACAGGAACAGTGTTCAAACTGCACTTTATGAGAAGAAAGTTAAAACTCCTGAGTGGAATGCACACATTACCAAGCAGTTCCTCAGAAAGCTTCTCTCCAGTTTTTATCTGACTATATTTGCTATTTCAGCATAGGCCTGAATATGATCCCAAATATCCCCTCGCGGATCCATCCACGGGGGAGATTCCAAGATGTGTAATGTAAAGAAAGCTTCATCACTGTGAGATGAATAAACATAACAAAAAGCGGATTCACAGGAAGCTTCTTTCCAGTTTTGATCTGAAGGTATTTTATTTTTCACCATAGTCCAGAATGTGCTCACGAAGGTCCCTTCTTGGATCCGTCCATAACAGTTTGCAAGCTGGGAAATGTGAAGAAAGCTTTATCTATGTGAGATAATTACACATATCACAGAATAGTTTCCTAGAAATCTTCTTTCCAGTTTTTGTCTGAGGATATTTCCTTTTTCACCATAGTCGTCACTATACTCCCGAATATCTCTTGGTAGCTTTTTCTCCAAAAGGGATTCCGGAATCCTCTAAAGAAGAAAGGTATATTTCTGTGACTGGAATGCATACGTCACAAAGCAGCTCCTCAGAAAGATTCTCTCCAGTCTCTATCTGAAGATATTTCCTTTCTCACCATTAGCCTCAAAGCCCTCCAGAATATCCCTTCACAGACTAAATAAAAACAGTGTTATGATACAGCACAATGAAAAGAGAAGCTTAACTGTGAGAGCGGAACTCACGTGACACAGAGCAATTTCACGGAAAGCTTCCTTCTGTTTTCTTTCTGAGGTTATTTCTTTTTCAGGATATTCTAAACAGCTTTTCCAAATGTCCTTTCTCAGATTCCACAGAAACATTTATTTCAATCTGCTCAATCGAAAGAATGAATTAATGCTATGAGATGAATAAAAACCCCAAAAAAGAGTTGCAAAGAGAAATTCTCTCCGATTTTTGATGGATGACATTTCCTTGCCTCACACAAGCCTCTGGTCACCACTTATTATCACTTCGCAGTACCCTCAAAGATCGAATTTCAAACTGGGAAATGTAGACTAAGCTCTCACTCTGTGAAAAGAATGGACATGTCAGAGAGCAGTGTCTTCGAGTGCTTCTTTCTGTTTTTATTGGACATTTCACTTTTTTGCCATAGTCTTCATTGTGCTCCGAATATCATTCTTTTCGTTTTACAGAAACAGTGTTCAAACTATGCCTCATGAGAAGAAATTTATAAATCCCTGAGTGGAATGCACACATCACCAAGCAGTTTCTCAGAAAGTTTCTCTCCAGTTTTTATCTGACTATATTTGCTGTTTCACCATAGGCCCAAATGTGATTTCACATATCCATTCGTGGATGAATCCACGAGGTAGTTTTCAAGCTGTGTAGTGTAAAGAAAGCTTCATCCATGTTAGATGAATAAACAAAGCAAAAAGCCGATTCCCAAAAAGCTTCTCTAAAATTTTTATCTGCAGATGTTTCCTTTTTCACCATAGCCCTGAATCTGCTCCTGAAGGTCCCTTCTTGGATCCATCCATAACAGTTTCCAAGCTGAGTAATGTAAAGAAAGCTTTATCTATGTGAGATGATTACACATATCATAGAGTGGTTTCCTACAAAGCTTCTTCCCAGTTTCTGTCAGAGGCTGTTTCCTATTTCTCCATCGGCATCAACATGCTCCCAAATATCACCTGGTACGTCTTTCTCCAAAAGGATTTCCCTGACGCTGTATGAGAAGAGAGGTATAACACTGTGACTGGACTGCACACGTCACAAAGCAGTTCCTCGGAAAGTTTCTCTCCAGTTTTGGTCTGAGCATATTTCCCTTTTCACCATAAGCCTCAAAGTGCTCCCAAGTATCCCATCACACGCTAAACATACACAGGGTGAGAAAACTGCTCAATGAAAATATAGGCTTAACTGTGTGGGCGGAATTCACGTGACACAGAGAAGTTTCATAGAAAGCTTCCTTCTGGTTTCTCTCTGAGGTTATTAATTTTTGGTTATATTCTAAAGAGTGCTTCAAATGTCCTTTCTCAGATTCCACAGAAACAGTGATTTCAAACTGCCCAATCTAAAGAATCATTTTACGCTATGTGATGAATACAAACATTATGAAAGAGTTGCACAGAAAAATTCTTTCCGATTTTTGAAGGAAGACATTTCCTTACTCGACATAGGCCTCTGGTTGCCTCTTACTATCCCTTCACAGAAACCTCAAAGGCTGACTTTCAAACTGGAAAATATATAGGAAGTTTTAAGCCTGTGAAAAGAATGGACGTGTCTGAGAGCAGTTTCTCCGAGTGCTTCTTTCTGTTTTTTATTGGACGTCATTTCACATTTTCCCATAGTCTTCAATGTGCTCCCAATATCACTCTTTTGGTTTTACAGGAAGAGTGTTCAAACTGTGCCTTATGAGAAAAAAGTTATAACTCTCTGAGTGGAATGCACACATCACCAAGCAGTTTCTCAGAAAGCTTCTCTGCAGTTTTTATCTGACTATATTTCCTATTTCACGATAGGCCCGAATGTGATCCCAAATATCCCCTCGTAAATCCATCCACGATGGAGCTTCCAAGCTGCATAATGTAAAGAATGCATCATCTATATGAGATGAATAAGCATAGCAAGAAGCAGATTCACAGAAAGTTTCTTTCCAGTTTTTATCTGAAGATATTTCCTTTTTCACCATAGTCCTGAATGTGCTCCCAAAGGTCCCTTCGTGGATCGTCCATAACAGTTTCCAAGCTCCGTAATGTAAAGAAACCTTTATCTATGTGAGATGATTACACATATCACAGAGTAGTTTCCTAGAAAGCTTCTTTCCAGTTTTTCTCTGAGGCTATTTGGTTTTTCACCATCGGCAACAACATGCTGCCGAATATCACTTGGTACCTGCTTCTCCAAAAAGTTTCCCCGATGCTGTACGAGAAGAGAGGTATAGCACTGTGACTGGAATGCACATGTCAAAAAGCAGTTCCTCGGAAAGCTTCTCTCCATTTTCGGTCTGATCATAATTCCTTTTCCACCGTAAGCCTTAAAGTGCTCCCGAATATCCCATCACACGCTAAACATACACAGGGCTAAAAAACTGCTCAATGAAAAGGGAGGCTTAACTGAGTGAGAGGAATTAAGACAACACAGAGCAGTTTCACAGAAAGCTTCCTTCTGTATTTTTCCTGAGGATATTTCTTTCTCCATAATCTAAGGATCGTTCCCAAATGTCCCTCCTCAGATTCCACAAAAACAGTGATTTCAAGCTGCTCAGTCAAAAGAATGGTTTAACTCTATGAGACGAATACACATCGCAAAGCAGTAGCTCACAAACTTTCTCTACTAGTTGCATCAGAAGATGCTTTCTTGCTAACCACAAGCCTCAGGGCATCAATAACTATCACGTCAAAGATTCTTCAAAGACAAAATTATGAAACTGGGCAACGTAGAGTAAACATTAACTCTTTGAAATGAATACACATATCAGAGAGCAGATTCTCGTAACACTTCTTCATCTGTTTTATTAGAGAATATTTCACAATTCGCCATAGTCCTCATTGGGTTCTGAAATATCACTTTTTCGGTTTCACAGGAATAGTGTTCAAACACTGCATTGTGGGAAAAGAGGTATAATTCTCTGCGTGGAATGAATATATCACAAAGTAGTTTTTCTGAAAGCGTCTATCCAGGTTTTTCTGAAGATATCTCCTCTTTCACCAATGGCCTGAATGTGCTCCTCAATGTCCCTTCGAGGATCCGTGCATGACGGACTTTCCAAACTGCATAATATAAGAAAAGTTTTAACTATGGGAGATGAACAAAGCAGATTCACAGAAATCTTCGTCCCAGATTTTTTCTAAGGATATTTCCTTTATAACCATAACCATCCCTGTACTCCCGAATGTCTTTTGTAGCTTTTTCTCCAAAAGGTATTCCGGAATCCTCTAGGAGAAGAAAGGTGTACATCTGTGAGTGGAAAGCAAGCATCTCAAAGCAGCTCCTCCGAAAGCTTCTCTCCAGTTTCTATCTGAAGTCGTTTCTTATCTTGCCATAAGCCTCAAAGCACACCTGAATATCCCTTCGTAGACAAAACAAAAACAGTGGTATGATACAGCTCAATGGAAAGAGAAGCTTAACTGTCTGAGGGGAATTCATGTGACAGAGAGCAGTTTCACAGATAGCTTCCCTCCGGATTCTCTCAGAGGTTAATTCTTTTTCAGGATATTCTAAAGAACGTTTCCAAATGTCCTTTCTCAGATTCCCCAGAAAAAGTGATTTCAAACTGCTCAATCCAAAGAATGATTTAACTCTATGAGATGAATACAAACATCTCAAAGGAGTTGCACAGGAAGTTTCTCTCCGACTTTCAATGGAGGACATTTCCTTGCCTCACACAGGCCTCCGTTTGCCACTTACTATCCCTTTGCAGAAACTTCAAAGACCGACTTTGAAACTGGGCAGTTTAGAGTAAGATTTAAACCTGTGAAAAGAATGGACATGTCAGAGAGCAGTTTCTTCGAGTGCTTCTTTCTGTTTTTTATTGCAAAACATTTCACTTTTTGCCCTAGTCTTCAATGTCCTCCGAATATCACCCTTTCAGTTTTACAGGAACAATGTTCAAACTGTACCTTATGAGAAGAAAGTTAAAACAACCTGAGTGGAATGCACACATCACCAAGCAGTTTCTCAGAAAGCTTCTCTACAGTTTTTATCTGACTATATTTCCTCTTTCACTATAGGCCTGAATGTGATCCCAAATATCCCTTCGCAGATTTATTCACGAGGGAGTTTCCAAGCTGTGTAATGTAAAGAAAGCTTCATCTATGTGAGATGAATAAACATAGCAAAATGAGATTCACAGAAAGCTTATTTCCAGTTTTTATCTGAAGATATTTCCTTTTTCACTGTAGTCCAGAATGTGCTCCCGAAGGTCCCTTCGTGGATCCGTCCATGACAGTTTCCAAGCTGCGTCATGTAAAGAAAGCTTTATCTATATGAGATGATTACACATATCACAGAGTACTTTCCTAGAAAGCTTCTTTCCAGTTTTTCTCTGAGGCTATTTCCCTTTTCACCATCAGCATCAACATGCTCCCAAATATCACTTGGTACCTATTTCTCCAAAAGGGTTTCCCCAATGCTCTGTGAGAAGGGAGGGATAACACGGTGACTGGAATGCACACGTGACAAAGCAGTTCCTCGGAAAGCTTCTATCCAAGTTCGGTGTGAACATATTTCCTTTTTCTTCATTAGCCTCAAAGTGCTCCCGAATATCCCATCACACTGTAAACATACAGAGAGTTAGAAAACTGCTCAATGAAAAGAAGATTTACAGAGAGAGAGGAATGAAGATGACATGGGGCAGTTCCACCGAAAGCTTCCTACTGGATTTTTCCTGAAGATATTTCTTTCTCCATATTCTAAGGATCATTCCCAAGTGTCCTTCCTCAGATACCACAAAAAAAGTGACTTCAAGCTGCTCATACCAAAGAACTGTTTAACACTTTGAGATGAATACACACATGCCAAAGAGTTGCTCAGAAAGTTTCTCTGCAAGTTTCATCGGAAGACGTTACCTCGCTTACCACAAGCCTCCGGGCGTCAGTAAATATCCTTTCACAGATTCTCCAAAGACAGAGTTTTGAAACTGGGCAATATAGAGTAAGAATTTATACTGTGAAGTAAATGCACATATCATAGAGCAGATTCTTGGAATGGTTCTTTCTCGATTTTATTTCAGGATATTTCACTGTTTGCCATAGTCCTCAATGTGAACCGAACTATCACTTTTTTGTATTCCCTGGTACAGTGTTCAAACACTGCCTTATGGGAAAAGAGGTATCACTCCCTGACTGGAATGCATACGTCACAAAATAGTTTCTCAGAAAGCTTCTATCCAGTTTTTATCTGAAGATATCTCCTCTTTCACCGTAGGCCTTAATGTGCACCCGAATGTCCCTTCACGGATCTGTGCATGATGGAGTTTCCAAACTGCGGAATATAATTAAAGTTTTAACTATGCGAGATGAATAAATATGTCTAACACAAAGCAATTTCACAGAAATCTACTTTCCCGTTTTTGTCTTAGGATATTTTCTTTATCGCTATAGTCATTGCTATACTCCCGAATATCTCTTGATAGCTTTTTCTTCAAAAAGAATTCTGGAATCTTCTAGGAGAAGAAAGGTATATTTCTGTGAATGGAATGCACACGTCACAACGCAGCTCCTCAGGACGTTTCTCTCCAGTTTCTATCTGAAGACGTTCTCTTTCTCACCAGAAGCCTCAAAGTTTTCCAGAATATCCATTCACAGACTAAACAAAAACATTGTTATGATACAGCTGAATCAAAAGAGACACTTAACTGTGTGAGCGGAATTCACATGACACAGGGCAGTTTCACACAAAGCTTCCTTCTAATTTGTCTCTGAGGTTATTTCTTTTTCAGGATATTCTAAAAAGCATTTCCAAATGTCGTTTCTCAGATTCCACAGAAACAGTGATTTCAAACTGCTCCATCCAAAGAATGATTTAACTCTATGAGATGAATACAAACATCACAAAGGAGTTGCACAGAAAGCTTCTCTCTGATTTTCGATTTAAGACATTTCTGGCCTCACCCAGGCCTCCGGTCGCCACATATTATCCCTTCACAGAAACCTCAAAAACCGGCTTTCAAACTGGGAAATGCAGAGTAAGCTTCAACCCTGTGAAAAGAATGGACATGTCAGAGAACAGTTTCTTCGGGTGCTTCTTTCTGTTTTTTATTGAACGACATTTCACTTTTTGCCATAATCTTCAAAGGGCTCCAAATATCACTCTTTTCATTTTACAGGAAACTGTTCAAACTGTGCCTTATGAGAAGAAAAATATAACTCCCTGAGTGGAATGCGCACATCACCAAGCAGTTTCTCAGAAAGCTTCACTACATTTTTTATCTGACTATATTTCCTATTTCACCATAGGCATGAATGTGATCCCAAATATCCCTTCACGGATCCATCCACGAGGGAGTTTCCAAGCTGCGTAAAGTAAAGAAAGCTTCATCTAGGTGAGATGAATAAACCTAGCAAAAAAAAAGATTCACAGAAAGCTTCCTCCAGTTTTTCTCTGAAGATATTTCCTTTCTCATAATAGTCCAGAATGTGCTCCCGAAGGTCCCTTTGTGTATCCTTCCATGACAGTTTACAAGCTGCATAATGTAAAGAAAGCTTTATCTATGTGGGATGACTACACATATCACACAGTGGGTTCCTAGAAAGCTTATTTCCAGTTTTTCTCTGAGGCTATTTCTCTTTTCACCATCGGCATCAACATCCTCCCGAATATCACTTGGTACATGTTTCTCCAAAAGGGTTTCCCCAACGCTGTATGAGAAGAGTGGTATAACACTGTAACTGGAATGCACATGTCACAAAGCAGTTCCTCGGAAAGCTTCTCTCCAGTTTCGGTCTCAACATATTTCCTTTTTCACCGTTATCCTCAAAGTGCTCCCGAATATCCCATCACATACTAAAGATACACTGGGCTAGAAAACTGCTCAATGAAAAGAGAGGCTTAACTGAGTGAGAGGAATTAAGTCAACACAGAGAAATTTCAAAGAATGCTTCCTTCTGAATATTACCTGATGCTATTTCTTTCCCCATATTCTAAAACTCGTTCCTAAATGTCCTTCCTCAGATTCCTCTAAAACAGTGGTTTCAAGCTGCTCAATCCAAAGATGACTTACCTCTACATGATGAATACACACATCACAAAGCAGTTGCTCAGAACGTTTCTCTGCAGATTTCATAGGAAGGCTTTTTCTCGTTCACCACAAGCCCCCAGGCGTCACTAAATATCCCCTCACAGATTATTCAAAGACAAAATGTCGAAACTGGGCAACATAGATTAAGCATTAACTCCGTGAAATGAATGCACATATCAGAAAGCAGATTCTTGGAATGCGTCTTCCTCGATTTTATTCCAATATATTTCACTACTCGCTCTACTCCTCAGTGCGTTCCGAAATATCACTTTTTCGGTTTCAGAGGAAAAGTGTTCAAACACTATCTCTCGAGAAAATAGGTATACCTCCCTGAGAGGAATGCATACATTACAAAGTAGTTTCTCAGAAAGCTTCTATCCAGTTTTTATGTGAAGATATCTCCTCTTTCACTGTAGGCCTGAATGCACTCCCGAACATCCCTTCGTGGATCTCTGCATGATGGAGTTTCCAAACTGCATAATATGATTAGAGTTTTAACTATGCAAGACAAATGAATGTATCAAACACAAAGAAGTTTCACAGAAATCTTCTTTCCAGTTTTTGTCTGATGATATTTCGTTTTTCACCATAGCCTTCCCTATGCTCCCGAATGTCTGTTTTGTAACATTTTCACCAAAAGGGTTTCTGGAATCCTCTAGGAGGAAGAAGGTATATTTCTGTGAGTGGAATGCACACGTCACAAAGCAGCTCATCTGAAAACTTCTCTCCTGTTACAATCTGAGGAGGTTTCCTTTCTCACCGTAAGCCTCAAGGCCCTCCAGAATATCCCTTCACAAACTAAACAAAAACAGTGTTATAATACAGCTCAATCAAAAGAGAAGCTTAACTGTGTGTGTGGAATTCACGTGACACAGTGCAGTTTCACAGAAAGCTTCCTTCTGGTTTCGCTCTGAGGTTATTTCTTTTTCAGGATATTCTAAGGAGCGTTTCCAAATGTCCTTATTCAGATTCCACAGAATCAGTGATTTCAAACTGCTCAATCCAAAGAATGATTTAACTCTATGAGATGAATACAAACATCACCAAAGAGTTGCACATAAAGCTTTTCTCTGATTTTTGATTTAAGACATTTCCTTGCCCCACACAAGCATCCGGTTGCCACTTACTATCCCTTCGTAGAAACCTCAAAGACCGATTTGCAAACTGGGAAATGAAAAGTAAGCTGTATCCCTGTGAAAAGAATGGACATGTCAGAGAACGTTTTCTTCGAGTGTTTCTTTCTGTTTTTTTATTGGACGACATTTCACTTTTTGCCATAGACTTCAATGTGATCCAAATATCACTCTTTTAGTTTTACAGGAACAGTGTTCAACCTATGCCTTATGAGAAGAAAGTTACAACACCTTGAATGGAATTCACATATCACCAAGCAGTTTCCCAGAAAGCTTCTCTCCAGTTTTTATCTGAATATATTTCCTCTTTCACCATAAGCCTGAATGTGATCCCAAATCTCCCTTCGTGGATCAATCCACGAGGGAGTTTCCAAGCTGCCTAATGTAAAGAAAGCTTCATCTATGTGAGATTAATAAACATAGCAAAAAGCACATACACTGAAAGCTTCTTTCCAGTTTTATCTGAAGATATTTACTTCTTCACCGTAGTCCTGAATGTGCTCCCGAAGGTCTCTTCGTGGATTCGTGCATGACAGTCTCCAAGCTGCATAGCATAAAGAAAGCTTTATCTATGTGAGATGATTACACATATCACAGAGTAGTTTTCTAGAAAGCTTCTTTTCAGTTTTTGTCTGAGGCTATTTCCCTTTTCAGCATCGGCATCAATGTGCTTCCGAATATCACCTGGTACCTGTTTGTCCAAAAGGATTTCCTCTATGCTGTACGAGAAGAGAGGTATAACACTGTGACTGGAATGTTCAGGAGCCCTTTGAGGTTTACAGTCAGAAAGAAACGTCTTTAAATAGGAAGTGGAGAGAAGCTTTCGGAGGAGCTGCTTTGTGACATGTGTGTTCCACTCACAGAAATACACCTTTCTTCTCATACAGGATTCTGGAATGCCTTTTGGAGTAAAAGCTACCAAGAGATATTTGGGAGTTGAGTGACGACTATGGTGAAAAAGAAAATATCCTCAGACAAAAACTGGAAAGAAGATTTTTGTGAAACTCCTTTGTGTTAGATATATCTTTTTATCTCGCATAGTTAAAACTTTACTTATATTATGCAGTTTCGAAACTCCCTCATGCACATATCCGCAAAGGGACAATAGGGAGCACATTCAAGCCTACGATTAAAGAGGAGATGTCTTCAGATAAAAACTGGATGGAAGCTTGCTGAGTAACTACTTCGTGATGTATGCATTCCACTCAGGGAGTTATACCTCTTTTCTCACAAGGCCGTGTTTGAACACTGTTCCTCTGAAACCGAAAAAGTGGTATTTCAGAATGCATTGAGGACTATGGTGTATAGTGAAATATACTGAAATAAAATCGAGGAAGAAGCATTCCACAAATCTGCTCTCTGATATGTGCATTCACTTCACAGTGTTAATGCTTACACTATGTTGCCCAGTTTTGAAAGTTTGCTTTTGAAGAATCTGTGAAGGGATATTTAGTGACGCCTGGAGGCTTGTGGTGAGCCAGGAAACGTGTTCAGATGAAACCTGCAGAGAAACGTTCTGAGCAACTGCTTTGTGATGTGTGTATTCGTCTCATACAGTTAAACCATTCTTTGGATTGAGCAGCTTGAAATCACTGGTTTTGTGGAATCTGAGGATGGACATTTGGTAACGATCCCTAGAATATGGAGAAAGAAATATCCTCAGGTAAAATCCAGAAGGAAGCTTATTTGATTTTCTCAGAACACCAGAGAGAGCACAAGAGAACCAGCGAGTAGGCAAGGTTAAAAGCAAAACTGCAAGTTTATTCTTTGGTCATCTAGCATCAGGGAAGAAGGTGTGCACAGTGAGGTATGCCGGCCTCCGGCAAAGGAGGCTGAGAGCGTCTCCCACTAGAGCACTCGGGCGGAATTCCTCTTGCAGTCCCAACAGGAATGGGAGATGAGGAAACGCACACCACACATCTGCCGGGAGCGGCTTTTCTAGGATGGAAAGGGCAATAGTTGGGGCACGGACATGTCAGGGAGGGTGAGGGGCTCCACAGGTGCCACCAGGTAAATCTTGGTCTCTTCGGATTGACATTATCTGGCGCATGACTGATTGGTCTGCACCTTCCTGGGCGCTGGCTACATTTTCGCGCACACGGGAAAAGTTGATGATGAAGAACCCGGATGTGCGTAATCTTCCCTCGTTCGTCCAAACAGTCCAACCTTTTATTGATAATAGTGATAAGGTGGTGCCGTGATCTGTCTGGCTACCCCCTGTTGCTAAGGGGCATTGTTAACGTCAGAACCTATGGTTGGTATTTGGACGTTCAGAGGAAGAAGCATTTGGTTGAAAGTGACGCGAGTGATTTGTGGAATGTTGGCACAGAGAAATTTGATCAAAATGGGGGCAAAACATAAACTAAGGCACAGTATTACTATAAGAATGAGGAATGGAAGCATTCATTGGAAGGATACTCCCGGCAAGGCTGGGGAGTATGACATAGCTCAGAAAACTTAGTAAGTTTGAGGCGAGTGGGGGAAAGCCAAACTGATTTCCACTGATTGCTTTTGTTAGGGGCCCTTTTTAGCTGGGAATGAGGAACGACTGTGCAAAGTAGTTGTTGGCCAGGCAGCAATTAAGGAGTGGAGTTTTTCATGGAGTAGATGGCTTTTTGTCCACTCCTACTACAGAGATATTGGATGGAAGGCCAGGTCCAGAGAAGGACGGCAAAACAGAATAAGTAGCCCCGCTGTCGATTAAAATAATTGTCTTACCTGCTACCAGGAGAGTTACCCGCGGCTCGGCGAGGGTGTTTATGGTCCCCGAGTCTCGGCACCTTCAGTTGTCATCGTCCATATGTAGGACCTGGAAGGAGCTCCCAGAATCCTGGGAAAGGGGGTCATGTTGAGACGTGGCACCTGATCTCAGGGTGGGGTAGTGAGACTTCCAGTGTCCTTCCTTTTGGCAAGCAGGGCAGGGGGTTGCTAGTGGACAAGGATTAGGACATTCACTTGCCCAATGTCCTGATGCCTTGCACTTACAGCAAGGCTGCATTGGGGCTCGGGGACCTCGTGGACACTTGTTGGCATAGTGTCCTGCCTTGCCGCACTTATAGCAGACTCCTTTTGTAGCCTTGAGGTCTGTGGCGTGTGTGCTCTCTGGTCTGGGGTTAGGACTGGGCTGTAAAGCCGCCACTAGGAACTGCACCTTCTGTTCAAGGCAAACCTGCCACTGTACCTCAGCTGTCTCCTCTCTGGAGTTATAGAGCTTAAAGGCTAATTTAACTAGGTATTGTATTGATGTTTGAGGACCATCCTCTTAACTTTTGAAGAATATCAAGAGCTGATTGAGAAATGAAATAAGACGCCAAAATGGTGGCCTCTGTGGGGGAGGCCAGATCTAACCGGGTATATTGGGTTAGAACCTTAGACAGCCTATTTAAGAATGTGGCTGGATTTTCTTCCGCTTCATTAAAATGGTTAAAATTTACAATTTTGTTTGAGGCTGCTTGTAAACCAGCCAACAAACACTGTACAATTATGTCTCACCTACGGCGCCCAAGCTGGCCTACTTGATAGTCCCAGTCTGGGTCTGCTGAGGGGAATGCTTCCTCCTTTAGTGGTATGGCGGCATCAGTTAAATGTAATTGCTTGGCGTGCTCCCTGGTGGCCGCTAAGTTGCGATCTTGCTCCTCAGGGTTTAGAGTAGAAGTTAGGATCACCTGGAGGTCATGCCAAGTTAAGTCATAGGCCTGACAAAGATATCTAAAATCCTTTATGTATATGGTAGAATTAGCTGAGAAATCACCTAAACACTTCTCAAGTTTGGAAAGGTTGGCCAGTGAAAAAGAGACATGTACTGTGACAACCCCCTCTGGCCTGGCTACCTCTTGCAAAGGTTTATTCTTCTCACATAGATGAAGCTTTCTTTATATTACGCAGCTTGGGAACTCCTTCGTGGATGGATTTGCGAAGGGATATTTGGTATCACATTGAGGCCTATGGTGAAATAGCAAATATAGTCAGATACAAACTGAAGAGAACCTTTCTGAGAAACTGCGTTGTGACGTGTGCATTCCACTCACAGTGTTATACCTCTCGTATCATACAGCTTAGGGGAAATCGTTTTGGATCCACAGGTACCAAGTGATATTCGGGAGCATGTTCATGCAGATGGTGAAAAGGGAAATAGCCTTAGACAAAAACTGGAAAGAAGCTTTCTAGGAAACTACTGAGTGATATGTGTAATCATCTCATATAGATAAAGATTTCTTTATATTATGCATCTTAGAAACTGTCATGGACGGATCCACGAAGGGACCTTTGTGATCACATTCTGGACTATGGTGAAAAAGGAAATATCTTCAGATAAAAACTGGAAAGAAGCTTTCCGTGAATCTGCTTCTTACTATGTTTATTCATCTCACATTGATGAAGCTTTCTTTACATTATGCAGCTTGGAAACTCCCTCGTAGATGGATCCGTGGAGGGATACTTGGCATCACATGTGGGCCTATGGTGAAATAGGAAATATAGTCAGATAAAAACCGGAGAGAAGCATTCTGAGAAACTGCTTGGTGATGTGTGCATTCCACTCAGGGAGGTATAAATTTCTTCTCATAAGCCACAGCTTGAACACTGTTCCTGTAAAACCAAAAGTGTGATATTCGGAGCACACTGAGAATACACCAAAAAGAGAAATGTGCTACAATAAAAAACAGAAAAAAACACTTGAATTAACTGCTCTCTGACATGTCCATTCTTTTCACAGGGTTAAATCATACTCTACACTTCCCAGTTTGAAGGTCGCTCTCTGAGGATTCTGCGAAGGGATAATAAGTGGTGACAGGAGGCCTGTGTGAGGCAAGGAAATGTCTTCCATTGAAAATCAGATAGAAGCTTCCTGCGCACCTCTTTTGTGATGTTTGTATTCACTTCATAGAGTTAAATAATTCTTTGGATTGAGTGTTTGAAATCACTGTTTCTATGGAATCTCAGAAAGGACATTTTGAAACGCTCTTTAGAATATCCTGAAAAAGAAATATCCATAGAGAGTAACCAGAAGGAAGCTTTCTGGGAAACTGCTCTGTGTCACGTGAATTCTGCTCACACAGTTAAGCTTCTCTTTTCGTTGAGCTGTATAATAACACTGTTTATGTTTAGTCTGCATAGGGTTATTCAGGAGCGATTTGAGGTTTACGGTGACACAGGAAACGACTTCAGATAGAAACTGTAGAGAACCCTTCTGAGGAGCTGCTTTGGAATGTGTGCATTCCACTCACCGAAATATACTTTTTTTCTCCTAGATGATTCTGGAATCCCTTTTGGAGAAAAATGTACCAAGAGATATTCGGGAGTTTAGGGGTGACTATGATGAAAAAAAAATTATCCTCGGACAAAAACTGGAAAGAAAATTTCTGTGAAACTGCTTTGTGTTAGATATATTTTTTCATCTCGCATAGTTAAAACAGTAATTATATTATGCATTTTGGAAACTTCGTCATGCACAGATCAACGAAGGGACACTCGGGAGCACATTCAGGCCTACGGTGAAAGAGGAGATATCTTCAGATAAAAACTGGATAGAAGCTTTCTGAGAAACTACTTTGTGATGTATGCATTCCACTCAGGGAGTTTTACCTTTTTTCTCACAATGCAGTGTTTGGACATTGTTCCTGTGAAACCGAAAAGGTGATATTTCGGAACGCATTGAGGACTATGGTGAATAGTGAAATATACTGAAATAAAATCGAGGAAGAAGCGTTCCAGGAATCTGCTCTCTGATATGTGCTATCATGTCACGGAGTTAATGCTTACTCTACTTGTCCAGTTTCAAAACTCTGTCTTTGAAGTATCTGTGAAGGGATATTTATTGACGCCCAGAGGCCTGTGGTGAGCGAGGAATCGTCTTCCGATGAAACCTGCAGAGAAACGTTCTGAGCAACTGCTTTGTGATGTGTGTGTTCATCTCCTAGAGGTAAACCATTCTTTGGATTCAGCAGCTTGAAATAACTGTTTTTGTGGCATCTGAGGAAGGACATTTGGGAATGATCCATAGAATATGGAGAAAGAAATATCCTCAGGTAAAATCCAGAAGAAAGCTTTCTGTGAAACTGCTCAGTGTCATCTTAATTCCTGTCACTCAGATAACCCTCTCTATTCATTGAGCAGTTTCCTAGCCCTGTGTGCGTTTAGCGAGTGATGGGATAATCGGGAGCATTTTGAGGCTAACGGTCAAAAAGGAAATACCTTTAGACCAAAACTGGAGAGAAGCTTTCAGAGGAACTGCTTTGTGATGTCTGCATTCTAGTCATAGTGTTTTACCTATCTTCTCATACAGCATTGGGGGCCTGTGGTGAAATAGGAAATATAATCAGATAAAACTGGAGAGAATCTTTCTGAGAAACTGCTTGGTGATGTGTGCATTCCACTCAGGGAGTTATAATTTCCTCTCATGAAGCACAGTTTGAACACTGTTTCTGTAAAACTGAAACAGTGATATTCCGAGCACATTGAAGACTATGGCAAGAAGTGAAATGTCATCCAATAAAAAACAGAAATAAGAACTCGAAGAAGCTGCTCTCTGACATGTGCATTCTTTTCAAAGAGTTAAAGCTTACTCTACATTTCCCAGTTTGAAAGTCGGTCTTTGAGGTTCTGTGCAGGGGTAGTAATTGGTGAACGGAGGCCTCTGTGATGCAAGCAAACGTCTTCCATCGAAAATCGGAGAGAAGCTTTCTGCGCAACACTTTTGTGATGTTTTTATTCATCTCATAGAGTGACATCATTTTTGCTTAGTCTGCGAACGGATACTATGGAGGGCTTTGAGGCTTACGGTTAAAAGGAAACATCTTCAGATAGAAACTTGAGATAATCTTTCTGAGTAGGTGCTTTCTGAGGTGTGCATTCTACTCACAGAAATATGCCTTTATTCTCCTAGATGATTCCGGAATCCCTTTTGGAGAGAAAGCTACCAAGAGATATTTGGGAGAATAGAGACGACGATGGTGAATATAGTAACGACTATGGTGAAGAAGGAAATGTCCTGAGACAAAAACTGGAAAGAAGCTTCCTGTGAAACCACTTTGTGTTAGATATATTCATTCGTCTCACATAGTAAAAACTCTCATTATATTAAGCAGTTTGGAAGCTCCATCATGCACAGATACACGAAGGGACATTCGGGAGCACATTCAGGCCTACGGTGAAAAAGGAGATATCTTAAGATAAAAACTGGATAGAAGCCTTCTGAGAAACTACTTTGTGATGTATGCATTTCACTCAGGGAGTTATATCTCTTTTCTCACAAAGCACTGTTTGAACACTGCTCCTGTGAAACCGAAAAAGGAGTATTTTGGAATGCATTCAGGTCTATGGCAGATAGTGAAATATACTGAAATAAAATCGAGGATGAAGCATTTCAAGAATCTGCTCTGACATGTGCATTCACGTCTCAGAGTTAATGATTACTCTATGTTGCCCAGTTTCAAAACTCTGTCTTTGAAGAATCTGTGAAGGGTTATTTAGTGACGCCTGGAGGCTTGTTGTGAGCGAGGAAACATCTTCCGATGAAACCTGCAGAGAAACGTTCTGAACAACTGCTTTGTGATGTGTGTATTCATCTCATAGAGTTAAACCATTCTTTGTATTGAGCAGCTTGAAATCACTGTTTTATGGCATTTGAGGAAGGACATTGGGGAACGATCCTTAGAATATGGAGGAAGAAATATCCTCAGGTAAAATCCAGAAGGAAGCTTTCTGTGAAACTGCTCTGTATCATCGTAATTCCTCTCACTCAGATAAGTTTATCTTTTCACTGAGCAGATTTCTTGCCATGTGTACGTTTAGCGTGTGATCAGATATCCTGGACACTTTGAGGCTAACGGTGAAAAAGCAAATATGTTCAGACCGAAACTGGAGAGAAGCTTTCCGAGGAACTGCTTTGTGACGTGTGCTTTCCAGTCACAGTGTTATACCTCTCTTCTCATACAACTTTGGGTAAACCATTTTGGAGAAACAGGTAACAAGTGATATTCTGGAGCATGTTGATGCCGATGGTGAAAAGGGAAATAGCCTCAGAAAAAAACCGGAAAGAAGTTCCTAGGAAACTACTCTGTGTTATGTGTAATCATGTCACATAAATAAAGCTTTCTTTACTTTATGCAGCTCAGAAACCGTCATGGATGGATCCACGAAGGGATCTCGGGAGCACATTGAGGACTATGGTGAAAAAGGAACTATCCTCACATTCAACCTGGAAAGAAGCTTTCTGTGAATCTGCTTTTTGCTATATTTATTCATCTCACATAGATGAAGCTTCCTTTACATTACGTAGCTTGGAAATTCCCTCGTGGATGGATCCACGAAGCGATAATTGGGATCACATCTGGGCCTAGGGTGAAATAGGAAATATAGTCAGATAAAAACTGGAAAGAAGCTTTCTGAGAGACTGCTTGGTGATGTGTGCATTCCACTCAGGGAGTTATATCTTTCTTCTCATAAGGAACAATTTGAACACTGTTCCTGTAAAACCAAAAGTGTGATATTCAGAGCACATTGAAGACTATGGCAAAAAGTGAAATGTGGACCAGTAAAAAACAGAAAGAAGCATTCGAAGAAACTGCTCTCTGAGATGTCCATCCTTTTCACAGGGTTACAGCTTAGTCTACATTTCCCAGTTTGAAAGCTGGTCTTTGAGGGTTCTGCAAAGGGATAGTAAGTTGAAACTGGAGGCCTGTGTGAGGCAAGGAAATGTGTTCCATCGAAAATAGGAGAGAAGCTTTCTGCGCACCATTTTTTGATGTTTGTATTCATCTCATAGAGATAAATCACTCTTTGGATTGACCAGTTTCAAACCACTGTTTCTGTGGAATATGAGAAATCACATTGGGAAATGCTCTTTATAATATCCTGAAAAAGTAATAACCTCAGAGACAAACCAGAAGGAACCTTTCTGTGAAACTGCTCTGTGTCACGTGAATTCCGCTCACACATTTAAGCTTCTCTTTTCATTTAGCTGTATCATAACACTGTTTTTGTTTAGTCTGCAAAGGGATTTTCTGGAGAGATTTGAGGCTTTCGGTGAAAAAGGAAACATCTTCAGATAAAAACCGGAGAGACACTCTCTGAGGAGCTTCTTTGTGATGTGTGCATTCCACTCACAGAAATATACCTTTCTTCTCCTAGAGGATTCTGGAATCCGTTTTGGAGAAAAAGGTACCAAGAGATATTTGGGAGAATAGAGACGACGATGGTGGAAAAGGAAATATCTTCAGACAAAAACTGGAAAGAAGATTTCTGTGAAACAGCTTTGTGTTAGATATATTTATTCACCTCGCATAGTTAAAATTTTTATTACATTATGCTGTTTGGAATCTCGATCATGCGCAGAAACACGAAGGTACTTTCCGGAGCACATTCAGGCCTACAGTGAAGGACGAGATATCCTCAGATAAAAACTGGATAGAAGCGTTCTGAGAAACTACTTTGTGATGTATGCATTCCACTAAGGGAATTATACTTCTTTTCACACAAGGCTGTGCTTGCACACTGTTCCTGTGATACTGAAACAGTGATATTTCAGAATGCATTGAGGACCATGGCAAATAGTGAAATATACTGAAATAAAATCGAGGAAGCAGCGTTCCAAGAATCTGTTCTCTGATATGTACATTCACTTCACAGAGTTAATGCTTACTCTATGTTGCCCAGTTACAAAACTCTGTCTTTGAGAATCTGTGAAGGGATATTTAGGATGCTCGGAGTCTTGTGGTGAGCGAGGAAATGCGTTCTGATGAAACCTGCAGAGAAACGTTCTGAGCAACTGCTTTGTGATGTGTGTATTCGTCTCATAGAGGTAAACCTTTCTTTGGTTTAAGAAGCTTGTAATCACTGTTTTTGTGGAATCAGAGAAAGGACAATTGGGAACGATCCTTAGAATATGGAGAAAGAAATATCCTCAGGAAAAATCTAGTAGGAAGCTTTATGTGAAACTGCTTTGTGTTGTCTTAATTACTCGAGCTCATTTAAGCCTCTCATTTCATTGAGCAGTTTGTAACCCTATGGATATTTAGTGTGTGATGGGATATTCGGGAGCACTTGGAGGCTTACGATGGAAAGGGAAATATATTCAGACCGAAAATGGAGAGACGCTTTCCAAGGAACTGCTTTGTGATGTGTGCATTCCAGTTACACTGTTATACCTCTCTTCTCATACAGTGTCAGGTAACCCTTTTGGAGAAACAGGTAAGAAGTGGTATTCGGGAGAATGTTGATGCCATAGGTAAAAAGGGAAAAAGCCTGAGACAAAACCTCGAAACATGCTTTCTAGGAAACTATTCTGTGATATGTGTAATCATCTCACATAAATAAAGCTTTCTTTGCATTACGCAGCTTGGGAACTCTCATGGACGTGTCCACGAAGAGACCTTCGGGATCACATCAAGAACTATGGTGAAAAAGAAATATCTTCAGATAAAAACTTTAAAGAAGCTTTCTGTGAATCTGCTTTTTGCTTTGTTTATTCATCTCACATAGATGAAGCTTTCTTTACATTACGCAGCTTGAAAACTCCCTCGTGGATGGATCTGAGAATGGATATTTGGGATCACACTCGAGCCTATGCTGAAATAGGATATATAGTCAGGTAGAAACGGGAGAGAACCTTTCTGAGAAACTGCTTGATGATGTGTGCATTCCACTCAGGGAGTTATAAATTTCTTCTCATAAGGCACAGTTTGAAAACTGTTATTGCAAAACGAAAAGAGTGATATTCGCAGCACATTGAAGACTATGGCAAAAAGTGAAATGTCATCCAATAAAAAACAGAAAGAAGCACTCAAAGAAACTGCTCTTTGACTTGTCCATTCTTTTCAGAGTGTTAAACCTTACTCTACGTTTCCCAGTTTGAATGTCGGTCTTTGTGGATTCTGTGAAGGGATAGCAAATGGCAACCGGAGGCCTGTGTGAGGAAAGGAAATGTCTTCCATTGAAAATCGGAGGGAGGCTTTCTACGCAACTCTTTTTTCATGTTTGTATTCATCTCATAAAGTTAAATCATTCTTTGGATTGAGCAGTTTGAAATCACTCTTTCTGTATAATCTGAGAAAGGACATTTGGAAACACCCTTTAGAATATCCTGAAAAAGAAATAACCTCAGAGATACCAGAAGGAAGCTTTCTGTGAAACTGCACTGTGTCAGGTGAATTCTGCTCACACAGTTAAGCCTCTCTTTTCATTGAGCTGTATCATAACACTGTTTTTTTTTTCTTTTTGTCTGAAAAGTGATATTCTGAGGTCTTCTAGGCTTCCGGTGAGAAAGTAAATGTTTTCAGATAGAAACTGGAGAGAAGCTCTCTGAGGAGATGCTTTGTGACGTGTGCATTCTACTCACAGAAATATACCTTTCCTCTCCTAGAGGATTCCGGAATCCCATTTGGAGAAAAAGCTACCAAGAGATATTGGAGAGTATAGAGACGAGTATGGTGAAAAATGAAATGTCCTTAGACAAAAACTGGAAAGAACATTTCTGTGAAACTGCTTTGTGTTAGATATATTTATTCATCTCACATAGTTAAAACGTTAATCATATTATGCAGTTTGTAAACTCCGTCATGCACATATCCACGAAGGGACGTTCAGGAGCACATTCAGGCCTACGGTGGAAGAGGAAGTACCTTCAGATAAAAACTGGATAGAAGCTTTCAGAGAAAATGCTTTGTGATGTATGCATTCCACTCAGGGAGTTATACCTCTTTTCTCACAAGGCAGTGTTTGAACACTGTTCCTCTGAAACTGAAAATGTGATATTTCAAAACGCATTGAGAACTATGGCGAGTAGTGAAATATACTGAAATAAATTCAAGGAAGAAGCGTTCCAAGAATCAACTCTCTGACATGTGCATTTATTTCACAGAGTTAATGCTTACTCTATGTTGCCCAGGTTCCAAACTCTGTATTTGAAGAATCTGTGAAGGGATATTCAGTGAGGCCCGGAGGCTTGTGGTGAGTGAGGAAACATCCTTCAATGAAACCTGGAGAGAAAAGTTCTGAGCAACTGCTTTCCAATGTGTGTATTCATCTCCTAGAGTTAAACCATTCTTTAGATTGTGCAGCTTGAAATCACTGTTTTTGTGGAACCTTAGGAGGACATTTGGGAACGATCCTTAGAATATGGAGAAAGAAATATCCTCAGGTAAAATCCAGAAGGAAGCATTTTGTGAAACTACTCTTTGTCATCTTAATTCCTCTCACTCAGATAAGCCTCTTTTTTCATTGAGCAGTTTTTAGCCCTGTGTAAGTTTAGCGTGTGATGATATATTCGGGAGCACTGTCAGGCTAACTGTGAAAAAGGAAATATGTTCAGACCAAAACTCGAGAACAGCTTTCCAAGGTATTGCTTTATGACATGTGCATTCCAGTCACAGTATTGTACCTCTCTTCTCATGCAGCGTCGGGGAAACCCTTTTGGAGAAATAGGTACCAAGTGATATTCGGGAGCATGTGGATGCTGATGGTGAAGGAAAATATCCTCAGACAAAAACTGGAAAGAAGCTTTCTAGGAAACTACTCTGTGATATGTGTAATCACCTCACATAGATAAAGCTTTCTTTGTATTACGCAGCTTCGAAACTGTCATGAACGGAACCACGAAGGGCCCTTCTGGAGCACATTCAGGACTATGGAGAAAAACGAAATATCTTCGGATAAAAACGGTGAAGAAGCTTTCTGTGAATCTGCTTTTCACTATGTTTATTCATTGACAATACATTAAGCCTTCTTTAGATTACGCACCTTGGAAACTCCCTCGTGGATGGATCCATTAAAGGATATTTGGGATCACATTCGGACCTATAGTGAAAGAGGAAATATAGTCAGATTACAACTGGAGAGAAGTTTCCTCAGAAACTGCTTGGTATTGTGTTTTTCCACTCAGGGAGTTATAACTTTATTCTCATAATGTGCTGTTTGAACACTGTTCCTGTAAAACCAAAAGAGTGATATTCAGAGCACATTGAAGTCTATGGCAAAAAGTGAAATGTCGTCCAATAAAAAACAGAAAGAAGCACTCGAAGAAGCTGCTCTCTGACATGTCCATTCTTATCACAAGTTTAAAGCTTACTCTACATTTCCCAGTTTGAAAGTCGGTCTTTGAGGGTTCTACGAAGGGATGGTAAGTGGTGACTAGAGGCCTGTGTGAGGCAAGGAAATGTCTTCCATCGAAAATCGGAGAGACGTATTCTGCCCACCTTTTCTGTGATGTTTGTATTCATCTCAAACGTTAAATCATTCTTTGGATTGAGCAGTTTGAAGTCACTTTTTCTGTGGAATTTGAGAAAGGATATTTGGAAATGCTCTTTAGAATATCATGAAAAAGTAATAACCTCAGACACAAACCAGAAGGAACCTTTCTGTGAAACTGCTCTGTGTCACGTGAATTCCGCTCACACAGTTAGGCTCCTCTTTTAATTGAACTGTATCATATCACTTTTTTGTTTGGTCTGTAAAGGGACACTCTGGAGGACTTCGAGGCTTATGGTGGGAAAGGAAACGTCTTCAGATAGAAACTGGAGAGAAGCTTTCCGAGAAGCTGTTTTGTGACATGTGAATTCCAATCACAGAAATATACCTTTCTTCTCCTAGAGAATTCCAGAAACCCTTTTGGAGAAAAAGGTACTAAGAGATATTTGGGAGTATAGCGACGACCACGGTGACAAAGGAAATAACCTCAGACAAAAACTGGAAAGAAGATTTCTGTGAATCTGCTTTGTGTTACATATATTTATTCATCTCCCATGGTTAAAACTTTAATTATATTATGCAGTTTGGAAACTCCATCATGCACAGATCCGTGAAGGGACATTAGGGAACAGTTCAGGCCTATGGTGAAGGAGGAGATATCTGCAGATAAAAACTGGAGAGAAGCATTCTGAGAAATTACTTTGTGATGTATGCATTCCACTCAGGGAGTTTTACCTCTTTTCTCACAAGGCAATGTTTGAACACTGTTCCTGTGAAACCGAAAAAGTGATGTTTCAGAACGCATTGAGGACTATGGCGAATAGTGTAATATACTGAAATAAAATCGAGGAAGAAGCATTCCAAGAATCTGCTCTCTGATATGTGCATTCTCTTCACAGGGTTAATGCTTACTATATGTTGCCCAGTATCAAAACTGTGTGTTTGAAGAATCTGTGAAGGGATACTTAGTGATGCCGGGAGGCTTGTGGTGAGCGAGGAAACGCCCTCTGATGAAACCTGCAGAGAAACATTCTGAGCCACTGCTTTGTGATGTGTGTATTCGTTTCATAGAGTTAATCCATTCTTCAGATTGAGCCAGTTGAAATCACCGTTTTTGTGGAATCTGAGGAAGTACATTTGGGAAACATCCTTAGAATATGGAGGAAGAAATATCCTCAGGTAAAATCCAGAAGGAAGCTTTCTGTGAAACTGCTCTCTGTCGTCTTAATTCCTCTCACTCAGATAAGCCTCTCTTTTCATTGAGCAGTTTTCTAGCCCTATGCATGTTTAGCGTGTGATGGGATATTCAGGAGCACTTTGAGGCTTATGGTGAAAAAGGAATTAGATTCAGACTGAAACTGTAGAGAAGCTTTCCGAGGAACTGCTTTGTGATGCGCACATTCCAATCACAGTATTTTACCTCTCTTATCAAACAGGGTCGGGGAAACTCTTTTGGAGAAACAGCTACCAAATGATATTCGGGAGCATGTTGATGCCGAAGGTGAAAAGGTAAATAGCCTCAGACAAAAACTGGAAAGAAGCTTTCTAGGAAAATACTCTGTGATATGTGCAATCATCTCACGTAGATAAAGCTTCCTTTACATTACGCAGCTTGGAAACGGTCATGGATGGATCCACAACGGGACCTTCGGGAGCACATTCTGGACTATGGTGAAAAAGGAAACATTTTCAGATAAAAACTGGAAAGAAGATTTCTGTGAATCTGCTTTTTGTTATGTTTATTCATCTCAGGTAGATGAAGATTTCTTTATATTACACAGCTTGGAAACTCCCTCATGGATGGATCCCTGAATGGATATTTGGGATCACATTTGGGCCTATGGTGAAATAGGAAGTATAGTCAGATAAAAACTGGAGAGAAGCTTTCTGAGAAACTGCTTGGTGATGTGTGCATTGCACTCAGGGAGTTATAACTTTCTTCTCATAAGGAACAGTTTGAACACTGTTCCTGTAAAACCAAAAGTGTGATATTCAGAGCCCATTGAAGACTATGGCAAAAAGTGAAATGTCGTCCAATAAAAAGCAGAAAGAAGCACTCGAGGAAACTGCTCTCTGACGTGTCCATTCTTTCCACAGGGTTAAAGCTTACTCTACATTTACTAGTTTGAAAGTCAGTTTTGAGGTTTCTGCGAAGGTATAGTAAGTGGCAACCGGAGGCCTTGGTCAAGAAAAGAAATGTCTTCCATCAAAACTAGATGAGAATCTTTCTGTACCACTCTTCTGTGATGTTTGTACTCATCTCATAGCATGAAATCACTCTTTGGATTGAGCAATTTGGATTCACTGTTTCTGTGGTATCTGAGAAAGGACATTTGGAAACGCTCTTTAGAATATCCTAAAAAAGAAATAACCTCAGAGAGAAAACAGACGGAAGCTTTCTGTGAAACTGCTCTGTGTCACGTGAATTCTTCTCACACAGTTAAGCTTCTCTTTTCATAGAGCAGCATCATAACACTGTTTTTGTTTAGTTTGCAAAGGGATATTCTGGAGCCCTTTGAGGCTTATGGTGAGAAAGGAAACATCTTTAGATAGAACATGGAGAGAAGCTTTTTGAGGACCTGCTTTGTCACATGTGCATTCCACTCACAGAAATATACCTTTCTTCTCATAGAGGATTCTGGAACGCCTTTTGTAGTAAAAGCTACCAAGAGACATTCAGGAGTATATGGACGGCTATGGAGAAAAAGGAAATATTCTCGGACAAGAAGTGGAAAGAAGATTTCTGTGAAACTGCTTTGTGTTAGGTATATTTATTCATCTCGCATAGTTATACTTTAATTATATTATGCAGTTTGGAAACTCCGTCATGCACAGATCCGCAAAGGGACGTTCAGGAGCACATTCAGGCCTACGGTGTAAGAGGAGATATCTTCAGATAGAAACTGGATAGAAGCTTTCTGAGAAACTACTTTGTGATGTAGTTCACAGTGTTATACCTCTCCTCTCATACAGCGTCAGGGAAACCCTTTTGGAGAAACAGGTACCAGGTGATATTAGGGAGCACGTTGATGCCAATGATGAAAAGAGAAATAGCCTCATACCCAAACTGGAAATAAGCTTTCTAGGAAACTACTCTGTGATATCTGCAATCACCTCACATAGATAAAGCCTTCCTTACATTACACAGCTTGGAAACTGTCACGGACGGATCCGTGAAGGGAAAATCAGGAGCACATTCTTGACTATGGTGAAGAAGGAAATATCTTCAGATCAAAACTGGAAAGAAGCTTTCTGTGAATCTGCTTTTTACTTTTTTTATTCTTATCACATAGGTGAAGCTTTCCTTACATTACACAGCTTAGAAACTCCCTCGTGGATGGATCTGCAAAAGGATATTTGGGATCACATTCGGGCCTATGGTGAAAGAGGAAATACAGTCAGATAAAAACTGGAGAGAAGCTTTCTGAGAAACTGCTTGGTGATGTGTGGAATCCACTCTAGGAGTTGTAACTTCCTTCTCATAAGAAACAGTTAGTACACTGTTCCTGTGAAACCAAAAGCATGATATTCGGAGCACATTGAAGACTACGGCAAAACGTGAAATGTCGTCGAATAAAAAACAGAAAGAAACACTGGAAGAAACTGCTGTCTGACATTTACATTGATTTCACAGTGTTAATCCTTACTCTATATTTCTCAGTTTGAAAGGCTGTGTTTGAGGGTTCTAAGAAGGGATAGTAAGTGACAACCGGAGGCCTGTGATAGGAAAGGAAATGTCTTCCATCAAAAATTGGAGAGAAGCTTTCTGCGCAACCCTTTGTCATATTTGTATTCATCTCATAGAGTTAAATCATTTTTTGGATTGAGCAGTTTGGAATCACTGTTTAAGTGGAATCTGAGAAAGGATATTTGGAAACGCTCTTTAGAATATCCTGAAAAAGAAATAACCTCAGAGAGAAACCAGAAGGAACCTTGCTGTGAAACTGCTCTGTGTCATTGAATTCTGCTCATGCAGTTAAGCTTCTCTTTTCATTGAGGTGTATCATGATACTCTTTTTGTTTAGTCTGCAAAGGGATATTCCGCAGAGCTTTGAGGCTTATGGTGAGAAAGGAAACGTCTTCAGATAGAAATTGGGAGAAGCTTTCCAGGGAACTGCTTTGTGACATGTGCATTCCACTCACAGAAATATACTTTTCTTCTCCTGTAGGATTCCAGAAACCCTTTTGGAGAAAAAGCTAAGAAGACATATTCGGGGGTATAGCGATGACTATGGTGAGAAAGGATATATGCTCAGACAAAAACTGGAAAGAAGATTTCTGTGAAACTATTTTCTGTTAGATATATTTATTCATCTCGCATAGTTAAAACTTTAATTATATTACGCAGTTTGGAAAGTCTGTCATGCGCAGATCCGCCAAGGGACATTCGCGGAGCACATTCAGGCCTATGTTGAAAGAGCAGATAGTTTCAGATGAAAACTATATAGAAGCTTTCTGAGAAACTACTTTGTGAGGTATGCATTCCACTCAGGGAGTTGAACCTCTTTTCTCACAAGGCAGTGTTTGAACACTGTTCCTGTGTAACCAAAAAAGTGATATTTCAAAACGCATTGAGGACTATGGTGAATAGTGAAATATACTGAAATAAAATCGAGGAAGAAGCATTCCAAGAATCTGCTCTCTGATATGTGCATTCAATTCACAGAGGAAATGCTTACTCTATGTTGCCCAGTTTCGAAAATCTGTCTTTGAAGAATCTGTGAAGGGATACTTAGTGACACCTGGAGGCCTGTTGGAGTGAGGAAATGCCTTCCGATGAAACCTGCAGAGAAACGTTGTGAGCAACTGCTTTGCGATGTGTGTATTCGTCTCCTAAAGTTAAACCATTCTTCAGATTGAGGAGCTTGAAATCACTGTTTTTGTGGAATCTGAGGAAAGACATTTGGGAATGATCATTAGAACATAGGGAAAGAAATATCCGCAGGTAAAATCCAAAAGGAAGCTTTCTGTGAAACTGCTCTGTGTCAACTTAATTCCTCTCACTCAGTTAAGACTATCTTTTCACTGAGCACTTTACTAACCCTGTGTATGTTTAGCGTTTGATGGGATATTCGGGAGCAGTTTGAGGCTTACTGTAAAAAAGGAAATATGCTCAGACGGAAACTGGAGAGAAGCTCTCTGAGGAACTGCTTTGTGACGTGTGCATTCCACTCACATTGTTATACCTTTCTTCTCCTACAGTGTCGGGTAAACCCTTTTGGAGAAAGAGGTACCAAGTGATATTCAGGAGAATGTCGATGCCGATGGTGAAAAGGGAAATAGCCTCAGACAAAAAACTGGAAAGACGTTTTCTGGGAAACTATTCTGTGACATGTGTAATCATCTCACATAGATAAAGCTTTCTTTACATTACGCAGCTTGGAAAATGTCATGGACGTATGCACGAAGGGATCTTCTGGAGCACATTGTGGACTATGGTTAAAAGGAAAATATCTTCAGATAAAAACTGGAAAGAAGCTTTCTGTGAATCTGCTTTTTCTTATGTTTATTCATCTGACATAGATTAAGCTTTTCTTACATTATGCAGCTTGGAATTTCCCTCGTGGATAGATCTGCGAAGGGATATTTGGGAGCACATTCGGGCCTGTGGTGAAATAGGAAGTATAGTTAGGTAAAAACTGGAGAGAAACTTTCTAAGAAACTGCTTGGTGATGTGTGCATTACACTTAGGGGATTTTACCTTTCTTCTCATAAGGCACAGTTTGAATACTTTTCCTGTAAAACCAAAAGAGTGACATTTGGAGCACTTTGAAGACTATGGCAAAAAGTGAAATGTCCTCCAATAAAAAACAGAGAGAAGCACTCGAAGAAACTGGTCTCTGACATGTCCTTCTTTACACAGGGTTAAATCTTCCTCTACATTTCCCAGCTTGAAAGTCCGTCTGTGAGGTTTCTACGAAGGGATAGTAAGTGGCACCAGGAGGCCTATGTTGAGCAAGGAAATGTCTTCCATCAAAAATCAGAGAGAAGCTTTCTGTGCAACTATTTTGTGATGTTTGTATTCATCCCATAGAGTTAAATCATTCTTTTGATTGAGCACTTTGAAATCACTGTTTCTGTGGAATCTGAGAAAGGACATTTGGAAACGCTCTTTAGAATATCCTGAAAAAGAAATAACCTCAAAGAGAAACCAGAATGAAGCTTTCTGTGAAACTGCTCTGTGTCACTTGAATTCCACTCACACAGTTAAGCTTCTCTTTTCATGGAGCTGTATCCTAACACTGTTTTTGTTTAGTATGCGAAGTGATATTCAGGAGCGCTTTGAGGTTTACAGTGAGAAAGGAAACGTCTTCACATAGAAACTGGAGAGAAGGTTTCTGAGGAGCTGCTTTGTGACATGTGCATTCCACTCACAGAAATATACCTTTCTTCTCCTGGAGGATTCCAGAAACTCTTTTGGAGAAAGAGCCACCAAAAACATTCGGGAGTATAGGGAGGGCTATGGTGAAAAAGGAAATATCGTCAGACAAAAACTGGAAAGAAGATTTCTGTGAAACTGCTTTGTGTTAGATATATTTATTCGTCTTGCATAGTTAAACTTTTCTTTAATTATGCAGTTTGGAAACTCCGTCATGAACGGATCCTCGAAGGGTCATTAGGGAGCACATTGAGGCCAAAGTTGAAAGAGGAGAAATCTTCAGATAAAACTGCATAGAAGCTTTCTGGGAAACTACTTTGTGATGTATGCATTCCACTCAGGGAGTTATACCTCTTTTCTCACAAGGCAGCGTTTTAAGACTGTTCCTGTGAAACTGAAAAAGTGATATTGCAGAACGCATTGAGGACTATGGCTAATAGTGAAATGTACTGAAGTAAAATCGAGGAAGAAGCGTTTCAAGAATCTGCTCTCTGATATGTGCATTCAATTCACAACGCTAATTCTTACTTTATGTTGCCCAGATTCGAAACTATGTCTTTGAATAATCTGTGAAGGGATATTTAGTGACAGCTGGGGGCATGTCGTCAGTGAGGAAACGTCTTCAGATGAAACCTGCAGAGAAACGTTCTGAGCACCTGCCTTGTGATCTGTGTATTTGTCTCACACAGATAAAACTATCTGTTGATTGGCCAGCTTGAAATCACTGTTTTTGTGGAATGTGAGGAAGTATATTTTGGAACGATCCTTAGAATATGAAGAGAGAAATATCCTCAGGAAAATCCAGTAGGAAGATTTCAGTGAATCTGCTCTGTGTTGTCTTAATTCCTCTCACACAGTTAAGCCTATCTTTTCATTGATCAGTTTTCTCACCCTGTGTATGTTTAGCGTGTGAAGGGATATTCGGGAGCACTTTGAGGCTTACAGTGAAAAAGGAAATATGCTCAGACCGAAAGTGGAGAGAAGCTTTCGAGGAACTGCTTTGTGACGTGTGCATTCAAGTCACAGTGTTATACCTCTTGTCTCATACAGCATCAGGGGAACCCTTTTGGAGAAAGAGGTACCAGGTGATATTCGGGAGCATGTTGATGCCGATTGAGAAATGGGAAATAGCCTCAGACAAAAAGTGGAAAGAAGCTTTCTAGGAAACTACTCTATGATATGTGTAATCACCTCACATAGATAAAGCTTTCTTTACATTGCGCATCTTGCAAACTATCATGGATGGATCCATGAAGGGAGTTTTGGGAGCATATTCAGGACTACAGTGAAAAAGCACATATCTTCAGATAAAACCTGAAAGAAGCTTTCTGTGAATCTGTTTTTGCTATAGTTCTTCACCTCACCTAGATGAAGCTTTCTTTAGATTACGCAGCTCGGAAACTCCCTCGTGGATGGATCCGCGAAGGGTTATTTGTGATCACATTTGGGCCTATGGTGAAATAGGAAATATAGTCAGATAAAAACTGGAGAGAAGCTTTCTGAGAACTGCTTGGTGATGTGTGCATTCCACGCAGGGAGTTATAAATTCTTCTCATAAGGCACAGTTTGAAAACTGTTCCTGTGAAATCAAAAGAGTGATATTTGGAGCACATTGAAGACTATGGGAAAAAGTGAAATGTC
>NW_012119910.1:88938-91419 GCF_000951035.1 Colobus angolensis palliatus
GAGAAAGGACATTTGGAAACGCTCTTTAGAATAACCTGAAAAAGAAATAACCTCAGAGATAAACCAGAAGGAAGCTTTCCGTGAAACTACTCTGTGTCACGTGAATTCCACTCACTCATTTAAGCTTCTCTTTTCATTGAGCAGTATCATACCACTGTTTTTGTTTTGTCCGCAAAGGGATATTCAGGAGTGCTTTCAGGCTTATGGAGAGAAAGGAAACACCTTTATATAGAAAATGAAGAGAAGATTCCTGAGGAGTTTCTTGGTGACGTGTGTTTCCACTCACAGAGATACATCTTTCTTCTCCTAGAGGATTCTGGGATCCCTTTTGGAGAAAAAGCTACGAAAGTCATTCAGGTGTACAGGGACGGTTATGGTTAATAAGGAAATATACTTAGAGAAAACCTGGGATGAAGATTTCTGAGAAACTGCTTTGTGTTAGATATATTTAATAATATCGCATGTTTAAAACTTTTCTTATATTATGCAGTTTGGAAACTCCGTCAAACAAGGATCCTCAAAGGGACATTGTGGAGCACATTCAGGCCAATGATGAAAGTGGAGATGTCTTCAGATAAAACTGGGTAGACGTTTTCTGAAAAACTACTTTGTGATATATGCATTCCACTCAGTGAGTTATACCTCTTTTCTCACAAGACAGCATTTGAACACTGTTCCTGTGAAACCGAAAAAGTGATATTTCGAGTGCATTGAGGACTATGGCAAATAGTGAAATATACTCAAATAAAATTGAGGAAGAAGCGTTCCAAGAATCTGCTCTCTGATATGTGCATTCATTGCCGAGAGTTAATGTCTACTCTCCATTGCCCAGTTTCAAAATTCTGTCTTTGAAATATCTGTGAAGGGAGAGGTATTGACGCCCGGAAGCTTGTGGTCAGCAAGAAAGCATCCTCCGAGAAAACTAGCAGAGAAGGGTACTTAGCAACTGCTTTGCCATTTCTATTCCTCTCATAGAGTAAAATCATTCTATTGACTGAGCAGCTTGAAATCACTGTTTTTGTGGAATTTGAGGAAGGACATTTGGGAATGATCCTTAGATTATGGAGAAAGAAATATCCGCAGGAAAATTCCCAGTAAGAAGCTTTCTGTGAAACTGCTCTGTGTGGTCTTTATTCCTCTTGCTCAGTTAAGCCACCCTATTCATTGAGCAGTTTTCTAGCCATTTGTATGTTTAGCGTGTGATGGGATATTCGGGAGCACTTAGAGGATTACAGTGAAAAAGGAAACATGATCAGACCGAAACTGGAGAGAAGCTTACCGAGGAACAGCTATGTGACATGTGCATTCCAGTCACAGGGCTATACCTCTCTTCTCATACAGAGTCAGGGAAACACTTGTGGAGAAACAGGTACCAAGGGATAATAGGGATCATGTTGATGCCGATGGTGAAAAGAGAAATAGCCTCAGAGAAAAACTGGAAAGAAGTTTTCTAGGAGACTATTCTGTGATATCTGTAATTATCTCACATAGATAAAGCTTTCTTTGCATTACACAGCTTGGAAAGTGTCATGGACGGATGTAAGAAGGGACCTTCTGGAGCACATTCACGACTATGATGAAGGAAATATCTTCCAATAAAAAGTGGAAAGAAACCTTCTGTGAATCTGCTTTTTACTACGTTTATTCATCTCACAGAGATGAAGCTTTCTTTACCTTACGCAGCTTGGAAACTCCCTCATGGATGGATCCATGAAAGGATATTTGGGATCACATTCGGACCTATGGTGAAATAGCAAATATAGTCAGATAAAAACTAGAGAGAAGCTTTCTGAGAAACTGCTTGTTGTCGTGTACATTCCACACAGGGAGTTATAACTTTCTTCTTATAAGGCACAGTTTGAACACTGCTCTTGTAAGATGAAAAGACTGATATTCGGAGCATATTGAAGACTATGGCAAGAAGTGAAATGTCGTCCAATACAAAACAGAAACAAGCACTGGAAGAAACTGCTCTCTGTCATGTCAATTCTTTTCACTGGGTTAAAGCTTACTCTACATTTCCCAGTTTTAAAGTCATTCTTTGAGGGTTCTGCAAAGGGATTGTCATTGGTAACTGGAGGACTGAGTGAGGCACGGAAATATCTTCCATCAAAAATTGGAGAGAAGCTTTCTGGGCAACACTTTTGTGATGTTAGCATTAATCTCAGAGAGTTAAATCATTCCTTGAATTGAGCAGTTTGAAATCACTGCTTCTGTGGAATCTGAGAAAAACATTTGGAAACATTCTTTAGAACACTCTGAAAAAGAAATATTCTCAAAGAGAATCCAGAAGGAAGCTTGCTGTGAAACTGCTCTGTGTCACCTGAATTCCACTCACACAGTTAAGCTTCTCTTTTCATTGATCAGTATCATAACACTGTTTTTGTTTAGTCTGCAAAGGGGTATTCTGGGGCTTTTCGGGGCTTATGTTGAGGAAGGAAATATCTTTAGATAGAAACTGGAGGGCAGCTTTCTGTGGAG
>NW_012119910.1:92424-96163 GCF_000951035.1 Colobus angolensis palliatus
GTGTGCATTGCAGTCACATTGTTATACCTCTCTTCTCATGCAGCGTCAAGGAAACCCTTTTGGAGAAACAAGTACCAAGTGTTATTTGGGAGCATGTTGATGCCGATGGTGAAAAGTGACATACCCTCAGACAAAAACTGGAAAGAAGCTTTCTAGGAAACTACTCTGTGATATGTGTAATCATCTCACATAGATAAAGCTTTCTTTACATTACGCAGTTTGGAAACTGTAATGGACTGATCCACGAAGTGAGATTTGAGAGCACATTTTGGGCTATGGTGAAAAAGGAAATATCTTCAGATAAATACTGGAAAGAAGCTTTCTGTGAATCTGATTTTTGTTATGTTTATTATCTCACATAGATGAAGGTTTCCTTACATTACGCAGCTTGGAAACTCCCTCATGGATGGATTCACGAAGGGATATCTGGAATCGCATTTGGGCCACTGGTGAAATAGCAAATATAGTCAGATAAAAACTGGAGAGAAGCTTTCTGAGAAACTGCTTGATGATTTGTGCATTCCACTCAGGGAGTTATAACTTTCTTCTCATAAAGCACGGTTTGAACACTGTTCCAGTGAAACCAAAAGAGTGATATTCTGAGCAGTTTGAAGACTATGGCAAAAAGTGAAATGTCGTCCAATAAAAAACAGAAAGAAGCACTCGAAGAACCTGCTCTCAAATGTCCATGCTTTTCACAGTGTTAAAGCTTACTCTACGTTTCCCAGTTTGAAAGGTGGTCTTTGAGGGTTCTGCCAAGGGATAGTAAGTGGCGACCGGAATTCTGTGTCGAGCAAGGAAATGTCTTCCATCAAACCTGGAAAGAAGGGATCTGCACAAATCTTTTGCAATGTTTGTATTCATCATATAGCATGAAATTATTCTTTGGAATGAGCATTTTGAAATCACTGCTTCTGTATAATCTGAGAAAGGACATTTGGAAATGCTCCTTAGAATATCCTGAAAAAGAAAAAACCTCAGAGAGAAACCAGAAGGAAGCATTCTGTCAAACTGCTCTTTGTCACGTGAATTCCGCTCACACATTTGTGCTTCTCTTTTCATTCAGCTGTATCATAACACTGTTTTTTTTTAGTCTGCAAAGGGACATTCGGGAGGGCTTTGAGGTTTACAGTGGGAAAGGAAACGTCTTCAGATAGACACTGGAGAGAAGCTTTCTGAGGAGCTGCTTTGTGACTTGTGCATTCCACACACAGAAATATACCTTTCTTCTCCTAGAGGATTCCAGAATCCCTTTTGGAGAAAAAGGTAACAAGAGATATTAGGGAGTACAGTGGCGACTATGGTGAAAAAGGAAATATCCTCAGACAAAAACTGGAAAGAAGATTTCTGTGAAACTGCTTTCTGTTCGATATATTTATTCATCTTGCATAGTTAAAACTGTAATTATATTATGCAGTTTGGAAACTCCATACTGTGAAAATCATGCACAGATTCGCGAAGGGATGTTCAGGAGCACATTCAGGCCTACTGTGTAAGAGGAGATATCTTCAGATAAAAACTGGATAGAAGCTTTCTGAGAACCTACTTTGTGATGTATGCATTCAACTCAGAGGGTTATACCCTTTTTCTCACAAGGCAGTGTCTGAATACTGTTCCTGTGAAACCGAAAAAGTGATGTTTTGGAACGCATTGAGGACTATGGCAAATAGTGAAATATACTGATATAAAATCGAGGAAGAAGCGTTTCAAGAATCTGCTCTCTGGTATGTGCACTCAGTTCACAGCGTTAATGTTTACTCTATGTTGCCCAGTTTCAAAACTCTGTCTTTGAAGAATCTGTGAAAGGATATTTAGTGACGCCCGAAGGCTTGTGGTGAGTGAGGAAATGCTTTCCAATGAAACCTGCAGAGAAACGTTCCGAGCCACTGCTTTGGTATGTGTGTATTCGACTCATAGAGTTAAACCATTCTTTGGATTGAGCAGCTGGAAATCACGGTTTTTGTGGAATCTGAAGAAGGACATTGGGGAACAATCTTTAGAATATGGAAAACGAAATATCCTCAGAAAATATCCAGTAGGAAGCTTTCTGTGAAACTACTCTGTGTTGTCTTAATTACTCTCGCTTCTTTATGCTTCTTTTTTCATTGAGCAGTTTTCCACCTCTGTGTATGTTTAGCATGTGAGGGGATATTTGGGAGCACTTTGAGGCTAATGGTGAAAAAGTAAATATATTCAGACAGAAATTGGAGAAAAACTTTCTGAGGAACTGATTTGTGACGTGTGTTTCAAATTCACAGTGTTATACCTCTCTTCGCATACAGCGTTGGGGAAACCCTTTTGGAGAAACAGGTACCAAGCAATATTGGGAGCATTTTGATGCCGATGGTGAAAAGGCAAATACCATCAAACAAAAACTGGAAAGAAGCTTTATGGGAAACTACTCTGTGATATGTGTAGTCATCTAGATAAATGTATCTTTAAATACATAGATAAACCTTACTTTACATTATACAGCTTGGAAACTGTCAGGGACGGATCCATGAAGGGACCTTCAGGATCACATTCTGGACTATGGTGAAAAAGGAAATATCTTCAGATAAAAACTGGAAAGAAGCTTTCTGTAAATCTGCTTTTTGCTATGTTTATTCATCTCACATAGATGAAGCTTTCCTTACATTACGCAGCTTAGAAACCCTCGTGGATGGATCCGTGAAGGGATATTTCGGATCATATTCAGGCCTATGGTGAAAGAGGAAATATAGTCAGATAAAAATTGGAGAGAAGCTTTCTGAGAAACTGCTTGGTGATGTGTGCATTCCACTCAGGGAGTGGTAATTTTTTCTCATAAGGCACAGTTTGAACACTGTTCCTATAAAACCAAAAGAGTGATGTTCGCAGCACATGGAAGACTATGGCAAAAACTGAAATGTCGTCCAATGAAAAACAGAAAGAAGCACTCTAAGAAACTGCTCACTCACATGACCATTCTTTTCACAGATTTAAAGCTTACCCTACATTTGCCTGTTTGAAAGTCGTCCTTTGAGGGTTCTGCAAAGTGCGAGTAAGTGGCGACCGGAGGCCTGTGTGAGACAAGGAAATGTCTTCCATCGAAAATCGGAGAGACACTTTCTGCCCACATTTTTGGGATTTTTGTATTAATCTCAATCGTTAAATCATTCTTTGGATTGAGCAGTTTGAAATCACTTTTTCTGAGGAATCTGAGAAAGGACATTTTGAAATGCTCTTTAGAATATCATGAAAAAGAAATAACCTCGGAGAGAAACCTGAAGGAACCTTTCTGTGAAACTGCTCTGTGTCACGTGAATTCCGCTCACACAGTTAGGCTTCTCTTTTCATTGAGCTGTATCATAACACTGTTTTTGTTTGGTCTGCAAAGGAATACTCTGGAGAGATTTGAGGCTTACAGTGAGAAAGGAAACGTCTTCAGATAGAAACTAAAGAGAAGCTTTCTGAGGAGCTGCTTTGTGACGTGTGCATTCCACTCACAGAAATATACCTTTATACTCCTAGAGGATTCCGGAAGCCCTGTTGGAAAAAAAGATACTAAGAGATATTCGGGAGTATAGCGATGACCATGGTGAGAAAGGAAATAACCTCAGACAAAAAATGGAAAGAAGATTTCTGTGAAACTGCTTTGTGTTACATATATTTATTCATCTCCCATAATTAAAACTGTAATTATATTATGCAGTTTGGAAACTCCGTCATGCACAGATCCATGAAGGGACATTCGGGAGCAGTACAGGCCTACGGTGAA
>NW_012119910.1:102228-102832 GCF_000951035.1 Colobus angolensis palliatus
TGGATTCCTAGGAATTTTATTCTCTTTGAAGCAATCGTGAATGGAAGTTCATTCATGATTTGGCTCTCTGCTTGTCTGTTACTGGTGTATAAGAAAGCTTGTGATTTTTGCACATTAATATTGTATCCGCACACTTTGCTTATGTTTCTTATCAGCTAAAGGAGATTTTGGGCTGAGATGATCGGGTTTTCTAAATGTATAATCATGTCATCTGAAAACAGGGATAATTTGACTTTTTCTTTTCCTAACTGAATACCCTTGATTTCCTTCTCTTGCCTCCGTGCCGTAGCCAGAACTTCCAACACTGTGTTGAATAGGAGTGGTGAGAGAGGGCATCCCTGTCTTGTGCCAGGTTTAAAGGGAATTTTTCCAATTTTTGCCCATTCGGTATGACATTAGCTGTGGGTATGTCATAAATAGCTCTTATTATTTTGAGATTCGTTCCATCAATACCGAATTTGTTGAGCGTTTTTAGCATGAAGGGCTGTTGAATTTTGTCAAAAGCCTTTTCTGCCTCTATTGAGACAATCATGTGGTTCTTGTCTTTGGTTCTGTTTATATGCTGAATTACATTTATTGATTTGCGAATGTTGAACCAGCATTG
>NW_012119910.1:104292-104804 GCF_000951035.1 Colobus angolensis palliatus
ATTTTATTTCTCCTTCACTGATGAAACTTAGTTTGGCTGGATATGAAATTCTGAGTTTAAAATTCTTTTCTTTAAGAATGTTGAATACTGGCCCCCACTCTCTTCTGGCTTGGAGAGTTTCTGCCGAGAGATTTGCTGTTAGTCTGATGGGCTTCCCTTTGTGGATAACCGGACCTTTCTCCCTGGCTGCCCTTAACATTTTTTCCTTCATTTCAAGTTTGGTGAATCTGGCAATTATGTGTCTTGGAGTTGCTGTACTGGAAGAGTATCTTTGTGGTGTTCTCTGTGTTTACTGAATTTGAATGTTGGCCTGCCCTACTAGGTTGGGGAAGTTCTCGTGGATGATATCCTGAAGAGTGTTTTCCAACTTGGCTCCATTTTCCCCCTCACTTTCAGGCACCCCAAGCAAACGTAGACTTGGTCTTTTTACATAATCCCATACTTCTTGCAGGCTTTGTTCATTTCCTTTTCTTCTTTTTTCTTTTGGTTTCTCTTCTCGCTTCATTTCATTC
>NW_012119910.1:105339-105556 GCF_000951035.1 Colobus angolensis palliatus
CTTCTTCTCTCATCCCGTCAAAGTCATTCTCTGACCAGCTTTGATCCATTGCTGGTGATGGGCTGTGCTCCTTTGCAGGGGGAGGTGCACTCTTATTTTTTGAATATCCAGCTTTTCTGCCCTGCTTTTTCTTTGTGGTTTTATCTGTTCTGGTCTTTGATGATGATGACGTACTGATGGGGTTTTGGTAAAGGTGTCCTTCCTGTTTGATAGTTTT
>NW_012119910.1:106050-169380 GCF_000951035.1 Colobus angolensis palliatus
GGAGTCTACAGAGACAGGCAGGTTTCCATGAGCTGTTGTGAGCTCCACCCAGTTCGAGCTTCCCAGTGGCTTTGTTTACCTAATTTAGCCTCAGCAATTGCAGGCCCCCCTCCCCAAGCCTTGCTGCTGCCTTGCGGATAGATCACCACAGACTGCTGTTTTAGCAATGAGATAGGCTCCTTGGGTGTGGGACCCTCCCGGCCAGGTGTGGGATATATTCTCCTGGTGTGACTGATCACTTAAAGCATGGTATTGGGGTGGGAGTTACCCGATTTTCCAGGTGTTGTGTGTCTCAGTTCCCCTGGCTTGGAAAAGGGACTCCCTTCCCCCTTGTGTTTCCCAGGTGAGGCTATGCCTCACCCTGATTCAGCTCTCGCTGGTCAGGCTGCAGCAGCTGACCAGCACCGATTGTCCTGCACTACCTAGTGAGATGACCCCAGTACCTCAGTTGAAAATGTAGAAATCACCGGTCTTCTGTGTCACTCGTGCTGAGAGTTGGAGACTGGAGCTGTTCCTATTCGGCCATCTTGCTCCCTCCAGGAGGAGATATCTTCAGATAAAAACTGGACAGAAGCATTGTGAGAAACTCTTTGTGATGTATGCATTCCACTCAGGGAATTTTACCTCTTTTCTCACAAGGCAGTGTTTGAACACTGTTTCCGTGAAACAGAAAAAGTGATATTTCGGAACGCTTTGAGGACTGTGGCGAATAGTGAAATATACAGAAATAAAATCGAGGAAGAAGCGTTCCAAGAATCTCCTCTCTGATATGTGCATTCACTTCACAGAGTTAATGATTACTCTATGTTGCTCAGTTTCGAAACTCTGTCTTTGAAGAATCTTTGAAGGGATATTTAGTGTCCCCCAGAGGCTTGTGGTGAGCGAGGAAACATCTTCCAATGAAACTCGCAGAGAAACTTTCTGAGCAACTTCTTTGCCATGTGTATGTTTGTCTCTTAGAATTAAACCATTCTTCGTATTCAGCAGCTTGAAATCACCGTTTTTGTGGAATCTGAGGAAGGACATTTGGGATCGATACTTAGAATATGGAAAAAGAAATATTCTCAGGTAAAATCCAGAAGGATGATTTCAGTGAAACTGCTCTGAGTCTTCTTAATTCCTCTCACTCAGATAAGTCTCTCTTTTCATTGAGCAGTTTTCTAGCCTTGTGTATGTTTAGCATGTGATGAGACATTCGGGAGAACTTTGAGATTAACGGTGAAATAGGAAATATGTTCAGATTGAAACTGGAGAGAAGCTTTCTGAGGAAATACTTTGTGACGTGTGCATTCCAGTCACAATTTTATACCTCTCTTCTCATACAGCGTCTGGTAAACCCTTTTGGAGAAACAGGTACCAAGTGATTTTCGGGAGCATGTTGATGCCGATGGTGAAAAGGGAAATAGTCTCAGACAAAAACTGGAAAGAAGCTTTCTAGGAAACTACTCTGTGATATATGTAATAATCTCACATACATGAAGCTTTCTTTACATTACGCAGCTTGGAAACTCTCATGGACGGATTCAACGAAGGGACTTTGGTAGCACATTCTGGACTATGGTGAAAAAGGAAATACCTTCAGATAAAAACTACAAAGCAGCTTTCTGTGAATCTGCATTTTGCTATGTTTATTCGTCTCACAGAGACGAAGCTTCCCTTACATTACACAGCTTGGAAACCCTCGTGTATGGGTCCGCGCAAGGATATTTGGGATCACTTTCAGGAATGTGGTGAAAGAAGAAAAACAGTCAGATAAAAAATGGAGAGAAGCTTTCTGAGAAACAGCTTGATGATGTGTGAATTCCACTCAGGGTGTAATAACTTTCTTCTTATGAGGCACAGTTTGAACACTGTTCCTGTAAAACCAAAAGGGAGATATTCGCAGCACATTGAATACTATGGCAAAAAATGAAATGTCGTCCAATAAAAAACAGAAAGGAGCAATGGAGAAAACTGCTCTCTGACATATACATTCTTTTCACAGGTTTAAAGCTTACTCTATATTTGCCCGTTTGAAAGTCGGTCTTTTAGGGCTCTATGAAGGGACATTAAGAGGCGACCAGAGGCCTGTGTGAGGCAAGGAAATGTCTTCCATTGAAAATCGGAGAGAAGCTTTCTGCAAAACTCTTTTGTGATGTTTGTATTCATCTCATAGAGTTAAATCATGCTTTGGATTGAGCCGTTTGAAATCACTGTTTCTGCTGAATCTGAGAAAGGACATTTGGAAAAGCTCTTTAGAATATCCTGGAAAAGAAATAACCTCAGATCGAAACCAGAAGGAACCTTTCTGTGAAACTTCACTGTTTCACGTGAATTCTGCTCACACATTTAAACTTCTCTTTTCATTGAGCTGTACCATAACGTTGTTTTGGTTTAGTCTGCAAAGCAATAATCTGGAGGGCGTTAAGGCTTACGGTGAGAAAGGAAACATCTTCAGATAGAAACTGGAGAGAGGTTTTCTTAGGAGTTGCTTTGTGACGTCTGCATTCCACTCACAGAAATATACCTTTCTTCTCATAGAGGATTCCGGAATCCCTTTTGAAGAAAAAGCTATCAAGAGATATTTGGGCATATAGCGACGGCTATGGTGAAAAAGGAAATATCCTCAGACAAAAACTGGAAAGAAGATTCGTGTGAAACTGCTTTGTGTTAGATATATTATGTCATCTCACATAGTTAAAACTTTTATTATATTACACATTTGTAGACTCCATCATGCACAGATCTGAGAAGGGATGTTCAGCAGTACATTCAGGCCTTCGGTGGAAGAGGAGATATCTTCAGATAAAAAATGTATAGAAGCTTTCTGAGAAACTATTTTGGGATGTATGCATTCCACTCAGGGAGTTGTTACCCTTTTCTCACAAGGCAGTGTTTGAACACTGTTCCATCTGAAACCGAAAAAGTGAAATTTCGGAACGCATTGGGGACTATGGCAGAAAGTGAATTATACTGAAATAAAATCGAGGAGGAAGTGTTCCAAGAATCTGCCCTCTGATATGTGCACTCACTTCACAGAGTTGATGCTTACTCTATGTTGCCCAGTTTCGAAACTCTGTCTTTGAAGAATCTGTGAAGGGATATTTAGTGATGCCTGGATGCTTGTGGTGAGCCAGGAAGCCTCTTCCGATGAAACCTCCAGAGACAAGTTCTGAGCAACTGCTTTGTGATGTGTCTATTCGTCTCCTACAGTTAAACCTTTCTTTGGATTGAGCAGCTTGAAATCACTGTTTTTGTGGAATCTGAGGAAGGACATTTGGGAAAGATCCTTACAATATGGAGAAAGAAATATCCTCAGATAAAATCCAGAAGGAAGCTTTCTGTTAAACTGCTCTGTGTTGTCTTAATTCCTGTCACACAGTTAAGCCTCTCATTTCATTGAACAGTTTTCTAAACCTGTGTATGTTTAGCATGTGATGGGATATTCGGGAGCACTTTGAGGCTAATGGTGAAAAAGGAAATATGTTCAGAACGAAACTGGAGAGAAGCTTTCCGAGGAACTGCTTTTGTGACATGTGTGTTCCACTCACAGTGTTATACCTCTCTTTTCTTACAGCGTCGGGGAAACCCTTGGAGAAACAGGTACCAAGTGGTATTCTTGAGAATGTTGATGCCACTGGTAAAAAGGGAAATAACCTGAGACAAAACCTCGAAAAATGTTTTCTAGGAAACTCTTCTGTAATATGTGTAATCATTTCACATGGATAAAGCATTCTTTGCATTACGCAGCTCAGAAACTGTCATGGACGGATCCACAAAGAGACCTTCATGATCACATCCAGGACTATGTTGGAAAAGGAAATATATTCAGATAAAAACCTTAAAGAAGCTTTCTGTGAATCTGCTTTTTGGTTTGTTTATTCATCTCACATAGATGAAGATTTCTTTACATTACACAGCTTGAAAACTCCCTCGTGGATGAATCCGCAAATGGATATTTGGGATCACATTCGGGCCTATGGTGAAATAACAAATACATTCAGATAAAAACTGCAGAGGAGCCTTTTGAGAAACTGCTTGGTGATGTGTGCATTCCACTCAGGGAGTTATAACTTTCTTCTCTTAAGGCACAGTTTGAACTCTGTTATTGCAAACCAAAAGAGTGATATTTGGAGCACATTGAAGACTATGGCAAAAAGTGAAATGTCGTCCCATAAAAAACACAAAGAAGCACTCGCAGAAACTGCTCTCTGACATGTCCGTTCTTTCCACAGGGTGAAAGCTTACTCTACGTTTCCCTGTTTAAATTTCGGTCTTTGAGGGTTCTGGGAAGGGATAGTAAGTCGCACCCGGATGCCTGTTTGAGGCAAGGAAATGCCTTCCATTGAAAATCAGACAGAAGCCTTCTGAGCAACTCTTTCTTGATGGTTGTATTCATCTCATAGCATTAAATCATTCTTTGGGTTAAGCAGTTTGAAATCACTTTTTCTGTGGAATCTGAGAAGGGACATTTGGAAACGCTCTTTAGAATATCCTGAAAAAGAAATAACCTCAGAGAGAAACCAGAAGGAATCTTTCTGGGAAACTGCTCTGTGTCACATGAATTCCACTCACACCGAGAAGTTTCTCTTTTCATTGAGCTGTATCATAGCACTGTTTTTGTTTAGTCTGCGAAGGGATAATCTGGAAGGCCTTGAGGCTTATGGTGAGAAAGGAAACGTCTTCAGTTAGAAACTGGAGAGAAGCTTTCTGATGAGCTGCTTTGTTATATGTGCATTCCACTCACAGAAATATGCCTTTCTTCTCCTAGAGGATTCCAGAATCCCTTTTGCAGAAAATGCTACCAAGAGATATTAGAGAGTATAAGGAGGCCTATGGTGAAAAAAGAAATATCCTCAGAAAAAAACAGGAAAGCACATTTCTGTGAAACTGCTTTGTGTTAGATATATTTATTCATCTTGCATAGATAAAACTTTAATTATATTACACAGTTCATAAATTCCGTCATGCACAGGTCCGCAAAGGGATATTTGTTAGCCCATTCAGGCCTATGGTGAAAGAGGAGATATCTTCAGATAAAAACTGGATAGAAGCTTTCGGAGAAACCACTTTGTGATGTATGCATTCCACTCAGGGAATGATACCTCCTTTCTGACAAGGCAGAGTTTGAACACTGTTCCTGTGAAACCGAAAAAGTGATATTTTGGAGCACATTGAGGACTCTGGTGAGTAGTGAAATATACTGAAATAAAATAGTGGAAGAAGGGTTCCAAGATTCTGCTCTCTGATATGTGCATAGATTGTACACAGTTAGTATTTACTCCTCGTTGCCCAGTTTCAAAATTCTGTCTTTGAAGGATCTGTGAAGGGATAGTTATTGACGACCAGAGGCTTCTGGTTAGCAAGAAAGCATCTTCTGATGCAACTAGCAGAGAAACGTTTTGAGCAACTGCTTTGCAATATGTGTATTCGTCTCATAGATGTAAACCATTCTTTTGACTGAGCAGCATTAAATCACTGTTTTTATGCAATCTGAGGATCGATATTTGGGAATGATCCTTAGATTATGGAGAAAGAATTATCCTCAGGTAAAATCCAGTAGGAATCTTTCTGTGAAACTGTTCTGTGTCATCTGAATTCCTCTCGCTCAGTTAAGCCTCCCTTTTCGTTGAGCAGTTTTCTAGCCCTGTGTATGTTTAGCAAGTGATGGGATAATTGGGAGCCCTTTGAGACTCATGGTGAAAAAGGAAATATGTTCAGATTGAACATGGAGAGAAGCTTTCCGGGGAACTGCTTTGTGACGTGTGCATTCCAGTCACAGTGTTATACCTCTCTTCTCATACAGTGTTGGGGAAACCCATTTGGAGAAACAAGTACCAAGTAATATTCGGGAGCATCTTGATTCCTATGATGAAAACCGAAACAGCCTCAGACAAAAACTGGAAGAAAACTTTCTAGGAAACTACTCTGTGATACGTGTAATCATCTCAAATTGATAAAGCTTTCTTTACATTATGCAGCTTGGAAATTCCCTCACGGATGAATTCACAAAGGGATATTTGGGATCACATTGAGGCCTACACTGAAATAGCAAATAGAGTCAGATAAAAACTGGGGAGAATGTTTCTGAGAAACTGCTTTGTGACTTGTGCATTTCACTCACAGTATTACACCTCTCGTCTCATAGAGCATCAGAGAAACCGTTTTGGAGCAACAGGTACCAAGTGATATTCGGGAGCATGTTGATGTCGATGGTGAAAAGGGAAATAGCATCAGACAAAAACTGGAAAGAAGCTTTCTAGGAAACTACTCAGTGATATGTGTAATTATCACGCATACGTAAAGCTTTCCTTAGATTACGCAGCTTGGAAACTGTCAGGGATGGTTCCACAAAGGGACCTTCGGGATCACATTCAGACTATGGTCAGGAAGGAAATATCTTCAGATAAAAAGGGAAAGAAGCTTTCTGTGAATCTGCTTTTTCCTATGTTTATTCATCTCACAGAGGTGAAACTTTCTTTATACTATGCAGCTTGGAAACTCCCTCCTGGATGGATCCACGAAGGGATATTTGGGATCACATTCAGGCATATGGTGAAATAACAAATATAGTCAGAGAAAAACTGGAGAGAAGCATTCTGAGAAACTGCTTGGTGTCGTGTGCATTCCACTCAGGGAGTTATAACTTTCTTCTCATAAGGCACAGTTTGAACACTGTTCCTGTAAAACCAAAAGACTGATATTCAGAGCACATTGAAGACTATGACAAAAAGTGAAATGTCGTTATATAAAAAATAGAAAGAAGCACTCGAAGAAACTACTCTCCAACATGTCCATTCTTTTCACTGGGTTAAAGCTTACTCTACATTTCCCAGTTTGAAAGTCGGTCTTTGAGGGTGCTGCGAAGTGATTTTCAGCGGTAATCGGAGGACTGAGTGAGGCAACATAATATCCCATCAAAAATTGGAGAGAAGCTTTCTGGGCAACTCTTTTGTGATGTTTTCATTCGTCTCAGAGAGTTAAATCATTCTTTGGATTGAGCAGTTGGAAATCACAGCTTCTGTGGAACGTGAGAAAGAACATTTGGAAACCTTCTTTAGAATACCATGAAAAAGAAATAATCTCAAAAGAATCCAGAAGGAAGTTTTCTGTGAAACTTCTCTGTGTCACATGAATTCCACTCACACACTTAAACTTCTCTTTTCATTGACCAGTATCATAAAAATATTTTTGTTTAGACTTCAAAAGGATATTCTGGAGCATTTCGAGGCTTACAATGAGAAAGGAAACAACTTTAGACTGAAACTGTAGAGCAGCATTCTGTGGAGCTGCCGTGTGACATGTGCATTCCACTCACAGAAATATACCCTTCTTATCATACAGGATTCCGGAATTCCTTTTGGAGAAAAAGCTACCAAGAGACATTTGGGAGTACAGGGACAGATATGGTGAAAAAGGAAATATCCTCAGGCAAAAACGGTAAAGAAGATTTCTGTGAAATTGCTTTGTATTAGATATACTTATTCATCTAGCATAGTTAAAACGTTTCTTATATTACACAGTTTGGAAACTTCGTCATGAACGGATGCACGAAGGGACATTCGGGATCACATTCAGGCCTACGGTGAAAAAGGAGATATCTTCAGATAAAAACTGGATAGAAGCTTTCTGAGAAACTCCTTCTGGTGTATGCATTCCACTGAGGGACTTATACCTCTTTTCTCACAAGGCAGTGTTTGAACACTGTTCATGTGAAACCGAAAAAGTGATATTTCTGGGCACATTGAGTACTATGGCAAATAGTGAAATATACTGAAATAGAATCGAGGAAGAAGTGTTCCAGGAATGTGCTCTCTAATATGTGCATTCACATCACAAAGTTAATGCTTACTTGATGTAGCCCAGTTTCGAAAGTCTGTCTTTGAAGAATCTGTGAAGGGATATTTAGTGACGCCCGGAGTCTCGTGGTGAATAAGGAAACATCTTCCGATGAAACCTGCAGAGAAACATTCTGAACAACTGCTTTGTGATGTGTGTATTCATCTCATAGAGTTAAACCATTCTTTGGATTGAGCTGCTTCAAATCACTGTTTTTGTGGAATATGAGGAAGGACATTTGGGAATGATCCCTGGAATATGGAGAAAGAAATAGCCTCAGGAAAAATCCAGAAGGAAGCTTTCCGTGAAACTCCTCCCTGTTGTCTTAATTCCTCTTGCACAATTAAGCCTCTTATTTCATTGTGCAGTTTTCTAACCCTGTGTATGTTTAGCGTGTGATGGGATATTCAGGAGCACTTTGAGGCTAATGGTGAAAAAGGAAATATGCTCAGAGCGAATCTGGAGACAAGCTTTCTTAGGAACTGCTTTTGTGACGTGTGCATTCCACTCACACTGTTATACCTCTTTTCTCATACAGCGTCGAGGAAACCCTTTTGGAAAAACAGGTAGCAAGTGGTATTCCAGAGAATGTTGATGCCATTGGAGAAAAGGGAAATAACCTTAGAGAAAACCTTGAAAGAGGCTTTCTAGGAAACTATTCTGTGAAATGTGTAATCATCTCACATAGATAAAACTTTCTTTGCATTACGCAGTTTGGAAACTGTCATGGACTGATCCATGAAGAGACCTTCACGATCACATCCAGGACTATGGTGAAAAAGGAAATATCTTCAGATAAAAAGTTTAAAGAAGCTTTCTGTGATTCTGCTTTTTGTTTGTTTATTCATCTCACATAGATGAAGCTTTCTTTACATTATGCAGCTTGGAAACTCCCTCGTGGATCGTTCTGCGAAAGGATATTTGGGATCACATTTGGGCCTATTGTGAAATAGCAAATACAGTCAGATAAAAACTGCAGAGGAGCTTTATGAGAAACTGCTTGGTGATGTGTGCATTCCACTCAGGGAGTTATAACTTTCTACTCATAAGGCACAGTTTGAACACTGTTATTGTAAAACCAAAAGAGTGATATTTGGAGCACATTGAAGACTATGGCAAAAAGTCAAATGTCGTCCCATAAAAAACAGAAAGAAGCACTCGAAGAAACTGCTCCCTGACATGTCCGTTCTTTTCAAAGGGACAAAGCTTACTCTAGGTTTCCCATTTTGAAAGTTGGTCTTTGAGGGTTCTGTGAAGTGATAGTAAGTGGCATTCAGAGGCCTGTTTGAGGCAAGGAAATGCCTTGCATCAAAAATCGGACAGAAGCCTTCTGAGCAACTCTTTCCAGATGCTTGCATTCATCTCATAGAGTTAAATAATTCTTTGGAGTGAGCAGTTTGAAATCACTGTTTCTGTGGAAATTGAGAAAGGACATTTGGAAACGTTCTTTAGAATATCCTGAAAAAGAAATAACCTCAGAGAGAAACCAGAAGCAAGCTTTCTGTGAAATTACTCTGTGTCAGGTGAATTCCAGGCACACAGTTAAGCTTCTCTGTTCATTGAGCTGTGCCATAACATTGTTTTTGCTTAGTCTGCGAAAGGATAATCTGGAGGGCCTTGAGGCTTATGTTGAGAAAGGAAACGTCTTCAGACAGAAACTGGAGAGAAGCTTTCTGAGGAGGTGCTTTGTGACGTGTGCATTCACTCACAGATATATACCTTTCTTCTCCTAGAGTATTCCAGAAACTTTTTTCTGGAAAAATTACAAAACAGACATTCGGGAGCATATGGAAGGCTATGGTGAAAAAGGAAATATCCTCAGACAAAAAATTGGAAGGAAGGTTTCTGTGAAATTGCTTTGTGTTAGATAAATTCATTCATCTCGCAGAGTTAAAACTTTAATCATATCATGCCATTTGGGAACTCTGTCAGGCACAGATCCACGAAGGGAAGTTTGGGAGCACATTCAGGCCTATGGTGAAAGAGGAGATCTTCACACAAAAATTGGATATAAGCTTTCTGAGAAACTACTTTGTGATGTATGCATTCCACTCAGGGATTTATACCTCTTTTCTCACAATGCAGTGTTTGAACACTTTTCCTGTGAAACCCAAAAGATGATATTTCGGAACGCATTGAGGACTAGGGCGAATAGTGAAATATACTGAAATAAAATCGAGGAAAAAGCGTTCCAAGAATCTGCTCTCTGATATGTGCTTTCACTTCACAGAATTAATGCTTACTCTGTATTGCCCAATTTCGAAACTCTGTCATTGCAGAATCTGTGAAGGGATATTTAGTGACGTCCAGAGGTTTGTGGTGAGCGAGGAAACGTGTTCCGATGAAACCTGCAGAGAAACGTTCTGAGCAAGTGCTTTGCGATGTGTGTATTGCTCTCCTAGATTTAAACCATTCTTTGGATTGACCAGCTTGAAATCACTGTTTTTGTGGAATCTGAGGAAGGACATTTGGGGACGATCCTTAGAATATGGAGAAAGAAATATTATCAGGTAAAATCCAGAAGGAAGCTTTCGGAGCAACTGCTTTGTGTCGTCTTAATTCCTCTCACTCAGATAAGCCTCATTTTTCATTGAACAGTTTTCTAGCCCTGTGTATGTTTAGCATGTGATGGAATATTCAGGAACATTTTGAGGCTAACGGTGAAAAAGGAAATATGTTCAGACCGAAACTGGAGAGAAGCTTTCCGAGGAACTGCTTTGTGGTGTGTGCATTCCAGTCACCGTGATATACCTCTCTTCTCATACAGCGTCGGGGAAAACCTGTTGCAGAAACAGGTACCAAGTGATATTCGGGATCATGGTGATGCCTATGGTGAAAAGGGAAATAGCCTCAGACCAAAACAGGAAAGAAGCTTTCTAGGAAACTACTCCGTGATATGTGTAATCATCTCACATAGATAAAGCTTTCTTTACTTTACTCAGCTTGGAAACTGTCATGGAAGGATCCATTAAGAGACCTTCAGGAGCACATCGAGGACTATGGTGAAAAAGTAAACATCGTCAGATAAAAACTTCAAAGAAGCTTTCTGTGAATCTGCTTTTTGCTACGTTTATTCATCTCACATTGATGAAGCTTTCTTTACATTATGCATCTTGGAAAATCCCTCGTGGATGGATTAGCAAAGGGATATTTGGGATCATATTGTGTCCTATGATGAAATAGCAAATATTGTCAGATAAAAACTGGTGAGAAAGTTTCTGAGAAATTGCTTTGTGACTTGTGCATTCCATTCACAGTGTTATATCTCTCATCTCATAGAGCGTTGGGGAAATCGTTTTGGAGCAACATGCACCAAGTGATATTCAGAAGCATATGTATTCTGAATATCCCTTTGCGGACTAAACAAAAACAGTGTTATGACACTGTTCTCTGAAAAGAGAAACAGAAAACAGCTCAGTGAGAAGATATGCTTAACTGAAGGAGAGGTATTAAGACGACACAGAGCAGTTTCATAGAAAGCTTCTGTTGGAAGAAAGGAGGCAAGATGGCGAACTTCCGGGTTCTTCATCATCAACTTTTCCCGTGTGCACGAAAATGTAGCTGGCACCGAGGAAGCTGCAGACCAATCAAGCATGCGCCAGGTGATGTCAGTCCGAAGAGACCAAGATTTACCTGGTGGCACCGGTAGAGCCCGTCCTCCCCGACACGTCTGTGCCCCACCTATTGCCCTTCCACTCCTAGAAGAGCTGCTCCCGGTACACAGGTGGTGCGGGCTTCCCCAGCCCCCATTCTTGTTGGGACTGCATCAGGAACTCCATCGAAAAGCTCTCTCTGGCGACTCTCTTGGCCTCCTTTGCCGGAGGCCAGCAGACCTCACCTTGCACACTTTCTTCCCTGAAGCCAGATGACCAAAGTTTAAATTTGCAGTTTGCTTTTATCCTTGCCTACTGGCTGGTTCTTTTGTGCTCTCTTGGTGGTCTTAGAAAAACAAATCAGTTGGTGCCGAACCCGGGAGGAGACCCCACATCAGGCCTCTAAGGGTTGAGGAACCTCCTGCTGCTCCCATGCCACAGATGGACCCTGACCTGAGACCCAGTTTCCTCACTCTCACGGCCTCTCTGGGGTAAGTGCCCTTGTCTCCTCTTTACCTCCCATGGCCAAAAATACTGCGCAGGTCCGAGGCCTACTTTTGAGCCACAATTTACTCCAGCAACCCGTTCAGGACAGAGACGTCCGTCGCCTGAAAGTAATCTCCACCTTGGCTCCAAGAGTCTCCAGTCTGTCTCTGGTGATTTCAAAGAATGCTTTGAAGCCAGGCAGAGATCTCCATTGTGTAAATAAAGAGGAAAGAAATGGGAAACCCCCAGTTCAAATTTCTAAAAAGCACCCCTTTAGGGTGCCTCCTAGCCAATTTAAAAACCTTAGAGTGGTTAATTTTTCTTTCCTCTGTGGCGTGGCCCCAATACAAAATAGACAATCAGTCTCAGTGGCCACCAGACGTAACCTTAGACTACAATGTTCTGATCGACCAAAGCAATTTCTGCCAGCTGCTAGGCAAGTGGTCCGAAATTAATTACATACAAGGCTTTTGGACCTTACGCTCTTGTTCCGACTTCTGTAGCTAGTGTTCTTTGATCCAGGTTATGCTGGCCAAGGACACCGGCTCACAGGAACCTGAAAAAGAGGAGTCTTTAAACCTTTCTGTTCAGCCAGAGGACCTAGGGTTTCCTTCTGTCTCTGTACCCTCACCCCCGCCCTACACTCCTCCTTCTTCCCCCGTGCAGACTCTACCTTCCTCTTCTTTATCTATAGTAATCCATTAGGTCCCGTACACCCATCGGGCCCCCAACTGGCTGTCTTGAGTCCCCTGTTTCTGCCCACACCCACTCTAAGTGCCGTGCTGATGCCCCCAATCCTGCCCCACACCCTCGTACAGTTTAAGCACCTTTGCGAGAGGTAGCTCGGACAGAGGGGGTAATCACAGTACATGTCTCTTTTTCACTGGCTGACCTTTCCAAACTTGAGAAGTGTTTAGGTGATTTCTCAGCTAATTCTACCATATACATAAAGGAATGTAGATATCTTTGTCAGGCCTATGACTTAAATTGTCATGACCTCCAGGTGATCCTAACTTCTACTCTAAACCCTGAGGAACGAGAGCGCATCTTAGTGGCCGCCAGGCAGCACGCCAACCAATTACATTTAACTGATGCCGCCATTCTACTAGAGTAGCAATCAGTCCCCTCAGCAGACCCAGACTGGGACTACCAAGTAGGCCAGCCTGGGTGCCGTAAATGAGACATAATGGTCCAGTGTTTTTTGGATGGTATGCAAGCAGCCTCAAACAAAACTGTAAATTTTAACAAATTAAAAGACCCAGAAGAAAATCCAGCCGCACTCTTAAATAGGCTGACTGAGATTCTAAGCCAATATACCCAGTTAGATTCGGCTTCCCCCACAGGGGCCACCATTTTGGCATCTTATTTCATTTCTCTCAGCTCCTGACATTCGTTAAAAAAAAACTTGAAAAAGTAGAGGATGGTCCTCAGACACCAATTCAAGACCTAGTTAAATTAGCCTTTAAGGTATATAACTCCAGAGAGGAGACGGCTGAAGCACAGCGACAGGCTCGCCTTGAACAGAAGGTTCAGCTCCTAACAGCGGCTTTACAGCCCAGTTGTAACCCCAGGCCAGAGAGCACACACCCCGTAGACTGCAAGGCTACAAAAGGAGTCTGCTATAAGTGCAGCAAGGCAGGACACTATGCCAACAAATGTCCGCAAGGTCCCCGAGCCTCAACGCAGGCTTGCTATAAGTGCAAGGCATCAGGACATTGTGCCAGTGAATGTCCTAACCCTCGTCCACCAGCAACCCCCTGCCCTGCTTGCCAGCAGGGAGGACACTGGGAGTCTGGTTGCCCCACCCTGAGAACAGGTGCCTCATCTCCACGTGACCCCCTTTCCCAGGATACTGGGAGCTCCTTCCAGCTCGTATATCTGGACGACGACAAATGAAGGTGCTGAGACTCGGAGACCCCCATCACCCTCGCCGAGCTGTAAGTAACTCACCTGGTAGCAGGTAAGACAATTAATTTTTTAATCGACAGCGAGGCTTCCTGTTCTGTTTTGTCATTCTTCTCTGGACCTAGCCTTCTATCCAATATCTCTGTAGTAGGAGTAGACGGAAAGCCATCAATTCCACAAAAACTCCACTCCTTAATTGCTGCCTGGCCAACAAATACTTTGCGCACTCGTTCTTCATTCCCAGCTAAAAAGGGCCCCTACCGAAAGCAATCGGTGGAAATCAATTTTGCTTTCCCCCACTCACCTCAAACTTACTGTATTTTCATAACGATCTCATACTCCTCAGCCTTGCCAGGACCATCCTTCTGGGTTTTGCCAATATTCCAACAAATGCTTCCATTCTTCATTCCTATACTAAAACTGCCTTATTTTATTCTTCATCTGTACGTCCAAATACCAACTGTAGGCCCCAAACTTAATGATGTCCCCTAACAGCAGGAAGTAGGTAGACAGACAACGGCATCCCTTATCACTATTACCAATAAAAGGTTGGTCTGTTTGGACGAACGGAGGAAAGATGGCACACTTCCGGGTTCTTCATCACCAACTTTTGCCCCGCGTGCAAAAATGCACCTGGCGCCCAAGAAGGTGCAGACCAACCGGGCATGTGCCAGGTGACATCAATCCGAAGAGACCACGATTTACCTGGTCGCACCTGCGGAACGCCCCCCAACAAGCCCGTGCCCTGCCTCTTGCCCTCCCACTCCCAGAAAAGCCGCTCCCAGCAGATCATGGCGTGGACTTCCCAGCCTACCCACTCCTGTCGGGACTGCAGGAACTCTGTCCGAGAGCGTCACGGGAGACTCTGTTGGCCTCCTTTGCCAGAGGCCAATAGACCGCTCTCTACCCACCTACTTCCCTGAAGCTAGGTGACCAAAATAAATTTGCAGTTTTGCTCCTACCCTTGCCTGCTCACAGTTTTCTTCTGCCCGCTCTGGTGGTCTTTAGAAAAACAAATTAATTTCCTTTTTCACCATAAGGCTCAAACTGCTCCCGAATGTCCCATCACATGCTAAACATACACAGGGTTATAAAACTAATCAACGTAAGGAGAGGCTTAACTAAGCAAGAGGAATTAAGACAACACAGAGTAGTTTCACAGAAAACTTCCTTCAGGATTTTACCTGAGGATATTTCTTTCTCCATGTTCTAACGATCGTTCCAAAATGCTGATCCTCAGATTCCACAGAAACAGTGATTTCAATCTGCTCAATCCAACGAACGGTTTAAATGTATGAGTCGAATACACACATCGCAAAGCAGTTGATCAGAAAGTTACTCGGCGGGTTTCATCAGAAGATGTTTCCTTGCTCACCACAAGTCTCTGGGCATCACTAAATATCCCTTCACAGATTCTACAAAGACAGAGTTTCAAAACAGGGCAACATAGAGTAAGCATTAATTCTATGAATTGAATGCACATATCAGAGAGCAGATTCTTGGAAAGCTGCTTTCTCGATTTTATTTCAGTATATTTCATTATTTGACATAGTCCACAATGTTCTCCGAGATATCACTTTTTCGGTTTCACAGGAACAGTGTTTAAACACTGCTTTTTGAGGAAAGAGGTATAACACCCTGAGCGAAATGCACACATCACAACTAGTTTCTCAGAAATTTCCTATCCAATTTTTATCTGAAGATATCTCCTCTTTAACCGTAGGCCTGAATCTGCTCCCAAATATCACTTCATGGATTCGTGTATGACAGAGTTTCCAAACTGTGTAATATAAGAAAGCTTTGAACTATGCGAGATGAATAGATATATCTAACATGAAGCATTTCCACAGAAAACTTCTCTCCATGTTTGTCTAAGGATATTTTCTTTTTCACCATAACTGTCGGTGTACTCCAGAAAGTCTCTTGGTAGCTTTTTCTCCAAAAGGGATTCCGGAATCTTCTAGGAGAAAAAGGTATATTTCTGGGAGTGGAATGCACACGTCACAAAGGGGTTCCTCGGAAAGCTTCTCTCTAGTTTTGGTCTGAATATATTTCCTTTTCCCCCATAAGCTTAAAAGTGCTCCCGAATGTCCCATCAGACGCTAAACATACATAGGGTTATAAAACTACTAAACGTAAGAAGAGGCTTAACTAAGCAAGAGGAATTAAGATGACACAGAGTACTTTCACAGAAAGCTTCTTTCTAGATTTTACCCGAAGATATTTATTTCTCCATGTTCTAAGGATCGTTCACAAATGTCCTTCCTCAAATTACACAAAAACAGTGATTTCAATCTGCCAATCCAAAGAAGGGTTTAAATCTATGAGACAAATACACACATCACAAAGCAGTTGCTCAGAAAAGTTACTCTGCAGGTTTCATCGGAACATGTTTCCTTGCTCACCACAAGCCTCTGGGTGCAAATAAATATCCCTTCACAGTTTCTTCAAAGACAGAATTTCGAAACTGTACAACATAGAGTAAGCAGAAATTCTGTGAAGTGAATGCACATATCAGAGAACATATTGTTGGAACGCTTCTTTCTCGATTTTATTGCAGTATATTTCACTATTTGCTATAGTCCTCAGTGCACTCTGAAATATCACTTTTTCGGTTAAACAGGCACAGTGTTTAAACACTGCCTTGTGAGAAAAAAGGTATAACTCACTGAGCGGAATGCATTCATCACAAGTAGTTTCTCAGAAAGCTTCTATCCAGTTTTTATCGGAAGACATCTCCTCTTTCAACCTAGGCCTGAATGTCCTCCAGAATGTCCCTTCATGGATTCGTGCATCACGGAGTTTCCAAACTGCATAATATAAGAAAGGTTTGAATTATGCGAGATGAATAGATATATCTACCATGAAGCAATTTCACAGAAATCTTCTTTCTAGTTTTGTCTAAGGATATTTCTTTTTTCATCATAGCCATCCCTATACTCCCGAATGTCTCTTGGTAGCTTTTCCTCCAAAAGGGATTCCGGAATCCTCTAAAAGAAGAAAGGTATATTTCTGTGAGTGGAATGCACACGTCACATATCAGCTCCACAGAAAGCTTCTCTCCAGTTTCTATCTGAAGAGGTTTCCTTTCTCACAGTAACCCTCAAATTGCATACCCTGAATATCCCTTCCCAGTCTAAACAAAAACAGTGTTATGACACAGCTCAATGAAAAGAGAAGCTTAACTGTGTGAGCGGAATTCACATCACACAGAGCAGGTTCACAGAAAGCTTCCTTCTGGTTTCTCTCTGAAGTTATGTCTTTTTCGGGATATTCTAAAGAGCATCTCCAAGTGTCCTTTCTCAGATTCCACAGAAACATTGGATTCAAACTGCTCAATCCAAAGAATGATTTACCACTTGAGATGAATACAAACATCAAAAATGAGTGGTGCAGAAAGCTTCTCTCCAATTTTCGATGGGAGACATTTCCTTGCTCGACACAGGCCTCCAGTTGCCACTTACTATCCCTTTGCAGAAACCTCAGAGGCCTACTTTCAAACTGGGAAATATAGAGTAAGCTTTAACCCTGTGAAAAGAATGGGCATGTCAGAGAGCAGTTTCCTCGAGTGCTTCTTTCTGTGTTTTATTGGACAACATTTCACTTTTTGGCATAGTCTTCAATTGACTCCGAATATCACTCTTTTGGTTTTATAGGAAGAGTGTTCAAACTGTGCCTTATGAGAAGAAGATTAAAACTCCCCGAGTGGAATGCACAAATCACCAAGCAGTTTCTAAGAAAGCTTCTCACCAGTTTGTATCTGACTACATTTCCTATTTGATCTTAGGCCTGAATGTGATCCCAAATATCCCTTCGTGGATACATCCACGAGGGAGTATCCAAGCTGCATAATGTAAGGAAAGCTTCATCTATGTGAGAAAAATAAACATCGAATAAAGTAGATTCACAGAAATCTTCTTTCCAGTTTTTATCTGAAGATATTTCCTTTTTCACCATAGTCCTGCGTGTGCTCCTGAAAGTCCTTTTGTGGATCCGTCCATTATGGATTTCAAGCTGTGTAGTGTAAGAAAACCTTATATATGTGAGATGATTACACATATCAAAGAGTAGTTTCCTAGAAAGCTTCTTTCCAGGTTTTGTCTGAGGGTATTTCCCTTTTCATCATTGGAATCAATATGCTCCCAAGAATCACTTGGTACCTGTTTCTCCAAAAGGGTTTCCCGCACGCTGTATGAGAAGAGAGTTGTAACACTGTGAGTGGAATGCACACGTCACAAAGCAGTTCCTCAGAAAGCTTCTCTCCAGTTTCAGACTGAACATATTTCCTTTTTCACCATAAGCCTCAAAGTGCTCCTGAATGTCCCATCACATGCTAAACATACACAGGGTTATAAAACTACTCAACATAAGGAGAGGCTTAACTAAGTGAGGGGAATTAAGACAACACAGGGTAGTTTCACAAAAAGCTTCATTCTGGATTTGACCTGAGGATATTTCTTTCTCCCTGCTCTAAGGATCATTCGCAAATGTCCTTACTCAGATTCCACAAAAACAGTGATTTCAATCTGCACAATCCAAAAATCGGTTTAAATCTATGAGACGAATACACACATCACAAAGCAGTTGCTCAGAATGTTACTCTGCAGGTTTCATCGGAAAATTGTTCCTTGCTCACCACAAGCCTCCGGACGTCACTAAATATTCTTCAAAGACAGAATTTCGAAACTGAGCAACATAGAGTAAGCATAAATTCTGTGAAGTGACTGCACATATGAGATTACACATTCTTGGAACGCTTCTTTCTCGATTTTATTGTACTATATTTCACTATTTGCCATAGTCCTCAGTGTGCTCCGAAATATCACTTTTTCGGTTACATAGGAACAGTGTTTAAACACTGCCTTGTGAGAAAAGAGGTATAACTCCCTGAGCGGAATGCATACATCACAATTAGTTTCTCAGAAAGCTTCTATCCAGTTTTTATTGGAAGATATCTCCTCTTTCAACCTAGGCCTGAATGTCCTCCAGAATGCCCCTTCGTGGATTCCTGCATGATGGAGTTTCCAAACTGCGTAATATAAGAAAGGTTTGAACTATGTGAGATGAATAGATATATCTAACATGAAGCATTTCACAGAAAACTTCTTTACAGTTTTGTCTGAGGATATTTCCCTTTTCACCATAGTCGTCCCTATACTCCTGAATGTCTCTTGGTAGCTTTTTCTCCAGAAGGGATTCCGGAATCCTCTAGGAGAAGAAAGGTATATTTCTGTGAGTGGAATTCACACGTCACAAAGCAGCTCCACAGAAAGCTTCTCTCCAGTTTCTATCTGAAGACGTTTCCTTTCTCGCCATACCTCTCAAATCGCTCCTGAATATCTCTTCGCAGTCTAAACGAAAACACTGTTATGATACGGCTCAGGGAAAAGGGAAGCTTAACTGTGGGAGTGGAATTCACGTGACACACAGCAGGTTCACAGAAATCTTCCTTCTGGTTTCTCTCTGAGGTTATTTCTTTTTCAGGGCATTCTGAAGAGTGTCTCCAAATGTCCTTTCTCAGATTCCACAGAAACAGTTGATTTCAAAATGGTGAATCCAAAGAATGATTTAACCCTTTGGGATGAGTACAAACATCACAAAAGAGTTGCGCAGAAGGCTTCTCTCCAATTTTTGATGGGAGACATTTCCTTGCTCGATCAGGTCTCTGGTTAACAATTTCTATCCCATCGCAGAACCTTCAAAAGCTAACTTTCAAACGGGAAATATAGAGTAAGCTTTAACCCTGTGAAAAGAATGGGCATGTCAGAGAGCAGATTCTTAGACTGCTTCTTTCTGTTTTTTATTGGACGACATTTCACTTTTTGCCATTGTCTTCAATGTACTCCGAATATCACTCTTTTGGTTTTACAGGAACAGTGTTCAAACTGTGCCTTATAAGAAGTACATTAAAACTCCCTGAGTGGAAAGCACACATCACCAAGCTGTTTCTCAGAAAGCTTTTCTCCAGTTTTTATCTCACTATATTTCTTATTTGACCATAGGCCCGAATGTGATCCCTAATATCCCTTCGTGGATCCATCCACAGGGGAGATTCCAAGCTGCATAATGTAAAGAAAGCTTCTTCTATGTGAGAAGAACAAACATACAAAAAAGCAGATTCACAGAAAGCTTCTTTCCACTTTTTATCTGAAGATACTTCCTTTTTCACCATAGTCCTGATTGTGCTCCCGAAGGTCCCTTCATGGATCCGTGTATGATGGTTTTCAAGCTGTGTAATGTGAGGAAATCTTATTTATGTGAAATGATTACACATATCACAGAGTAGTTTCCTAGAAAGCTTCTTTCCAGGTTTTGTCTGTAGCTATTTCCCTAGTCATCGTCAGCATCAACATGCTCCTGAATATTATTTGGTACATATTTCTCCAAAAGGGTTTCCCCAATGCTGTATGAGAAGAGAGGTATAACACTATGAGTGGAATACACACTTCTCAAAGCAGTTCCTCGGAAAGCTGCTCCCAAGTATCGGTCTGAACATATTTCCTTTTCCACCATAAGCGTCATAATGCTCCCGAATGTCCAATCACATGCTAAACATACACAGGGTCATAAAAGTTCTCAACATAAGGAGAGGCTTAATTGAGCAAGAGGAATTAACACGACAGAGAATACTTTCACAGAAAGCTTCCTTCTGGATTTTACCTGAGGGTATTTCTTTCTCCATGTTCTAAGGATTGTTCCCAAATGTCCTTCCTCAGATTCCACGAAAACAGTGATTTCAATATGTTCAATCCAAAGAACGGTTTAAATCTAGGAGACGAATACACACATCACAAAGCAGTTGCTCAGAAAGTTACTCTGCAGGTTTCATCGGAAGTTGTTTCCTTGCTCACCACAAGCCTTCAGGCCTCACTAAATATCGCTTCACAGAATCTTCAAAGACAGAATTTCGAAACTGGGTAACATAGAGTAAGCATGAATTCCGTGAAGTGAATGCACATATCAGAGAGCAGATTGTTGGAACGCTTCTTTCTCGATTTTATTTCAGTATATTTCACCCGTTGCCATAGTCCACAATGTGCTCCAAAATATCACTTTTTCAGTTACACTGAAACAGTGTTTAAACACTGCCTTGTGAGAAAAGACATATAACACCCAGAGCAGAATGCATACACCGCAAGTATTTCTCAGAACGTTTCTATCCAATTTTAATCTGAAGATAACTCCTCTTTCACCATAGACCTGAATGTGCTCCGAAACATCACCTCACGGATTCGTTCATGACAGAGTTTGGAAACTGCTAATATAAGAAAGGTTTGAACTATGCGAGATGAGTTGATATATGTAATGCGAAACAGTTTCACAGAAATCTTCTCTCCAGTTTTGTCTGAGGATATTTCTTTTCTCACCATAGCTGTCCATATACTCCCGAATGTCTCTTGGTAGCTTTTTCTCCAAAAGGGATTCTGGAATCCTCTAGGAAAGGAAAGGCATAATTCTGTAAGTGGAATGCACACGTCACAAAGCAGAACCTCAGAAAGCTTCTCTTCAGTTTCTATCTGAGGACGTTCCCTTTCTCACCGTAACCCTCAAATTGCTCCTGAATATCCCTTCGCAGTCTAAACGAAAAGAGTGTTATGATACTGCTCAATGAAAAGAGAAGCTTAACTGTGTGAGTGGAATTCACGTGTCACAGAACAGATTCACAAAAAGCTTCCTTCTGGTTTCTCTCTGAGGTTACTACTTTTTCAGGATATTCTGAGGAACGTCTCCAAATGTCCTTTCTCAGATGTCTCCGAAACAGTGATTTCAAACTGCTCAATTCAAAGAATCATTTAACTCTTTGAGACAAATACAAACATCACAAAAGAGTTGTGCAGAAAGCTTCTCTGCAATTTTCGATGGGAGACATTTTTTTTGCCCGACACAGGCCTCTGGTTGCCACTTACCATCCCTTCGCAGAATCCTCAGAGGCCAACTTTCAAACTGGGAAATGTAGAGTAATTTTTAACCCTGTGAAAAGAATGGGCATGTCAGAGAGCAGTTTCTTCGAGTGCTTCTTTCTATTTTTTATTGGACGACATTGCACTTTTTGCCATAGTCGTCAATGTGCTCTGAATATCACTCTTTTGGTTTTACAGGAACAGTGTTCAAACTGTGCTTTATGAGAAGAACATTAAAACTCCCTGAGTGGAATGCACATATCACCGAGCAGTTTCTCAGAAAGCTTCTCTCCAGTTTGTATCTGAGTATATTTCCTATTTGACCATAAGCCCAAATGTGATCCCAAATATCTCTTCGAGGATTCATCCATGAGGGTGTTTCCAAGCTGCGTTATGTAAAGTAAGCTTCATCTATGTGTGAAGAATAAACATAGAAAAAAACAGATTCACAGAAAGCTTCTTTTCAGTTTTTATCTGAAGATATTTCCTTTTTCACCATAGTCCTGAGTGTGCTCCTGAAAGTCCCCTCGTGGATCCGTCCATGTCAGTTTTCAAGCTGTGTTATGTAAGGAAACCATTATCTCTGTGAGATGATTATACTTATCACAGACTAGTTTCTTTGAAAATTTCTTTCCAGGTTTTGTTTGAGGCTATTTCCCTTTTCATCATTGGCATCAACATGCTCCCGAATATCACTTGATACCTGTTTCTCCAAAAGGGTTCCCTCGATGCTGTATGAGAAGAGAGTACAACACTGTGAGTGGAATGCACAGGTCACAAAGCAGTTCCTCGGAAAGCATCTCTCCAGTTTCGGTCTGAATATCTTGCTTTTTTCACCGGAAGCCTCAAAGTGCTCCTGAATGTTTCATCACACGCTAGACATACTCAGGGTTATAAAACTACTCAATGGAAGGAGAGGCTTAACTATGCGAGAGGAATTAAGATGACACAGAGTAGTTTCACAGAAAGCTTCCTTCTGGATTTTAACTGAGTATATTTCTTTCTCCATGTTCTAAGGATTGTTCCCAAATGTCCATCCTCAGATTCCACAAAAACAGTGATTTCAATCTGCTAAATCCAAAGAACGGTTTAAATCTATGAGATGAATGCACACATCGCAAAGCAGTTGCTCAGAAAGTTTCTCTGCAGGTTTCATCAGAAGATGTTTCCTTGCTCACCACAAGCCTCCGGGCGTCACTAAATATCCCTTCACAGATTCTTCAAAGACAGAATTTCGAAAATGGGCGACATAGAGTAAGCATAAATTGTGTGAAGTGAATGCACATATCAGAGAGCAGATTGTTGGAACGCTTCTTTCTCGATTTTATTTCAGTATATTTCACTATTCGCCATATTCCTCACTGTGCTCTGAGAAATCACTCTTTCAGTTTCACAGGTACAGTGTTCAACAATGCCCTGTGAAAAAAGAGGTACAACCCTGAGTTGAATGCATAAATCACAAAGTCTTTTCTCAGAAAGCGTCTTTGCAGTTTTTATCTGATGATATCTCCTTCTTCACTGAAGGCCAGGATGTGCACTCGAATGCCCCTTTGCAGATCCGTGCATGACGGAGTTTCCAAACTGCATAATACAAGAAAGGTTTGAACTATGCGAGATGAATAAATATGATTAACATGAAGCAGTTTCACAGAAATATTCTTTCCAGTTTGTATCTGAGGATATTTCCTTTTTCACAATAGCCATCCCTATACTCCTGAATGTCTCTTGGTAGCTTTTTCTCCAAAAGGGATTACGGAATCCTGTAGGAGGTGGAAGGTATATTTCTGTGAGTGAAATGCACACGTCACAAAGCAGCTCCTCAGAAAGCTTCTCTCCAGTATCTATCTGAAGACGTTTCCTTTCTCACAGTAACCCTCAAATCACTCCGGAATATCCCTTCACAGTGTAAACAAAAACAGTTCTATGATACTGCTCAATGAAAAGAGAAGCTTAATTGTGTGAGCAGAATTCAGGTCACACAGAGCAGTTTCAGAGAAAGTTTCCTTCTGGTTTCTCTCTGAGGTTATTTCTTTTTCAGGGTATTCTAAAGAGTGTCTCCAATGGTCCTTTTTCAGATTCCACAGAAACAGTGATTTCAAACTGCTCAATCTAAAGAATGATTTAACTCTTTGAGGTGAATACAAACATCACAAAAGAGTTGCGCAGAAAGCTTCTCTCCAATTTTCGATGGGAGACATTTCCTTGCATGACACAGACCTCCGGTTGCCACTTACTATTCCTTCACAGAACCCTCAGAGGCCGACATTCAAACTGGGAAACATAGAGTAAGCTTCAATCCTGTGAAAAGAATGGGCATGTCAGACAGCAGTTTCCTCGAGTGCTTCTTTCTGTTTCATATTGGATGACATTTCACTTTTTGCCATAGCCTTCAATGTGCTCTGAATATCACTCTTTTGTTTTTTACAGGAACAGTATTCAAACTGTGCCTTATGAGAAGAACATTAAAACTCCCCAAGTGGAATGCACACATCACCTAGCAGTTTGTCAGAGATCTTTTCTCCAGTTTTTATCTGACTATATTTCCTATTTAACCATAGGCCAGAATGTGATCCCAAATATCCCTTTGTGGATCAATCCACGAGGGAGTTTCAAAGCTGCATAATGTAAAGAAAGCTTCATTTATGTGAAAAATATAATCATGGAATAAAGCAGATTCACAGAAAGCTTCTTTCTGATTTTTATCTGAAGATATTTCCTTTTTCACTGTAGTCTTTAGTGTGCTCCAGAAAGTCCCTTCATGGATCTGTCCATGACAGTATTCAAGCTCTGTAATGTCAGGAAACCTTTATCTCTGTGAGATGATTACACATATCACAGAGTAGTTTCCTAGAAATCTTACTTCCAGGTTTTGTCTGAGGCTATTTCTTTTTTCATTATTGGCATCAACATGCTCCAGAATATCCCTTGGTACCTGTTTCTCCAAAAGGGTTTCCCCGACACTGTATGAGAAGAGAGGTATAACACAGTGAGTGGAATACACACATCACAAAGCAGCTCCTCAGAAAGCTTCTCTCCAGTTTCGGTCTGAATATATTTCCATTTTCCCTGTAAGCCTCAAAGTGCACCCGAATGTCCCATCACACGCTAAATATACACAGGGTTATGAAACTACCCAATGTTAAGAGAGGCTTAGCTAAGCGAGAGGAATTAAGATGACACAGTGTAGCTTCACAGAAAACTTCCTTCTGGATTTTACCTGAGGATATTTCTTTCCCCATGGTCTAAGGATCGTTCCGAAATGTCCTTCCTCAGATTCCACAAAAACAGTGATTTCAATTTGCTCAATCTAAAGAATGGTTTAAATCTAGGAGAAGAATACACACTTTGCAAACCAGTTGCTCAGAAAGTTACTCTGCAGGTTTCATCGGAAGATGTTCACTTGCTCACCACAAGCCTCTGGGAGTCACTAAATATCCCTTCACAGCTTCTTCAAAGACAGAATTTCGCAACTGGGCAACATAGAGTAAGCATAAATTCTGTGAACTGAATGCACATATCAGAGAGCAGATTCTTGGAACGCTGCTTCCTCGATTTTATTTCAGTATATTTCCCTATTTGCATACTCCTCAGTGCGCTCCGAAATATCACCTTTTCGGTTAAACAGGACCAGTGTTTAAACACTGCTTTGTGAGAAAAGAGGTATAACTAACTGAGCGGAATGCATACTTTACAAGTAGTTTCTAACAAACTTCTATCCAGTTTTTATCTGAAGATATATCCTCTTTCACCATAGGCATGAATGTGCTCCGGAATGCCCCTTCACATATTCGTGCATGACGGAGTTTCCAAACTATGTAATATGAGAAAGGTTTGAAATATGCGAGATGAATAGGTATATATTTCACGAAGCAGTTTCACCAAAATCTTCTTTCCAGGTTTGTCTGAGGTTATTTCCTTTTTCACCATAGCCGTCTCTATACTCCTGATGTCTCTTGGTAGCTTTTTCTCTCAAAGGGATTCTGGAATCCTCTAGGAGAAGAAAGGTATATTTCTATGAGTGGAATGCACACATCACAAAGCAGTTCTTCAGAAAGCTTATCTCCAGTTTCGGCCTGAACATATTTCCTTTTTCACTGTAAGCTTCAAACTGCTCCTGAATGTCCCATCATACGCTAAACCTACACAGGGTTATAAAACAACTCAATGTAAGGAAAGGCTTAACTAAACAAGAGGAATTAAGACCCCACAGAGTAGTTTCACAGAAAGCTTCCTTCTGGATATTACCTGAGGATATTTCTTTCTCCATGTTCTAAGGATTGTTCCCAAATGTCCTTCTTCAGATTCCACAAAAACAGTGATTTCAATCTGGTCAATCCAAAGAATGGTTTAAATCTATGAGACGAATACACACATCACAAAGCAGTTGCTCAGAAAGTTGTTGTGCAGGTTGCATCGGAAGATGTTTCCTTGCTCACCACAAGTGTCTAAGCATCACTAAATATCCCTTCACAGATTCTTCAAAGACAGAATTTGAAACTGGGCAGCATAGAGTAAGCATAAACTCTGTGAAGTGAATACACATATCAGAGAGCAGATTCCTGGAATACTTCTTTCTATATTTTATTGCAGTATATTTCACTATTTGCCATAGTCCTCAAAGCGTTCCGATATATCACTTTATTGGTTACACAGGAATAGTGTTTAAACACTGCCCTGTGAGAAAAGGGGCATATTTCCCTGAGTGGAATGCATACATCACAAGAAGTTTTTTCAGAAAGCTTCTATCCAGTTTTTATCTGAAGATAACTGCTCTTTCACCAATAGCCAGAATGTGCTCCTGAATGTCCCTTCACAGATACTTGCATGACTGAGTTTCCACACTGCGTAATATTAGAAAGGTTTGAGCTATGTGAGATGAATGGATATATCTAACACGAAGCAGTTTCACAGTAATTTTCTTTCCAGGTTTTTCTGAAAATATTTCCTTTTTCACTATAGCCGTCCCCACACTCCCGATGTCTCTTGGTAGCTTTTTCTCCAAAAGGGATTCCGGAATCTTCTAGAAGAAAGGTGTATTTCTGTGAGTGGAATGCACACGTCACAAAGCAGTTCCTCGGAAAACTTCTCTCCAGTTTTGGTCTGAACACATTTCCTGTTTCACCATAAGCCTCAAAGTGCTCCTGAATGTCCCATCACACGGTAAATGTACACAGGGTTATAAAACTAATCAATGTAAGGAAAGGCTTAAATAAGCGAGAGGAATTAAGATAACACAGAATGGGTTCACAGAAAGCTTCCTTCTGGATTTTACCTGAGGATATTTCTTTCTCCATGTTCTAAGGATTGTTCCCAAATGTCCTTCCTCAGATTCCACAAAAACTGTAATTTCAATCTGCTCAATCCAAAGAATGGTTTAAATCTATGAGACGAGGACAGACATCACAAAGCAGTTTCTCAGAAAGTTACTCTGCAGGTTTCATTGGAAGTTGTTTCCTTGCTCACCACAAGCCTCCGGGCGTCACTAAATATCCCTTCACAGATTCTTCAAAGATAAAATTTCGAAAGTGGACAACATAGAGTAAGCATAAATTCGGTGAAGTGAATGCACATATCAGAGAGCAGATTCCTGGTACGATTCTTTCTCGATTTTATTTCAGTATATTTCACTATTTGTCATAGTCCTCAATGCGCTTCAAAATGTCACATTTTCAGTTACACAGGAACAGTGTTTAAAAACTGCCTTGTTAGAAAAGAGGTGTAAATTGCTGAGCGGAATGCATACCTCACAAGTAGTTTCTCAGAAAGCTTCTATCCAGTTTTTATCTTAAGATATCTGCTCTTTCACCATAGGCCTGAATGTGCTCCCAAATGTCCCTTCAAGGATCCGTACATGACGGAGTTTCCAAACTGTGTAATATAAGAAAGGTTGGAACTAGGCGAGATGAATAGATACGTCTAACAAGTAGCAGTTTCACAGAAATCTTCTCTCCACTTTTGTCTGAGAATATTTCGTTTTTCACCATAGGCGTTCCTGTATTCCCGAATATCTTTTGGTTGCTTTTTCTCCAAAAGGGATTCCAGAATCCTCTAAAAGAAGAAAGGTGTATTTCTGTGAGTGGAATGCACACGTTACAAAGCAGTTCCTCGGAAAGCTTCTCTCCAGTTTTGGTCTGAACATATTTCCTTTTTCAACGTAAGCCTCAAAGTGCTCCTGAATGTCCCATCACAAGCTAAACATACACAGGGATATAAAACTACTCATCATAAGGAGAGCCTTAAATAAGCAAGAGGAATTAAGATGACACAGTATAGTTTCACAGAAAGCTTCGTTCTGAATTTTACCTGAAGATATTTCTTTCTCCATGTTCTAAGGATCTTTCCCAAATGTCCTTCCTCAGATTCCACAATAACAGTGATTTCAATCTGCTCAATTCAAATAACGGCTTAAATCTAGGAGTTGAATACACACATCGCAAAGCATTTGCTCAGAAAGTTACTCTGCAGGTTTCATCGGAAGATGTTTCCTTGCTCACCACAAGCCTCCGGGCATCAGTAAATATCCCTTCACAGATTCTTCAAAGACAGAATTTCGAAACTGGTCAATGTAGAGTAAACATAAATTCTGTGAAGTGACTGCACATATCAGAGAAGAGATTCTTGGAACGCTTCTTTCTCGATTTTATTGCATTATATTTCACTATTTGTCATAGTCCTCACTGCGCTCTGAAATATCAGTTTTCGGTTACACAGGAACAGTATTCAAAGAATGCCTTGTGAGAAAAGTGTTATGAGTCTCTGAGTGGAGTGCATACATCACAAAGTAGTTTATCAGAAAGCTTGTATCCAATTTTTATCTGAAGATATCTCCTCTTTCGCCGTAGGCCTGAGTGTGCTCCCAAATGTCCCTTCATGGATTCGTGCATGATGGAGTTTCCAAATTGCATATTAAAAGAAAGGTTTGAACTATGCGATATGAATAGATATATCTAACACTTAGCAGGTTCACAGAAATCTTCTTTCCAGGTTTGTCTGATGATATTTCCTTTTTCACCACAACCGCCCCTATACTCCTGAATGACTCATGGTAACTTTTTCTCCAAGAGGGATTCAGGAATCATCTAGGAGAAGAAAGGTATATTTCTGTGAGTGGAATGCACACATCACAAAGCAGCTCCCCAGAAAGCTTCTCTCCAGTTTCTATCTGAAGATGTTTCCTTTCTCACCATAACCCTCAAATCGCTCCTGAATATCCCTTCGCAGTCTAAACAAAAACAGTGTTATGATACTGCTCAATGAAAAGAGAACTTTAACTGTGTGAGTGGCATTCACGTGACACACAGCAGGTTCACAGAAAGGTTCCTTCTGGTTTCTCTCTGAGGTTATGTGTTTTTCAGGATATTTTAAAGAGCATCTCCAAATGTCCTATCTCAGATTCCACAGAAACAGTGATTTCAAACTGCTCAATCCAAAGAATGTTTTAACTCTTGGAGATGAACAGAAACATCACAAAAGGGTTGAGCAGAAAGCTTCTCTCCAATTTTCGATGGGAGACATTTCATAGCCTGACATAGTCCTCTGGTTGCCACTTAGAATGCCTTCACAGAACCCTCAGAGTCCGACTTTCAAACTGGGAAATGTAGAGTAAGCTTTATCCCTGTGAAAAGAGTGGGCATGTCAGAGAGCAGTTTCTTCGAGTGCTTCTTTCTGTTTTTTATTGGACGACATTTCACTTTTTGCCATAGTCTTCCATGTGCTCCGATAATCACTCTTTTGGTTTTACAGGAACCATGTTCAAACTGTGTTTTATGAGAAGAACATTAAAACTCCCTGAGTGGAATGCACACATCACCAGTTTCTCAGAATGCTTCTCTTCAGTTTTTATCTGACTCTGTATCCTATTTGACCATGGGCCCGAATGTGATCCCAAATATCCCTTCGTGGATCCATCCACGAGGCAGTTTCTAAGCTATGTAGTGTAAAGAAAGCTTCATCTATGTGAGAAGAATAAACATAGAGAAATGCAGATTCACAGAAAGCTTCTTTACAGTTTTTCTCTGAGGATATTTCCATTTTCACGATAGTCCTGAGTGTTCTCCTGAGAGTCCGTTTGTGGATCCGTCCATGAAAGTTTTCAAGCTGTGTAATGTAAGGAAACCTTTATCTCTGTGAGATGATTACACATATCACAGAGTAGTTTCCTAGAAAGTTTCTATCCAGCTTTTGTCTGAGGCTATTTCCCTATTTCATTGGCATCAACATGCTCCCGAATATCACTTGGTACCTGTTTCTCCAAAAAGTATTCCCTGACGCTGTATGAGAAGAGAGATATAACACTGTGAATGGAATGCACACATCACAAAGGAGTTCTTCAGAAAGCTTCTCTCCAGTTTCCATCTGAACGTATTTTCTTTTTCACCATAAGCCTCATAGTGCTCCCAAATGTCCCATCACATGCTAAACATAGACAGTGTTATAAAACTACTCAACATAAGGATTGGCTTAACTGAGTGAGAGGAATTAAGATGACAGAGAGTACTTTCACAGAAAGCTTCTTTCTGGATTTGACTTGAGGATATTTATTTCTCCATGTTTAAGGATCATTCCCAAATGTCCTTACTCAGATTCCACAAAAACAGTGATTTCAATCTGTTCAATCCAAAGAACGGTTTAAATCTAGGAGACAAATACACACATTGCAAAGCAGTTGCTCAGAGAGTTACTCTGTAGGTTTCAACGGAAGATGTTTCCTTGCTCACCACAAGCCTCCAGGGGTCTCTAAATATCCCTTCACAGATTATGTGAAGACACAATTTCAAAACTGGGCAATGTACAGTAAGCATAAATTCTGAGAAGTGAATGCACATATCAGAGAAGAGATTCTTGGAACCCTTCTTTCTCGATTTCATTTCATTGTATTTCACTGTTTGCCATAGTCCTCAATGCACTCCAAAATATCACTTTTGCAGTTAAACAGGCACAGTGTTTAAACATTACCTTGTGAGAAAAGAGGTATAACTCCCTGAGCGGAATGCATATATCACTAGTTTCTCAAAAAGTTTCTATCCAGTTTTTAACTGAAGATATCTCCTCTTTCACCATAGGTCTCAATGTGCTCCCAAATGTCCCTTCACGGATTCATGAATGACGCAGTTAACAAACTGCAAAATATAAGAAAGGTTTGAACTCTGCAAGATGAATACATACATTTAACATGAAACAGTTTCACAGAAATCTTCTTTCCAGTTTTGTCTGAGGATATTTCCTTTTTCACCATAGCCGTCCCTATACTCCCGAATGTCTCTTGGTAGCTTTTTCTCCTAAAGGGATTCCGGAATCCTCTAGGAGAAGAAATGTATATTTCCGTGTGTGGAATGCACACGTCACAAAGAAGCTCCTCATAAAGCTTCTCCCCAGTTTCTATCTGAAGACGTTTCCTTTCTCACCATAACCCTCAAATCGCTCCTGAATATCGCTTCGCAGACTAAACAAAAACAGTGTTATGATACTGGTCAGTGAACACAGAAGCTTAACTGTGTGAGTGGAATTCACGTGACACAGGGCAGTTTCACAGAAAGCATCCTTCTGGTTTCTCTCTGAGGTTATTTCTTTTTCAGGATATTCTATAGAGTGTCTCCAAATGTCCTTTCTCAGACTCCACAGAAACAGTGATTTCCAACTGCTCAATCCAAAGAATGATTTAACTCTTTGAAATAAATACAAACATCCAAAAAGAGTTGCAGAGAAAGCCTCTCTTCAATTTTCTATGGGAGACATTTCCTTGCTCGAAACAGGCCTCTGGTTGCCACATACTATGCCTTCGCAGTACCCTCAGAGGGCAACTTTCAAACTGGGAAATATAGAGTAAGCTTTAACCCTGTGAAAAGAATAGACATGTCAGAGAGCAGTTTCTTCGAGTGCTTCTTTCTGTTTTTTATTGGACGATATTTCACTTTTTGTCATAGTCTTTAATGTACTCCGAATATCACTCTTTTGGTTTTACAGGAACAGTGTTCAAACTGTGCCTTATGAGAAGAACATTAAAACTCCCTGAGTGGGATGCACACATCACCAAGCAGTGTCTCAGAAAGCTTCTCCCCAGTTTTTATGTGACTATATTTCCTATTTGACCATAGGCCCCAATGTGATCCCAAATATCCCTTCTTGCATCCATCCACGAGGGAGTTTCCAAGCTGGTTAATGTAAAGAAAGCTTCACCTATGTCAGAAGAATAAACATAGAAAAAAACAGATTCACAGAAAGCTTCTTTCCAGTTTTTATCTGTAGATATTTCCTTTTTCAACATTGTCCTGAGTGTGCTCACGAGTGTCCCTTCATGGATCCATCCATGACAGTTTTCAAGCTGTGTCATGTAAGGAAAACTTTATCTCTGTGAGATGATTACACATATCACAGAGTAGTTTCCTAGATAGCATCTTTCCAGATTTTGTCTAAGGCTTTCCCTTTTCATCATCGGCATCAACATGCTCCCGAATATCACTCGGTACGTGTTTCTCCAAAAGGGTTTCCCCAACGCTGTATGAGAAGAGAGATATAACACTGTGAGTGGAATGCACACGCCACAAAGCAGTTCCTCAGAAAGCTTATCTCCAGTTTTGGTGTGAACATATTTCTGTTTTCACCGTAAGCCTCAAATGCTTCCGAATTTCCCATCACACGGTAAACATACAAAGGTGTATAACACTACTCAACGTAAGGAGAGGCTTATCTAAGCAAGAGGAATTAAGAAGACAAACCATAGTTTCACAGAAAGCTTCCTTCTTGACTTTACCTGAGGATATTTCTTTCTCCATGTTCTAAGGATCGTTCCCAAGTGTCCTTCCTCAGATTCCACAAAAACAGTGATTTCAATCTGCTCAATCCAAAGAATGGTTTAAATGTAGGAGACGAATACACAAATCTCAAAGCAGTTGCTCAAAATGTTACTCTGCTGGTTTCATCAGAAGATGTTTCCTTGCTCATCACAATCCTCTGGGGGTCACTAAATATCCCTTCACAGATTCTTCAAAGACAGAATTTCGAAAATGAGCATCATAGAGTAAGCATAAATTCTGTGAAGTGAATGCACATATCAGAGAGCAGACTGTTGGAACGCTTCTTTCTCGATTTTATTTCAGTATATTTCACTATTTGCCATAGAACACAGTGCGCTCCAAAATATCACGTTTTCGGTTACACATGAACAGTGTTTAAACATGCCTTGTGAGAAAAGAGGTATAACTCCCTGAGCGGAATGCATACATCACAAGTAGTTTCTCAGAAAGCTTGTATCTAGTGTTTATCTGAAGATATCTCTTCTTTCACTGTAGGCCTGAATGTCCTCCCCAATGCGCCTTCGCAGATTCATGCATGACGGAGTTTCCAAACTGTGTAATATAAGAAAGGTTTGACCTATGTGAGATGAGTAGATATATCTAACAGGAAACAGTTTCACAGAAATCTTCTTTCCAGTTTTTGTCTGAGGATATTTCCTTTTTCACCATAGCCATCCCTATACTCCCAAATGTCTCTTGGTAGCTTTTTCTCCAAAAGGGATTTCAGAGTCCTCTAAGAGAAGAAAGGTATATTTCTGTGAGTGGAATGCACACGTCACAAAGCAGGTCCTCTAAAGCTTTGCTCCAGTTTAAATGTGAACCTATTTCCATTTTCACCATATGCCTCAAAGTGCTCCTGAATGTCCCATCACACGCTAAGCATACTCACGGTTTTAAAACTACTCAATGTAATGAAAGCCTTAAATAAGTGAAAGGAATTAAGATGTCACAGAGTAGTTTCACAGAAAGCTTCCTTCTGGATTTTACCTGAGGATATTTCTTTCTCCATGTTCTAAGAATCGTTCCCCAATGTCCTTCCTCAGATTCCACAAAAAGAGTGATTTGAATCTTCTCAATACAAAGAGCGGTTTAAATCTATGAGAAGAATACACACATTGCAAAGCTGTTGCTCAGAAAGTTACTCTGCAGGTTTCATCTGAAGATGTTTCCTTGCTCACCACAAGCCTCCGGGCGTCATTAAATATCCCTTCACAGATTCTTCAAAGACAGAGTTTCAAAAATGGGTAATGTAGAGTAAGCATAAATTCTGTGAAGTGAATGCATATATCAGAGAAGACATTCTTGGAACGCTTCTTTCTCGATTTTATTACAGTATATTTCACTATTTGTCATAGTCCTCACTGCATTCTGAAATATCAGTTTTTCGGTAACAGAGGAACAGTGTTCAAACACTGCCTATGAGAAAAGTGGTATAATTCCCAGAGTGGAGTGCATACATCACAAATAGTTTCTCAGAAAGCTTGTATCCAGTTTTTATCTGAAGATATCTCCTCTTTCAACTTAGGCCTGAAAATGAAATGTCGTCCAATAAAAAACAGAAAGGAGCACTCAAAAAACTGTTCTTTAGCATGTCCATTCTTTTCACAGGATTGAACTTACTCTATATTTCACAATATGAAAGGTGTTCTTTGAGGGTTCTGCGAAGGGATATTAATTGGCAGCTGCAGGTCTGTGTTGAGCAAGGAAATGTCCTCCATTGGACATCAGAGAGAATCCTTCTGCGTAACACTTTTGTGATGTTTGTTTTCATCTCACAGAGTTACACCATTGTTTGTACTGAGCAGTTGGAAATCACTGTTTCTGGGAAATCTGACAAAGGACATTGGGAAACGCTCTTTAGAATATCCTGAAAACTAAATACCCTCAGAGAGAAACTAGATGGAAGCTTTCCGTGAAACTGCTCTGTGTCACGTGAATTCTGCTCACACAGTTAAGCTTCACTTTTCATTGAGCAGTATCATACCACTGTTTTTGTTTTGTCTGCGAAGGGACATTCAGGAGTGCTTTGAGGCTTATGGTGAGAAAGGAAATGTCTTTAGATAGAAACTGAAGATAAGCTTTCTAAGGAGCTGCTTTGAGACAGGTGCTTTCCACTCACAGAGATACACCTGTCTTCTCCTAGAGGATTCCGGAATCCCTTTTGGAGAAAAAGCTACAAAAGACATTCGGGAATACAGGAAGGTTATGGTTAAAAAGGAAATATCCTTAGAGAAAAACTAGGATGAAGATTTATGTGAATCTGCTTTATTCATCTCCCATAGTTAGAACTTTTCTTATATTATGCAGTTTGGAAACTCCGTCATGCGGGGATCCTCGAAGGGACATTGGGAAGCACATTCAGGCCTAAGGTCAAAGAGGAGATATCTTCAGATAAGAGCTGGATAGAAGCTTTCTGAGAAACTACTTTGTGATGTATGCATTCCATTCAGGGAATTATACCTCTTTTCTCACAAGGCAGTGTTTGAACACTGTTCCTGTGAAACTGAAAAAGTGATATTTCAGAACGCATTGAGGACGATGCCGAATAGTGAACTATACTGAAATAAAATTGAGGAAGCAGCGTTCCAGGAATCTGCTCTCAGATATGTGCATTCACTTCAAAGAGTTAAAGCTTACTCTATGTTGCCCTTTTTCAAAACTCTGTCTTTGAAGAATGTGTGATGGGATACTTAGAGATGCCCGGAGACTTGTGGTGAGTGAGCAAACGTCTTCCGATGAAACCTGCAGAGAAACGTTCTGAGCAACTGCTTTGCGATGTGTATATTCGTGTCCTAGTGTTAAATTATTCTTTGGAATGAGCAGCTTGAAATGACTGTTTCTGTGGAATCTGAGGAAGGACATTTGGGAATGATCCTTAGAATATGGAGAAAGAAATATCCTCAGGAAAAATCCAGTGGGAAGCTTTCTGTGAAACTTCTCTGTGTTGTCTTAATCTTTCTCACTCTGTTAAGCCTCTTATTTCATTCAGCAGTTTTCTAACCCTGTGTATGTTTAGCGTGTGATGGGATATTCGGGAGCACTTTGAGACTAACAGTGAAAAAGGAAATATGTTCTGACCGAAACTGGAGGGAAGCTTTCCGAGGAACTGCTTTGTGACGTATGCATTCCACTCACAGTGTTATACCTCTCTTCTCATGCAGCGTTGGGGAAACCATTTTGAAGAAACAGGTACCAAGTGGTATTCGGGAGCATTTTGATACCATTGGTGAAAAGAGGAATAGCCTCAGACACAAACTGGGAAGAATCTTTCTAGGAAACTATTCTGTGATACGTGTAATAATCTCACATAGATAAAGCTTTCTTTGCATTACGCAGCTTGGAAACTGTCATGGACGGATCCACGAAGAGACCTTCGGGAGCACATGCAGAACTATGGTGAAAAAGGAAATACCTTCAGATAAAAACTTTAAAGAAGCTTTCTGGGAATCTGCTTTTTGCTTTGTTTATTCATCTCACATAGATGAAGCTTTCTTTACATTACAAAGCTTGAAAACTCCCTCTTGGATTGATCCACGAATGGATATTTGAAATCACTTTTTGGCCTATGGTGAAATAGCAAATATACTCAGATGAAAACCAGAGAGAAGCTTTTTGAGAAACTGCTTGGTAATGTGTGTATTCCACTCAGGGAGTTACAACTTTCTTCTCATAGGCAGAGTTTGAGCAATGTTATTGTAAAAACTAAACAGTGATATTCAGAGCACAGTGAAGACTATGGCAAAAAGTGAAATGTCGTCCAATAAAAAACAGAAAGAAGCACTCGAGTAAACTGCTCGCTGACATGTTCATTATTTTCACAGGGTTAAAGGTTACTCTACATTTCTGAGTTTGAAAGTCGGTGTTTGAGGGTTCTATGAAGGGATAATAAGAGGAACCGGAGGCCTGTTTGAGGAAAGGATAGGCCTTCCATCGAAAATCGGAAAGAAGCCTTCTGAGCAACTCTTTTGTGATGTTTGCATTCATCTCATAGTGTTAAATACTTCTTTGGATTGAGCACTTTAAAATCACTGTTTCTGTGAAATCTGAGAAAGGACATTTGAAAACGCTCTTCAGAAAATCCTGAAAAAGAAATAACCTCAGAGAGAAACCAGAAGGAATCTTTCTATGAAACTGCTTTGTGTCACGTGAATTCCACTCACACAGTTAAGCTTCTCTTTTCATTGAGCTGTATCATAACACTGTTTTTGCTTAGTCTGCCAAGGGGGAATCTGGAGCACCTTGAGGTTTATGGTGAGAAAAAAAAGTCTTCAGATAGAAAATGGAGAGAAGCTTTCTGAGGAGGTGCTGTGTGACATGTGCATTCCACTCACAGAAATATACCTTTCTTCTCTTAGAGGATTCCGGAGACTTTTTTCAAGGAATTGCTACAAAGCAGACATTTGGGTGTATACAGTAGGTTATGGTGAAAAAGGAAATATCCTCAAACAAAAAATGGAAAGAAGATTTCTGTGAAAGTGCTTTGTGTTAGATATATTCATTTGTCTTGCATAGTTAAAACTTTAATTATATCAAGCCGTTTGGAACCTCAGTCATGCATAGATCCGCAAAGGGTCGATCAGGAGCACATTCAGGCCTACAGTGAAAGAGGAGGTATCTTCAGATGAAAACTGGATAGAAGCTTTCTGAGAAACTACTTGTGTTGTATGCATTCCACTCAGAGAGTTATACCTCTTTTCTCACTATGCAGTGTTTGAACACTGTTCCTGTGAAACCAAAAACGTGATATTTCTGAAGCCATTTAGGACTATGGCAAATAGTAAAATATACTGAAATAAAATTGAGGAAGAAGCGTTCCAAGAATCTGCTCTCTGATATATGCATTCCGTTCACAGAGGTAATGCTTACTCTATGTTACCCAGTTTTGAAACTCTGTCTTTGAAGAGTCTGTGAAAGGATATTTAGTAACGCCTGGAGGCTTGTGGTGAGCGAGGAAACGTGTTCCAATGAAACCTGCAGAGAAACGTTCTGAGCAACTGCTTTTCGATGTGTGTATTCCTCTCCTAGAGTTAAACTGTTCTTTGGATTGAGCAGCTTGAAATCACTGTTGTTGTGGAATCTGAGGAAGGACATTAGGAACGATCCTTAGAATATGGGGAAAGAAATATCCTCAGATAAAATACAGAAGAAATCTTTCTGTGAAACTGCTTGTGTCGGCTTAATTCCTCTCACTCAGTTAAGCCTCCCTTTTCATTGAGCAGTTTTCTAACCCTGTGTATGTTTAGCCTGTGATGCGATATTTGGGAGCACTTTGAGGCTTACGGTGAAAAAGGAAATATGTTCAGACCGAAACTGGAGAGATGCTTTCTGAGGAACTGCTTTGTGACATGGGCATTCCACTCACAGTGTTATACCTCTCTTCTCATACAGTGTCGGGGAAACCCTTTTTGAAGAAATAGGTACCAAGCGATATTCTGGAGCATTTTGATGCAGTTGGTGAAAAGGGAACTAGCCTGATACAAAACCTGCAAAGAAGCTTTCTAGAAAACTACTCTGTGATATGTGAAATCATCTCACATAGATAAAGCTTTCTTTACATTACACAGCTTGGAAACTGTCATAGAAAGATCGACGAAGGGACCTTCGGGAGCACATTCTGGACTATGGTGGAAAAGGAAATATCTTCAGATAAAAACTGGACAGAAGCTTTCTGTGAATCTGCTTTTTGCTATGTTTATTCATCTCACCTAGATGAAGCTTTCTTTACATTATGCAGCTTGGAAACTCCCTCGTGGATGGATCCGCAAAGAGATATTTGGGATCACATCTGGGCCTATGGGGAAAGAGGAAATATAGTCAGAATAAAACTGGAGGGGAGCTTTCTGAGAAACTGCTTGGTGATGTGTGCATTCCACTCAGGGAGTTATAACTGTCTTCTCATAAGGCACAGTTGGAACACTGTTCCTGTAAAACTTAAAGAGTGTTATTCGGAGCACATTGAAGACTATGGCAAAAAGTGAAATATCGTCCAACAAAAAACAGAAAGAAGCACTCAAAGAAACTGCTCTCTGACATGTCCATTCTTTTCACTGGGTTAAAACTTACTCTACATTTCCCAGTTTGAAAGTCGGTCTTTGAGGGTTCTGCGAAGGGATTGTCAGTGGTAACCGGAGGACTGAGTGAGGCAACGTAATATCTTCCATCGAAAATTGGAGAGGAGATTTTGGGCAACTCTTTTGTGATGTTTGCATTTGTCTCAGAGAGTTAAATCATTCTTTGGACTGAGCAGTTTGAAATCACTGCTTCTGTGGAATCTGAGAAAGAACATTTGGAAACCTTCATTAGAATACCCTGAAAAAGAAATAATCTCAAAGAGAATCCAGAAGGAAGCTTTCAGTGAAACTGCTCTGTGTCACGTGAATTCCACTCACACAGTTAAGCATCTTTTTTCACTTATCAGTATCATATCACTGTTTTTGTTTAGTCTTCGAAGGGATATTATGGAGCATTTCAAGACTTACGATGAGATAGGAAAGATCTTTAGACGGAAACTGGAGAGCAGCATTCTGTGGAGCTGCCTTCTGACATGTGCATTCCACTCACAGAAATATACCTTTCTTATCATAGAGGATTCCGGAATTCCTTTTGAAGAAAAAGCTACCAAGGGACATTTGGGAGTATAGGGACGAATATGGTGAAAAGGAAATATCCTCACACAAAAACTGGAAAGAAGATTTCTGTGAAACTACTTTGTGTTAGATATACTGATTCATCTTGCATAGTTAAAAATTTTCTTATATTACTCAGTTTGGGAACTCCGTCATGAACGGATCCACGAAGGGACATTTGGGAGTACATTCAGGCATACAGTGAAATTGGAGATATCTTCAGACAAAAACTGGATAGAAGCTTTTTGAGAAACACCTTTTGTTGTATGCATTCCACTCAGGGACTTATACCTCTTTTCTCACAAGGCAGTGTTAGAACATTGTTCCTGTGAACCCGAAAAAGTGATATTTCGGGGCACCTTGATTACTATGGTGAATAGCGAAATATACTGAAATAAAATCGAGGAAGAAGCGTTCCAAGAATCTGCTCTCCAATATGTGCATTGACTTCACAAATTTGATGCTTACTCGATGTTGTCCAGTTTCGAAACTCTGTCTTTGCAGAGTTGTGAAGGGATATTTAGTGACGATCAGAGGCTTGTGAATAAGGAAACGTCTTCCAATGAGTCCTGCAGAGCAACATTCTGAGCAACTGCTTTTCAATGTATCTATTTGTCTCCCAGAATTAAACCATTCTTTGGATTGAGCAGCTTGAAGTCACTGTTTTTGTGGAATCTCAGGAAGGATATTTGGGAACAATACTTAGAACATGGAGAAATAAATATCCTCAGGTAAAATCCAGAAGGAAGCTTTCTGTGAAAGTGCTCTGTGTCGCCTTAATTCCTCTCACGCAGATATGCCTCTCTTTTCAAAGAGCAGTTTTCTGGCCCTGTGAGTGTTTAGCATGTGACGGAATATTCGAGAGGACTTTGAAGCTAATGGTGAAAAAGGAAATAGGTTCAGACCGAAAATGGAGAGAAGCTTTCTAAGGAAATGCTTAGTGACGTGTGCATTCCAGTCACCATGTTATACCTCTCTTCTCATACAGTATCGGGGAAATCCATTTGGAGAAACAGGTACCAGGTGATATTTGGGAGCATGTTGATGCCGATGGTGGAAAGGGAAATAGCCTCAGAGAAAAACTGGAAAGAAGCTTTCTAGGAAACTACTCTGTGATATCTGTAATCATCTCACATAGGTAAAGCTTGCTTTACATTACACAGTTTGGAAACTATCATGGACGGATCCACGAAGGGACCTTCGGAAGCACATTCTTGACTATGGTGAAAAAGGAAATATCCTCAGATATAAACTGGAAAGAACGTTTCTATGAACCTGCTTTTTGCTATGTGTATTCATCTCACATAGATGAAGCTTTCTTTACGTTACACAGCTTGGAATCTCCCTCATGGATGTATCTGTGAAGGGATATTTTGGGTCACATTCAGGCCTATGGTGAAATAGGAAATATAGTCAGATAAAAACTGGAGAGGAGCTTTCTGAGAAACTGCTTGATGAATTATGCATTCCACTCAGGGAGATATAACTTTCTTCTCATAAGGCAAAGTTTGAACACTCTTCCTATAAAACCAAAAAAGTGATATTCGGAGCACATTGAAGAATATGGCAATAAGTGAAATGTCATCCTATAGAAAACAGAAAGGAGCACTCGAAGAAACTGCTCTTTCACAAATCCATTCTTTTCACAGGGTTAAAGCTTACTCTACATTTCCCAGTTTGAGAGTCTGTCTTTGAGAATTCTGTGAAGGGATAATAAGTGGTGACCAGAGGCCTGTGTGAGGCAAGGCAAAGTCTTCCATTGAAAATGGGAGAGAAGCATTCTCAGCAACACTTTTGTTATGTTTGTATTCATCTTATAGCATCAAATCATTCCTTGGATTGAGCATTTTGAAATGACTGTTTCTCTGGAATCTGAGAGAGGACATTTGGAGACGTTCTTTAGAATATCCTGAAAATGAAATAACCTCAGAGAGAAACCAGAAGGAAGCTTTCAGCCCAACTGCCCTGTGTCACTTGCATTCCGCTCACACAGTTAAGCTTCTCTTTTCATTGAGCTGTATCATAACACTCTTTTTGTTTAGTCTGTGAAGGGATAGTCAGGAGGGCTTTGAGGCTTACCGTGAGAAAGAATACGTCTTCAGATAGAACCTGGAGAGAAGCTTTCTGAGAAACTAATTTGTGATGTATGCATTCGAATCAGGGAGTTATACCTCTTTTCTCACAAGGCAGTGTTTGAACACTGTTCCTGTGAAACCAAAAAAGTAATATTTCAAAACGCATTGAGGACTGGGGCGACTAGTGAATTATAGTGATATAAAATCGAGGAAGTAGCGTTCCAATAATCTGCTCTCTGACATGCGCATTCACTTCACATAGTTAATGCTTACTCTATGTTGCCCAGTTTTGAAACTCTGTCTTTGAAGAATCTGTGAAGGGATATTTAGTGACGCCCAGAGGCTTGTGGAGAGCGAGGAAACGTCTTCCGATGAAACCTGCAGAGAATCGTTCTGAGCAACTGTTTTGTGATGTGTGCATTCGCCTGCTAGAGTTAAACCATTCTTTGGATTCAGCAGCTTGAAATCACTGTTTCTGTGGAATCTGAGGAAGGACTTGTGGGAACGATCCTTAGAATATGGAGAGAGAAAGATCTTCAGGTAAAATCCAGAAAGAAGCTTTCTGTGAAACTGCTCTTGGCCGTCTTAGTTCCTCTCACTCAGATAGCCTCTCTTTTCATTGAGCAGTTTTCTAGCCCTGTGCATGTTTAGCCTGTGATGGGGTATTCGGGAACACTTTGAGGCTTACAGTAAAAACGGAAATATGTTCAGACCGAAATTGGAGAGAAACTTTCCGAGGAACTGCTTTGTGATGTGGGCATTCCCGTCACAGTGTTATACCACTCTACTCATATAGCATCAGGGAAACCCTTTTGGAGAAACAGGTAGCATGTGATATTCGGGAGCATGTTCATGTTGATGGTGAAAAGGGAAATTGCTTCAGAGAAATACTGGAAAGAAGCTTTCTAGAAAACTTATCTCTGTCATGTGTAAACATCTCACACAGATAAAGCTTTCATTACATTACGCAGCTTGGAAACTGTCATGGGCAGATCCACGAAGGGATCTTCAGCAGCAAATTGCAGACTATGGTGAAAAAGGAAATACCTTCAGATAAAAACTAGAAGGAAGCTTCTGAGAATATGCTTTTTGATATGTCTATTCATCTCACAGAGATGAAGCATTCTTTACATTGTGCAGCTTGGAAACTCCCTCTTCAATGAATCTGCGAAGGGACATTTGAGATCACGTTCAGGCCAAAGGTGTAATAACAAATACAGCCAGATAAAAACTGGAGAGAAGCTTTCTGAGAAACTGCTTTGTGATATGTGCATTCCACTCAGGGTGTTATAACTTTCTTCTCATAAGGCACGGTTTGAACACAGTTGCTGTAAAACCAAAAGAGTCATATTTGGAGCACATTGAAGACTAAGGCAAAAAGTGAAATGTCATCCAATAAAAAACTGGAAGAAACACTCGAAGAAACTGCTCTCTGCCATGTCCATTCTTTTCACAGCGTTAAAACTTACTCTATATTTCTCAGTTTGAAAGTCGGTGTTTGAGGGTTCTGTTAATGGATAGTAAGTGGCAACTGGAGGCCTGTGTGAGGCAAGGAAATGTCTTCCATCGAAAATTGGAGAGAAGCTATCTGTGCAACACTTTTGTGATGTTTGTATTCATCTTATACAGTTAAATCATTTTTTGGATTGAGCTGTATGAAATCACCATTTAAGTGGAACCTGAGAAAGGACATTTGGAAACGATCTTTAGAATATCCTGAAAAAGAAATAACCTCAGAGAGAAACCAGTAGGTAGCTCTCTCTGAAACTGCTCTGTGTCACGTGAATTCCGCTCACACATTTAAGCTTCTCTTTTCATTGAGCTGTATCATAACACTGTTTTGGTTTAGTCTGCAAAGGGATACTCTGGAGAGCTTTGAGGCTTATGGTGAGAAAGGAAACTTCTTCAGATAGAGACTGGAGAGAAGTTTTCTGAGGAGCTGCTTTGTGACATGTGCATTCCACTCACAGAAATATACCATTCTTCACCTAGAGGATTATGGAATCCCTTTTGGAGAAAAAGCTACCAAGAGATATTCGGGAGTAGAGTGACGAATATGGTGGAAAAGGGTGTATCCACAGACAAATATTGGAAAGAATATTTCTGTGAATCTGCTTTGTGTTAGATATATGTATTCATCTCTCATAGTTAAAACATTAATTATATTATGCAGTTTGGACACTCTGTCATGCACAGATCCGTGAAGGGACACTCAGGAGCACATTCAGGCCTACTCTGAAAGAGGAGATATCTTCAGATAAAAACGGGATAGAAGCTTTCTGAAAAACTATTTTCTGATATAGGCATTCCACTCAGGGATTTACACCTCTTTTCTCACAAGGCAGTGTTTGAACACTGTTCCTGAGAAACTGAAAAAGTGATATTTCAGAACGCATTGAGGACTGTAGCAAATAGTGAAATATACTTAAGTAAAATCGAGGAAGAGGCGTTCCAAGAATCTGCTCTGATACGTGCATTCACGTCACAGTGTTAATGCTGACTCTATGTTGCCCAGTTTCGAAACTCTCTCTTTGAAGTACCTAGGAAGGGATATTTAGTGAGGCCTGGAGGGTTGTGGTGAGCAAAGATACGATTTCCGATGAAGCCTGCAGAGAAACGTTCTGAGAAACTGCTTTGCAATGTGTGTATACGTCTCATAGAGTTAAACCATTCTTTGGATTGAACCACTTGAAATCACTGTTTTTGTGGAATCAGAGGAAAGACATTTGGGAACGATCCTTAGAATATGGGGAAAGAAATATCCTCAGGTAAAATCCAGAAGGAAGATTTCTGTGAAACTGCTCTGTGTCATCTTAATTTCTCTAGTTCAGTTAAGCCTCTCTTTTCATTGAGCAGTTTTCTAACCCTGTGTATGTTTAGCCTGTGATGGGATATTCGGGAGGACTTTGAGGTTTAGGGTGAAAAAAGAAATATGTTCAGACCAAAACTGGAGAGAAGCTTCCCGAGGAAGTGCTTTGTGACGTGTGCATTCCAGTCTCAGTGTTACACCTCTTTTCTCATACAGAGTCAGGGAAACCCTTTTAGATAAACAGGTACCAGGTGATATTCAGGACCATGTTGATGCCGGTGGTGAAAATGGAAATGGCCTCAGACAAAAACTGGAAAGAAGCTTTCTAGGAAACTACTCAGTGGTATATGTAATCATCTCACATAGATAAAGCTTTATTTATATTATGCAGCCTGGAAACTGTCATGGACAGATCCACGAAGGGACCTTCAGGAGCACATTCATGACTAGGGTGAAAAAGGAAATATCTTCAGATAAAACCTTGAAAGAGCTTTCTGTGAATGTGCTTTTTGCTATGATTATTCATCTCACATAGATGAAGCTTTCTTTACATTATGCAGCTTGGAAACTCCCTCATGGATGTATCCACGAAGGGATATTTGGGATCACCTTCAGGCCTATGGTGAAACAGGAAATATAGTCAGATAAATACTGGAGAGAAGCTTTCTGAAAAACTGCTTGGTAATGTGTGTATTCCACTCAGGGGGTTATAACTGTCTTCTCATAAGGCACAGTTTGAACACTGTTCCTGCAAAACCAAAAGAGTGATATTCGGAGCACATTGAAGACTATGGCAAAAAGTGAAATGTGGTCCAATAAAAAACAGAAAGAAGCACTCGAAGAAACTGCTCTCTGACGTGTCCACTCTTTTCACTGGGTTAAAGTTTCCTCTACATTTCCCAGTTTGAAAGATGGTCTTTGAGGGTTTTGCAAAGGGCTATTACTTGGCAACCGCAGGTCTGTGTTGAACAAGAAAATGTCCTGCATTGAAAATCAGAGAGAATCTTTCTGCACATCTCTTTTGTGATATTTGTTTTCATCTCATAGAGTTAAATCATTCTTTGTATTGAGCAGTATGAAATCACTGTTTCTGTGGAATCTGAGTAAGCACATTTGGAAACACTCTTTAGAATATCCTGAAAAAGAAATGAGCTCAGAGAGAAACCAGAAGGAAGCTCTCCATGAAATTGCTCTGTGTCACGTGAATTTCGCTCCCACAGTTAAGCTTTTCTTTTCATTGAGCAGTATCTTAGCACTGTTTTGTCTGCGAAGGGATATGCAGGAGTGCTTTGAGGCATACAGTGAGAAAGGAAACGTTTTTAGATAGAAACTGAAGAGAAGATTTCTGAGAAGCTGCTTGGTGATGTGTGCTTTCCACTCTCAGAGATGCACCTTTCTTTCCCTAGAGGATTCTGGAATCCCTTTTGGAGAAAATGCTACAAAAGTCATTCAGGATTACAGGGATGGTTATGGTTAAAAAGGAAATATACTTAGAGAAAAACTGGGACGAAAATTTCTGTGCAACTGCTTTGTGTTACATGTATTTAATAATATTGCATAGTTAAAACTTTTCTTATATTATGCAGTTTGGAAACTCCATCATACACGGATCCTCAATGGGACATTGTGGAGCACATTCTGGCCAATAGTGAAAGAGGAGATATCTTCAGATAAAACTGGGTAGACGTTTTCTGAAAAATTACTTTGTGATATATGCATTCCACTCAGGGAGTTATACCTCTTTTCTCACAAGGCAGCCTTTGAACACTGTTCCTGTGAAACCGAAAAAGTGATATTTCAGAGCGCATTGAGGACTATGGCGAACAGTGAAATATACTCAAATAAAATTGAGGAATGAGCGTTCCAAGAATCTGCTCTCTGATATGTGCATTCATTGCACAGAGTTAATGTCTACTCTACATTGCCCAGTTTCAAAATTCTGTCTTTTAAGAATCTGTGAAGAGATAGTTATTGACATCCGAAGGCTTGTGGTTAGCAAGAAAGCGTCCTCCGATGTAATTAGCGAAAAGGTTCTGAGCAACTGCTTTTCGCTGTGTATTTGTCTCATAGAGTAAAACCATTCCTTTGACTGAGCAGCTTGAAATGACTGTTTTTGTGGAATCTGAGGAAGGACATTTGCAAACGATCCTTAGATTATGGAGAAGGAAATATCCTCAAGAATGGTCCAGTAGGAAGCTTTCTGTGAAACTGCTCTGTGGCACCTTAATTCCTCTTGCTCAGTTAAGCCCCCCTTTACATTGAGCAGTTTTCTAGCCCTGTGTATGTTTAGCATGTGATGGGATATTCGGGAGCACTTTGAGGCTTATGGAGAAAAAGTAAATATGCTCAGACCGAAACTGGATAGAAGATTTCCAAGGAACTGCTTTGTGACATGTGCATCCCAGCCACAGTGCTATACCTCTCTTCTCATACAGCGTCGGGGAAACCCTTTTGGAGAGACAGGTACCAAGGGATAATCAGGAGCATGTTGTTGCCGATATTGAAAAGCAAAATAGCCTCTGAGAAAAACTGGAAAGAAAGTTTCTAGGAAACTACTCTGTGATATTTGTAATCATATAACAAAGATAAAGCATTCTTTACATTACGCAGCTTGGAAACTATCATGGACGGATCAATGAAGGGACCTTCTGGAGGACATTTAGGACTATGGTGAAGAAGGAAATATCTTCAGATAAAAAGTGGAAAGAAGCATTTTGTGAATCTGCTTTTTGCTATGTTTATTCATCTCACAGAGATGAAGCTTTCTTTACATTATGCAGCTTGGAAGCTCCCTCATGGATGGATCCGCGAAGGGATATTTGGGATCACATTCAAGCCCATGGTGAAATAGCAAATATAATCAGATTAACACTACAGAGAAGCTTTCTGAAAAACTGCTTGGGTCCTGTGCATTCCACACAAGGAGTTATAATTTTCTTCTTATAAGGCACAGTTTGAACACTGATCTTGTAAAATGAAAGGACTGCTATTCGGAGCACATGGAAGACTATGGCAAGAAGTGAAATGTCGTCCAATAAAAAGCAGAAACAAACACTGGAAGAAACAACTCTCTGACATGTCCATTCTTTTCACTGGGTTAAAGCTTACTGTACATTTCCCAGGTTGAAAGTTGTTCTTTAAGGTTTCTACGAAGGGATTGTCATTGGAAACCTGAGGACTAAGTGAGGCAAGGAAATATCATCCATCGAAAATTGGATAGAAGCTTTCTGGGCAACATTTTTATGATGTTTCCATTAATCTCAGAGAGTTAAATCATTCCTTGGATTGATCAGTTTGAAATCACTGCTTCTATGGAATCTGAGAAAGAACATTTGGAATGCTTCTTTAGAATACCCTGAAAAAGAAATATTCTCAAGGAGAATCCAGGAGGAAGCTTTCTGTGAAACTACTCTGTATCACCTGAATTCTGCTCACACAGATACGCTTCTCTTTTCATTGATCAGTATCATAATACGGTTTTGTTTAGTCTGCAAAGGAGTATTCGGGAGCGTTTAGAGGCTTACGTTGAGGAAGGAAACATCTTTAGACAAAACTGGAGAGCAGATTTCTGTGGAGTGGCCTTGTGACATGTGCATTACCCTCACAGAAATTTACCCTTCTTATCATAGAGAATTCCAGAATTTCTTTTGGGGAAAAAGCTACAAAGAAAGATTTGGGAGTATAGAGATGGATATGGTGAAAAAGGAAATATACTCAGACAAATATTGGAAAGAACATTTCTGTGAAACTGCATTGTGTTACATATATTTATTCATCATGCATTCAAAACTTTTCTTATATTACACAGTTTGGAAACTCTGTCATGAACAGATCCACGAAGGGACATTCAGGAGCACATTCAGGCCTACGGTGAAAAAGGAGATATCTTCAGATAAAAACTGTATAGAAGATTTCTGAGAAATTCCTTTTGGTGTATGCATTCCACTCATGGAATTATACCTCTTTTATCACAAGGCAGTGTTAGAACACTGTTCCTGTGAAACCGAAAAAGTGATATTTCGGGTCACATTGAGTACTATGCCGAATAATGAAATATACTGAAATAAAATCGAGTAAGAAGCATTCCGAAAATCTGCTGTCCGATATGTGCATTCACTTCACAAAGTTAATGCTTACTCTATGTTGCCCAGTTATGAAACTTTGTCTCTGAAGAATCTGTGAAGGGATATTTAGTGACACCTGGAGGCTTGTGGTGAATAAGGAAACGTCGTTCAATGACTACTGCAGAGAAACCTTCTGAGCAACTGCTTTGCCATGTGTATACTCGTCTCATAAAATTATACAATTCTTTGGATTGAGCAGCTTGAAATCACTGTTTTTGTGGAATCTGAGAAAGGACATTTGGGAACGATCCTTAGAATGTGGAGAAACAAATATCCTCAGGTTAAATCAAGAAGGAAGCTTTCTGTGAAACTGCTCAGTGTCGTCTTAATTCCTCTCACTCAGATAAGCCTCTCTCTTCATTGAGCAGTTTTCTAACCCTGTGTATGTTTAACGTTTGATGGGATAATCGGGAGCACTTTGAGTATAACGGTCAAAAAGGAAATATGTTCAGACCGAAGCTGGAGAGAAGCTTTCCGAGGAACTGCTTTGTGACATCTGCATTCAAGTCACAGTGTTATACCTCTCTTCTCATAAAGCGTCGGGGAAACCCTTTTGGAGAATCAGGTACCAAGTGATATTCGGGAACATGTTGATGCCAATGGTGAAAAGGCAAATAGCCTCAGACAAAAACTGGAAAGAAGCTTTCTAGGAAACTACTCTGTGAAACGTGTAATCATCTCACATAGATAAAACTTTCTTTACATTACACAGTTTGGAAACTGTAATGGACCAATCCACAAAGTGACCTTCAACTGCACATTTTGTACTATTGTTAAAAAAGGAAATATCTTCAGATAAAAACTGGAAAGAAGGTTGCTCTGAATCTGCTTTTTGTTATGTTTATTTATCTCACATAGATGAAGGTTTCTTTACATTACGCAGCTTTGAAACTCCCTCGTGGATGGATTCACGAAGGGATATCTGGGATCACATTCGGGCCAATGGTGAAATCGCAAATGTAGTCAGATAAAAACTGGAGAGAAGCTTTCTGAGAAACTGCTTGGTGATGTGTGCATTCCATGCAGGGAGTTATAACTTTTTTCTCATAAAGCATGGTTCGAACACTGTTCCAGTGAAACCAAAAGAGTGATATTCTGAGCACTTTGAAGACTATGGCAAAAAGTGAAATGTCGTCCAATAAAAAACAGAAAGAAGCCCTCGAACAAACTGCTCTCAAATGTCCATGCTTTTCACAGGGTTAAACCTTACTCTACATTTCCTAGTTTGAAAGGTGGTCTTTGAGGGTTCTGCGAAGGGATAGTAAGAGGCAACCGGAATTCTGTGTCAAGCAAGGAAATGTCTTCCATCGAAAACTGGAGAGAAGGTTTCTGCACAACTCGTTTGTGTTGTTTGTATTCATCTCATAGCGTTAAATTATTCTTTGGAATGAGCAGTTTGAAATCACTGTTTCTGTATAATCTGAGAAAGGACACTTGGAAATGCTCCTTAGAATATCCTGAAAAAGAAAAAGCCTCAGAGAGAAACCAGAAGGAAGCATTCTGTCAAACTGCTCTGTGTCACATGAATTCCGCTCACACAGTTAAGCTTCTCTTTTCATTCAGCTGTATCATAACACTGATTTCTTTTAGTCTGTGAAGGGATATTCGGGAGGGCTTTGAGGCTTATGGTGAGAAACAAAACATCTTCAGATAGAAACTGGAGAGAAGCTTTCTGAGGAGCTGCTTTGTGACGTGTGCATTCCACTTCCAGAAATATACCTTTCTTCTCATAGAGGATTCCGGAATCCCATTTGGAGAAAAAGCTACCAAGAGATATTAGGGAGTACAGGGACAACTATGGTGAAAAAGGAAATATCCTCAGACAAAAACTGGAAAGAAGATTTCTGTGAAACTGCTTTGTGTTAGATATACTGATTCATCTTGAATAGTTAAAACTTTTCTTACATTACCCAGTTTGGAAACTCCGTCATGGACGGATCCATGAAGGGACATTCGGGAGCACATTCAGGCCTACGGTGGAAAAGGAGATATCTTCAGATAAAAACTGGATAGAAGCTTTCTGAGAAACACCTTTTGTTCTATGCATTCCACTCAGGAACTTATACCTCTTTTCTCACAAGGCAGTGTAAGAACACTGTTTCTGTGAAACCGAAAAAGTGATATTTCGGGGCACATTTAGTACTATGGTGAATAGTGAAATATACTGAAATAAGATTGAGGAAGAAGTATTCCAAGAATCTGCTCTCTGATATGTGCATTCACTTCACAAAGTTAATGCTTACTCAATGTTGCCCAGTTTCAAAACTCTGTCTTTGAAGAATCTGTGAAGAGATATTTAGTGACGCCTGGAGGCTTGTTTTGAATAAGGAAACGTCTTCCGATGAATCCTGCAGAAAAACCTCCTGAGCATCTCCTTTGCGATGTATCTATTCGTCTCCTAGAGTTAAACCATTCTTTGGATTCAGCAGCTTGAAATCACTCTTTTTCTGGAATCTGAGGAAGGACATTTGGGAACGATACTGAGAATATGGAGAAAGAAATATCCTCAGGTAAAATCCAGAAGGAAGCTTTCTGTGAATGTGCTCTGTGTTGTCCTAATTCCTCTCACTCAGATAAGTGTCTCTTTTCATAGAGCAGTTTTCTAACCCTGTGAATGTTTAGCATGTGATGGAATATTCGGGAGCACTTTGAGGCTAATGGTGAAAGAGGAAATATGTTCAGACCAAAACTGGAGAGAAGCTTTCCAAGGAAATGCTTGGTGACGTGTGCATTCCAGTCACCATGTTATACCTCTCTTCCCATACAGCATCAGGGAAATCCATTTGGAGAAACAGGTACCAGGTGACATTTGGGAGCATGTTGATGCCGATGGTGGGAAGGGAAATAGCCTCAGACAAAAACTGGAAAGAAGCTTTCTAGGAAACTACACTGTGATAAGTGTAATCATCTCACATAGATAAAGCTTTTTTTACATTACGCAGCTTGGAAATGGTCATGGACGGATGCACGAAGGGACCTTCGGAAGCACATTCTGGACTATGGTGAAAAAGGAAATATCTTCAGTTAAAAACTGGAAAGAAGCTTTCTGTGAATCTGCTTTTTGCTATGTTTATTCATCTCACATAGATGAAGCTTTCTTTACATTATGCAGCTGGGAAACTCCCTCGTGGATGGATACACGAAGGGATATTTGGGATCACATCGGGCCTCTGGTGAAAGAGGAAATATAGTCAGATAAAAACTGGGGAGGAGCTTTCTAAGAAACTGCTTGGTGATGTGTTCATTCCACTCAGGGAGTTGTAACATTTTTCTCATAAGGCACACTTTGAACACTGTTTCTGCAAAACCAAAAGTGTGATATTTGCAGCACATTGAAGACTATGACAAAAAGTGAAATGTCGTCCAATAAAAAAGAGAAAGAAGCACTCTAAGAAACTGCTCTCTGACATCACCATTGTTTTCACAGGTTTACAGCTTACTGTACATTTGCCAGTTTGATAGTCGGTCTTTGAGGGTTCTGTGAAGGGATAGTGAGTGGCAACGGGAGGCCTGTGTGAGGCAAGGAAATGTCTTCCATCGAAAATCGGGGAGACGCTTTCTGCCCACCTTTTTTGTGATGTTTGTATTCATCTCAAATGTTTTTTCATACTTTGGATTGAGCAGTTTGAAATCACTTTTTCTGTGGAATCTGAAAAGGACATTTGGAAACGCTCTTTAGAATATCATGAAAAGGAAATAACCTGAGAGAGAAATCAGAAGGAAGCTTTCTGTGAAACTGCTCTGTGTCACGTGAATTCCACTCACAGTGAGGCTTCTCTTTTCATTGAGGTGTATCATAACACTGTTTCTGTTTGGTCTGCAAAGGGATACTCTGGAGGGCTTTTAGGCTTATGGTTAGAAAAGAAACGTCTTCAGATAAAAACTGGAGAGAAGCTTTCTGAGTAACTGCTTTGTGACGTGTGAATTCTACTCACAGAAATATACTTTTCTTCTCTTAGGGGATTCCGGAAGCCCTTTTGGAAAAAAAGGTACTAAGAGATATTCTGGAGTATAGCGATGACCATGGTGAAAAAGGAAATAACCTCAGACAAAAACTGGAAAGAGGATTTCTGTGAAACTGCTTTGTATTACATATATTTATTCATCTACCACAGTTAAAACTTTAATTATATTACGCAGTTTGGAAACTCCGTCATGCACAGATCCATGAAGGGACATTCGGGAGCAGTACAGGTCTATGGCGAAGGAGGAGATATCTTCAGATAAAAACTGGATAGAAGCATTCTGAGAAACTACTTTGTGATGTATGCATTCTACTCAGGGCGTTTTAACTTTTTTCTCACAAGGCAGTATTTGAACACTGTTCCTGTGAAACCGAAAAAGTGATATTTCGGAACGCTTTGAGGACTATGGGGAATAGTGATATAGAAATAAAATCGAGGAAGAAGCATTCCAGGAATCTGCTCTCTAATATGTGCATTAACTTCACAGAGTTAATGATTACTCTATTTTGCCCAGTTTTGAAACTCTGTCTTTGAAGAATCGGTGAAGGGATATTTAGTGACACCCGGAGGCTTGTTGTGAGCGAGGAAACGTCTTCCAATGAAATCTGCACAGAAACTTTCTGAGCAAGTGCTTTGTGATGTGTGTGTTCGTCTCCTAAAATTAAACCATTCTTTGGATTCAGCAGCTTAAATCACTGTTTTTGTGAAATCTGAGGAAGGACATTTGGGAATGATACTTAGAATATGGAGAAAGAAATATCCTCAGGTAAAATCAGGAGGAAGCTTTCTGTGACACTGCTCAGTGTCGTCTTAATACCACTCACTCAGGTAAACCTCTCTTTTCATTGAGCAGTTTTATAGCCCTGTGTATGTTTAGCGTGTGATGGGATATTCGGGAGCACATTGAGCCTAACAGTGAAAAAGGAAATATGTTCAGACCGAAAATAGAGAAAAGCTTTCCGAGGAACTGCTTTGTGACGTGTGCATTCCACTCATAGTGTTTCACCTCTCTTCTCATACAGCGTCAGGGAAACCCATTTGGAGGTACAGGAAACAGGTGATATTCCGGAGCATGTTGATGCCGATGATGAAAAGCAAAATAGCCTCAAACAAAAACTGGAAAGCTTTCTAGGAAACTACACTGTGATACATGTAATCATCTCACATAGATAAAGCTTTTTTTACATTACACAGCTTGGAAACTGTCATGAACGGATCCACGCAAGGCCCTTCGGGAGCACATGCAGAATTATGGTGAAAAAGGAAATATCTTCAGATAAAAACGGTAAAGAAGCTTTCTGTGAATCTGCTTTATGCTATGTTTATTCATTTCATGTACATGAAACCTTTACATTTCGCAACTTGGAAACTCCCTTGTGGATGGATCTGCGAAAGGATATTTGGGATCACATTCGGGCCTATGGTGAAAGAGGAAATATAGTCAGCTTAAAACTGGAGAGAAGCTTTCTCAGTAACTGCTTGAGGTCGTGTGCAATCCACTCAGGGAGTTATATCTTTCTTCTCATGAGGTACAGTTTGAAAACTGTTTCTGTAAAACCAAAAGAGTGATATTCGGAGCACATTGTGGACTATGGCAAAAACTGACATATCGTCCAACAAAAAACTGAAGGAAGCGCTCGAAGTAACTGCTCTCTGACATGTCCATTCTTTTCACAGGGTTAAAGATTACTCTACACTTCCCAGTTTGAAAGTCGATCTTTGTGGGTTCTGCAAAGGGATAGTAAGTGGCGACAGGAGGCCTGAGTGGGGCAAGGAATTGTCGTTGATAGAAAATCAGGTAGAAGCTTTCTACGCAACTCTTTTGTGATGTTTGTATTCATCTCATAGAGTTAAACCATTCTTTGCATTGAGCAGTTTGAAGTCACTGTTTCTGTGGAATCTGAGAAAGGACATTTGGAAATGCTCTTTAGGGTATCCTGAAAAAGAAGTCACCTCAGAGAGAAAACAGAAGGAAGCTTTCTGTGAAACTGCCCTGTGTCACGTGAATTCCACTCACACAGTTAAGCTTCTCATTTCATTGAGCTGTATCATAACTCTGTTTTTGTTTAGTCTGCCAAGGGATAATCTGGAAACCTTTAAGGCTTACAGTGAGAAAGGAAACATCTTTAAATAGAAACTGGAGAGAAGCTTTTTGAGGAGCTGATTTGTGAATTGTGCGTTTCACTTACAGAAATACACCTTTCTTCTCATATAGAATTCCGGAATCCCTTTTGGACAAAAAGCTATGAAGACACATTCGGGAGTATAGGGAGGGCTATGGTGAAAAAGGAAATATCCTCAGAGAAAAACTGGAAAGAAGATTTCAGTGAAACTGCTTTGTGTTAGATACATTTATTCATCTTGCATAGTTAAAACTTTCCTTATATTACTCATTTGGAAACTTCATCATGCATGTATCCGCAAAGGGACATTTTGGAGAACATTCAGGCCTATGGTGAAAGAGGACGTAACTTCAGATAAAAACTGGATAGAAACTTTCTGAGAAACTACTTTGTGACGTTTGCATTCCACTCAGGGAGTGATACCACTTTTCTCACAAGGCAGTGTTTGAACACTGTACCTGTGAAACCGAAAAAGTGATATTTCGGTTCACATTGAGGACTATGGCGAATAGTGAAATATACTGAAATAAAATCGAGGAAGAGGCGTTCCAAGAATCTCCTCTATGATATGTGCATTCACCTCACAGTGTTAATGTTTACTTTATGTTGCCTAGTCTCAAAACTCTGTCTTTGAAGAATCTGTGAAAGGATATTTAGTGACACCCAGCGGCTTGGATTGAGCAAGGTAACGTCTTCCGATGAAACTTGCAGAGAAACTTTCTGAGCAACTGCTTTGGGAAGTATGTATTCGTCTCAAAGAGTTAAACAATTCTTTGGATTGAGCAGCTTGAAGTCACTCTTTTTTTGTCATCTGAGGAAGGACATTTGGGAATGATCCTTAGGATATGGAGAAAGAAATATCCTCTGGTAAAATCCAGAAGGAAGCTTTCTGTGAAACTGCTCTGTGTCATCTTAATTCCTCTCACTCAGCTAAGCCTCTCTTTTCATTGAGCACTTTTCTAGCCCTGTGTATGTTTAGCATATGATGGGATATTTGGGAGCACTTTGAGGGTTACGGTTAACAAGGAAATATGTTCAGACCCAAACTGGAGAGAAGCTTTCCAAGGAACTGCTTCATGATGTGTGCATTCCACTCAGATAGTTATAACGTTCTTCTCATAAGGCACGGTTTGAACACTGTTATTGTAAAACCAAAGGAGTGATATTCAAAGCACATTGAAGACGATGGCAAAAAGTAAAATATCGTCCCATAAAAAAGAGAAGGAAGCACACGAAGAAACTGCTCTCTGACATGTCCATTCTTTTCACAGGGTTAAAGCTTACTCTGCATTTCCCAGTTTGAAAGTTGGTGTTTGAGGTTTCTGTGCAGGGATAGTAAGTGACACCCGGGGCCTGTTTGATGCAAGGAATTGCCTTCCATCGAAAATCGGACAGAAGCCTACTGAGCAACTTTTTGTGATGCTTGCATTCATCTCATAGCATTAAATCATTCTTTGGATTGAACAGTTTGAAATCACAGTTTCTGTTGAATCTGAGAAAGGACTTTGGAAACGCTCTTTAGAATATCCTGAAAAAGAAATAACCTCAGAGAGAATCCAGGAGAAAACTTTCTGTGAATCTGCTCTGTGTCACGTGAATTCCACTCACACACTTAAGCTTATCTTTTCTTTGAGCTGTATCATATCACTGTTTATGTTTAGTCTGCGAAGGGATAAACTGGAGGGCCTCAAGGCTTATGGTGAGAAAGGAAACGTCTTCAGATAGAAACTGGGGAGAAGCTTTCTGCTTAGGTGCTTTGTGACGTGTGCATTCCACTCACAGAAATATACCTTTCTTCTAGAGGATTCCGGAAACTTTTTCTAGAAAAAAATACAAAACAAATATTCGGGAGTATGTGGAAGGCTATGTTGAAAAAGGAAATATCCTCAGATGAAAACTGGAGAGAAAATTTCTGTGAAAGTTCTTTGTGTTATATATATTTATTCATCTCGCATAGTTAAAACTTTAATTACATTATGCCGTTTGGAAACTCTGTCATGCACAGATCCACGAAGGGAGGTTCGGGAGCACATTCAGTCCTACGGTGAAAGAGGTGATATCTTCAGATAAAAACTGGATGGAAGCTTTCTGAGAAACTACATTTTGATGTATGCATTCCACTCAGGGAGTTATACCTTTCTTCTCACAAAGAAGTGATTGAACACTGTTCCTGTGAAACCGAAAATGTGACACTTCAGAACGCATTGAGGACTAGGGCGAATAGTGAAATATACTGAAACAAAATCGAGGAAGAAGCGTTCCAAGAATCTGCTCCCTGATATGTGCATTCACTTCACATAATTAAAGCTTACTCTATGTTGCCCAGTTTCGAAACTCTGTCTTTGAAGAATCTGTGAAGGGATATATAGTGCCGTTCGGAGGCTTGTGGTGAGCGAGGAAACATGTTCCGATGAAACCTGCAGAGATAGGTTCTGAGCAACTGCTTTGTGATGTGTGTATTCGTCTCCTAGAGTTAAACCATTCTTTGGATTGAGCAGCGTTAAATCACTGTTTCTGTGGCATCTGAGGAAGGACATTTGGGAACGATCCTTAGAATATGGAGAAAGAAATATCCTCAGGTAAAATCCACAAGGAAGCTTTCTGTGAAACTGCTCTGTGTCTTCTTAATTCCTCTCACTCAGCTAAGCCTCTCTTTTCATTGAGCAGTTTTCTAGCCCTGTGTATGTTTAGTGTGTGATGGGATATTCAGGAGCACTTTGAGGCTTACAGTGAAAAAGGAAATATGTTCAGTCGGAAACTGGAGTGAAGCTTTCCAAGGAACTGCTTTGTGACGTGTGCATTCCAGTCACAGTGTTATACCTCTCTTCTCATGCAGCATCGGGGAGACACTTTTGTAGAAACAGGTACCAAGTGATATTCAGGAGCATGTTGATGCCGATGGTGAAAAGGGAATAGCCTCAGACAAAAACTGGATAGAAGCTTTCTAGGAAACTATTCTGTGATATGTGTAATCATCTCACATAGATAAAGCTTTCTTTATATTATGCAGCTTGGAAACTGTAATGGATGCATCCATGAAGGGACCTTCGGGAGCACATTCTGGACTATGGTGAAAAAGGAAATGTCTTCAGATAAAAACTGGAAAGAAGCTTTCTGTGAATCTGATTTTTGCTACGTTTATTCATCTCACATAGATGAAGCTTTCTTTACATTATGCATCTTGGAAACTCCTTCGTGGATGGATTAGCGAAGGGATATTTTGGATCATATTGAGTCCTATGGTGAAATAGCAAACATAGTCAGATAAAAACTGGTGAGAAAGTTTCTGAGAAATTGCTTTGTGACGTGTGCATTCCATTTACAGTGTTATACCTCTTGTCTCATAGAGCGTTGGGGAAATCATTTTGGAGCAACATATACCAAGTGATATTCGGGAGCATATATCTTCTGAATATCCCTTTGCAGACTAAGAAAAACAGTGTTATGATACTTTTCTCTGAAAAGAGAAGCAGGAAACAGCTCAGTGAAAAGATAGGCATAACTGAACGAGAGGAATTAAGACTACACAGAGCAGTTTCATAGAAAGCTTCTGTTTGGATGAACAGAGGCAAGATGGCGAACTTCCGGGTTCTTCATCATCAACTTTTCCCATGTGCGCGAAAATGTAGCCGGCGCCTAGGAAGGTGCAGACCAATCAGGCATGCGCCAGGTGATGTCAATCCAAAGAGACAAAGATTTAGCTGTTGGCACCTGTGGAGCCCCTCTTTCCCCTGACACGTCCATGCCCCACTATTGCCCTTCCACTCCTAGAAAAGCCGCTCCTGGTACACATGGTGCACGGGCGTCCTCAGCCCCCATTCTTGTTGGGACTGCATCAGGAACTCCGCCTGAGAGCTTTATCAGGCGACTCTCTCGGCCTCCGTTGCCAGAGGCTGAGAGACCTCACCATACACACCTTCTTCCCTGAAGCTAGATGACCAAAGATTAAATTTGTAGTTTTGCTTTTAGCTTTGCCTACTCGCTGATTCTTTTGTGCTCTCTCGGTGGTCTTAGAAAAACAAATCATTTGGTGCAGAACCTGGGAGGAGACCCCTCCTCAGGCCTCTAAGGGTTGAGGAACCTCCTCCTGCTCCCATGCCGCAGACGGACCAGGATCTGAGACCCGCTTTCCTCACTCTGACAGCCTCTCTGGGGTAAGTGCCCTTGTCTCCTCTTTACCTCCTTCGGCCAAAAATCCTGCACAGTTCTGAGGCCTACTTTTGAGCCAGCATTTGCTCGGGAGACCTGTTCAGGACAGAGACGTCCATCACCTGAATTTAATCTCCACCTTAGCTCCAAGAGCCTCCAGTCTGTCTCTGGTGATTTCAAAGGACGCTTTGAAGCCAGGCAGTGATCTCAATTGTGTAAATAAAGAGGAAACAAGTGGGAAACCCCCCTTTCAAATTTCCAAAGAGCACCCTTTTAGGATGCCTCCTGGCCAATTTAAAAACCTTACAGCAGTTAATTTTTCTTTTCTCTGTGGCGTGACTCCAATACAAATTAGACAATCAGTCTCAGTGGCCACCAGAGGGCACCTTATACTACAATGTTCTGATCGACCTCAGCAATTTCTGCCAGCTGCTAGGCAAGTGATCCGAAATTAATTACATACAAGGCTTTTGGGACTTACGCTCTTGTCCCGAATTGTGTAGCCGGTGTTCTTTGGTCCAGGTTATGCTGGTCAAGGACGCCGGCTCACAGGAACCCGAAAAAGAGGAGTCTTTATTCCTTTCTGTTCAGCCGGAAGACCTAGGGTTTCCTTCTGTCTCTGTACCCTCACCCCCACCCTACACTCCTCCTTCTCCCCCTGTGCAGACTCTTCCTTCCTCTTCTTCATCTATAGTAATCCATTAGGTCCCGTGCCTCCTTCGGGGCCCCTAACTGGCTGTCTTGAGTCCCCTGTTTCTGCCCACACCCGCTCTAAGTGCCCTGCTGATTCCCCCAATCCTGCCCCACACCCTCCTACAGTGTTGGCACCTTTGCGAGAGGTAGCTGGGGCAAAATGTGTAGTCACAGTACATGTCTCTTTTTCACTGGCCGACCTTTCCAAAATTGAGAAGCATTTAGGTGATCTCTCAGCTAATTCTACCATATACATAAAGGAATTTAGATATCTTTGTAAGGCCTATGACTTAACTTGTCATGACCTCCTGGTGATTCTAACTTCTACCCTAAACCCTGAGGAGCAAGAGCACATCTTATAGCCCGTCAGGCAGTATGCCAAACAATTACATTTAACTAATGCCACCATTCTACTAGAGGAGCAAGCATTCCCTTCGGCAGACCCAGACTGGGACTGCCAAGTAGGCACGCCTTGGCACCGTAGGCGAGACATAATGGTCCAGTGTTTGTTGGCTGGTATGCAAGCAGCCTCAAACAAAACTGTAAATTTTAACAAATTAAAGAACTGGAGGAAAATCCAGCCGCATTCTTAAATAGGCTGACTGAAGTTCTAACCCAATATACCCAGTTACATCTGGCCTCCCCCAGAGGGACCACAATTTTGGCGTCTTATTTCATTTCTCAATCAGCTCCTGACATCCGTAAAATAATTCAAAAAGTAGAGGATGATCCTCAGACATCAATACAACACCTAGTTAAATTAGCCTTTAAGTTCTATAACTCCAGAGAGGAGACAGGTGAGGCACAGTGGCAGGCTCGCTTTGAGAAGAAGGTGCAGCTCCTAGAAGTGGCTTTGCAACCCAGTCATTACCCCAGACCAGAGAGCACACACCCTGCAGACTCCAAGGCTACAAAAGGAGCCTGCTATAAGTGTGACAAGACAGGACACTATGCCAACAAGTGTCCACGAGGTCCCCAAGCCCCAACGCAGCCTTGCTATAAGTGCAAGGCATCAGGACATTGGGCCAGTGAATGTCCTAATCCTCGTCCACTAGCAACCCCCTGCCCTCCTTGCCAAGAGGAAGGACACTGGAAGTCTGATTGCCCCACCCTGAGAACAGGTGCCACGTCTCAACGTGACACCCTTTCACAGGATTCTGGGAGCTCCTTCCAGCTCTTGCATTTGGACGATGACAACTGAAGGTGCCGAGACTTGGGGACCTCCAACACCCTTGCCGAGCCGCGGGTAACTCTCCTGGTAGCAGGTAAGACACTTTTTTTAATCGACAGTGGCTCTACTTATTCTGTTTTGCCATCCTTCTCTGGACCTGGCCTTCCATCCAATATCTCTGTAGTAGGAGTGGACAGAAATCCATCTACTCCACGAAAGACTCCACTCCTTAATTGCTGCCTGGCCAACAACTACATTGTCCACTCATTCCTCGTTCCCAGCTAAAAAGGGCCCCTACCAAAAGCAATCAGTGGAAGTCAGTTTGGCTTTCCCCCGCTTGCCTCAAAGTTTCTAAATTTTCTTAACTATCTCATACTACCCAGCCTTGCCAGGACTATCCTTCCAACGAATGCTTCCATTCCTCATTCTTATAGTAATACTGTGCCTTATTTTATGCTTTGCCACCATTTTGATCAAATTTCTCTGTTCCAAGATTCAAGAAATCACTCAAGTCACCTTCAACCAAATGCCTCTTCCTCCGTACGTCCAAAAATGAACCATAGGTTCTGACATTAATGAGGCCCTTTAACAGCAGGAGGTAGTCAGGCAGATCACGGCACCCCCTTATCACTATTATCAATAAAGGGTTGGACAGTTTAGACGAACGGAGGCAAGATGGCGCAATTCCGGGTTCTTCATCATCAACCTTTCCCGTGTGCGTGAAAAGGTAGCTGGCGCCCAGGAAGGTGCAGACCAATCAGGCATGCACCTGGTGATGTCAATCCGAAGAGACCAAGATTTACCTGGTGGCGCCTGTGGAGCCCCTTACCCTCCCCAACACGTCCATGCCGCACCTGTTGCCCTTTCACTCCTAGAAAAGCCACTCCCGGCAGACGCGTGGTGCGGGCTTCCTCAGCCCCCATTCCTGTTGGGACTGCAACAGGAATTCCTCCCGAGAGCTCTAATGGGAGATGCTCTCGGCATCCTTTGCTGGAGGTCAACAGACCTCACCTTGCACACCTTCTTCTCTAAAGCTAGATGACCAAAGAATAAATTCGCAGTTTTGCTTTTAGCCTTGTCTACTCGCTGATTCCTTTGTGCTCTCTCTGGTAGTTTCAGAAAAACAAATCAGCGTCCTTCTGGATTTTATCTGAGGATATTTCTTTCTCCATATTCTAAGGATCGTTCCAAAATGTCTTTCCTCAGATTCCACAAAAACAGTGATTTCAAGTTGCTCAATCCAAAGAATGGTTTAACTCTATGAGAAGAATACACACATCACAATGCACTTGCTCACAACGCTTCTCTGCAGGTTTCTTTAGAATGCGTTTTCTGGCTCACCACGAGCCTCCGGGCGTCATTAAATATCCCTTCATATATTCTTCAAAAACAGAATTTCAAAACTGGGCAACATAGAGTAAGCATTAACACTGTGAAGTGAATCCACATATCAGAGAGCAGATTCTTGGAACGCTTCTTCCTCGATTTTATTTCAGTATATTTCACTATTCGCCTTAGTCCTCAATGCGTTCTGAAATATCACTTTTTCAGTTTCAGAGGAACAGTGTTCAAGCACAGCCTTTGTGAGAAAAGAGGTATAACTCCCTGAGTGGAATTCATACATCACAAAGTAGTTACTCAGCAAGCTTCTATCCAGTTTTTATCTGAAGACACCTCCTCTTTAATCGTAGGCCTGAATGTGCTCCCGAATTTCCATTCAGAGATCTGTGCATGAGGGAGTTTCCATACTGCGTAATATAAGTAAAGTTCCAACTATGCGAGATGAAAAATTATATCTAACACAAAGGAGTTTCACAGAAATCTTTCTTCCAGTTTTTGTCTGAGGATATTTCCTTTTTCACCATAGTCGTCGCTATGCTCCCAAATATCTCTTGGTAGCTTTTTCTCCAAAAGGCATTCCAGAATCCTCTATGAGAAGAAAGGTGTATTTCTGTGAGTGGAACGCACATGTCACAAAGTAGCTCCTTAGAAAGCTTCTCTCCACTTTCTATTTAAAGCCGTTTCTTTCTCACCGTAAGACTCAAAGGGCTTCTGAATATTCCAGTCACAGTGTTATACCTCCCTTCTCGTACAGCATCACGGAAACTCTTTTGGTGAAACAGGTACCAAGTGATATTCGGAAGTATGTGGATGCCGATGGTGAAAAGCGAAATAGCCTCAGACAAAAACTGGAAAGAAGCTTTCTAGGAAACTATTCTGTGATATGTGTAATCATCTCACATAGATAAAGCTTTCTTTACATTATGCAGCTTAGAAACTGTGTTGGACAGATCCACGAAGGGACCTTCAGGAGCACAATCCAGACTATGGCGAAAAAGGAAATATCTTAAGATAAAAAGAGGAAAGAAGCTTTCTATTAATCTGCTTTTGGCTATGTTTATTCATCTCACATAGATGAAGCTCTCCTTACATTATGCATCTTGGAAACACCCTTGTGGATGGATTCGCGAACGGATATTTAGGATCACATTGAGGCCCATGGTGAAAGAGCAAATATAGTCACATAAAAACTGGAGAGAAGCTTTCTGGGAAACTGCTTTGCAACGTGTGCATTCCACTCACAGTTTTAGACCACTCGCCTCATACAGCGTTTGGGAAATCATTTTGGAAAAACAGGCACCAAGTGATATTCAGAAGCATGTTGATGCCGAAGGTGAAAAGGAAAAGAGTCTCAGACAAAACCCAGCTTAGAAACTGTGTTGGACGGATCCACGAAGGGACCTTCAGGAGCACATTCCGGACTATGGCAAAAAAGGAAATATCTTCAGATAAAAACTGGAAAGAAGCTTTCTGTGAATCTGCTTTTTGCTATGTTTGCTATCTACTTTTTGCTATGTTTATTCATATCACATAGATGAAGCTATCTTTACATTACACAGCTTGGAAAATCCCTCGTGGATGGATCCGCGAAGGGATATTTGGGATCACATTCGGGCCAATGTTGAAGAAGGAAATGTAGTTAGAAAAAAACTGGAGAGGCCGGGCGCGGTGGCTCAAGCCTGTAATCCCAGCACTTTGGGAGGCCGAGACGGGTGGATCACAAGGTCAGGAGATCGAGACCATCCTGGCTAACATGGT
>NW_012119910.1:169558-183703 GCF_000951035.1 Colobus angolensis palliatus
GGAGCTTGTAATGAGCCGAGATCGTGCCACTGAATTCCAGCCTGGGCGACAGAGCAAGACTCCGTCTCAAAAAAAAAAAGAAAAGAAAAAAACTGGAGAGAAGCTTTCTGAGAAACTGCTTGGTGATGTGTGCATTCCACTCAGGTAGTTATAACTTTCTTCTCATAAGGCACAGTTTGAACACTGTTCTTGTAAAACCAAAAGAGTGATATTTGCAGCACATTATAGACTATGGCAAAAAGTGAAATGTTGTCCAATAAAAAACAGAAAGAAGGAGTCAAAGAAACTGCTGTCTGACATGTCCATTCTTTTCACATGGTTAAAGCACACTCTACATTTCCCAGTTTGAAAGTTGTTCTTTAGGGTTTTGGGAATGGATAGTAAGTGGCAACTGGAGTCCTCTGTGAGGCAAGGAAATGTCTTCCATCCAAAATCAGAAAGAAGCTTTCTGCGCACCGCTTTTGTGATGTTTGTATTCATCTCATAGAGTTGAATGATTCTTTGGACTGAGCAGTTTGAAATCACTGTTTCTGTGGAATCTGAGAAAGGATATTTGGAAACGCTGTTTAGAATATCCTGACAAAGAAATAACCTCAGAGAGAAACCAAAAGGAAGCATTCTGTGAAACTTCTCTGTGTCACATGAATTCTGCTCACACAATTAAGCTTCTCTTTTCATTGAGCTGTATCATAATATCGTTTTGGTTTAGACTGCAAAGGGATACTCTGGAGCACTTTTAGGCTTATGGTGAGAAAGGAAACGTCTTCAGATAAAAACTGGAGAGAAGCTTTCTGAGGAGCTGCTTTGTGACATGTGCATTCCACTCATAGAAATATAGCTTTCTTCTCCTAGAGGATTCCGGAATCCCTTTTGGAGAAACAGCTACCAAGAGATATTCGGGAGTATAGCAATGACTGTGGTGAAAAGGAAATATCCTCTGACAAAAACTGTAAAGAAGATTTCTGTGAACCTGCTTTGAGTTAGATATATTTACTCATTTCGCATAGTTAAAACTTTAATTATATTACGCAGTTTGGAAACTCTGTGAAGCACAGATCCACGAAGGAATGTTCAGGAGCACATTCAGGCCTACAGTGAAAAAGGAAATATCTTCAGTTAAAAACTGGGTAGAAATTTTCTGAGAAACCACTTTGTGATGTATGCATTCCACTCAGGGAGTTATAACTTTTTTCTCACAAGGCAGCATTTGAACACTGTTCCTGTGAAACCGAAAAAGTGATGTTTCAGAACGCATTGAGGACAATGGCGAAGAGTGAAATATACTGAAATAAAATCGAGGAAGAAGCATTCAATGAATCTGCTTTCTGATATGTGTATTCACATTACAGGGTTAATGCTTACTCTTGCCCAGCTTTGAAACTCTGTCTTTGAAGAATCTGTGAAAGGATATTTAGTGATGCCTGGAGGCTTGTGTTGAGCAAGGAAACGTCTTCTAATGAAACCTGCACAGAAACGTTCTGAGCAACTGCTTTGCAATGTGTGTTTTCGTCTCCTAGAGTTAAACCATTCTTTGGATTGAACAGCTTGAAATCACTGATTTGTGGAGTCTGGGGAAGGAAACTTGGGATGAATCCTTAGAATATGAGGAAAGAAATATCCACAGGTAAAATCCAAAAGGAAGCTTTCTGTGAAACTGCTGTGTGTCATCTTAATTATTCTCACTCAGGTAAGTCCCTCTTTTTATTGAGTAGTTTCCTAACCCTGTGCATGTTTAGCATGTGATGTGATATTCGGAAGCCCTTTGAGGCTTACACTGAAAAAGGAAATATGTTCAGACCGAAACTGGAGAGAAGCTTTCCAAGAAACTGTTTGTGACGGGTGCATTCCACTCCCAGTGTTATACTTCTATTCTCATACAGCATCATGGAAACCCTTTGGAGAAACAGGTACCAAGAGATATTTGGGATCACGTTGATGCTGCTGGTAAAAAGGGAAATAGGCACAGACAAAAACTGGAAAGAATCTTTCTAGGAAACTATTCAGTGATATGTGTAATCATCTCACTTATATAAGGATTTATTTACATTATGCAGCCTGGAAACTGTGATGGACGGATCCACAAAGGGACCTTCGGGAGCACATTCAAGATGAGAGTGAAAAAGGAAATATCTTCAGATAAAAACTGGTAAGAAGCTTTCTGTGAATCTGCTTTTTGCAATGTTTATTCATCTCACATAGATGAAGTTTTCTTTACATTATGCAGCTTAGAATCTCCCCTGTAGATGGATCCGTCAAGGGATACTTGGCATCACATGCGGGCCTATGGTGAAATAGGAAATATAGTGAGATAAAAACTGGAGAGAAACTTTATGAGAAACTGCTTGGTGATGTGTGCATTCCACTCAGGTAGGTATAACTTTCTTCTCATAAGGTACAGTTTGAAAACTGTTCCTGTAAAAACAAAAGAGTGATATTTGGAGCACATTGAAGACTATGGCAAAAAGTGAAATGTGGTCCAATAAAAAACATAAAGAAGCACTCGAGGAAACTGCTCTCTGACATGTCCATTATTTTCACAGGGTTAAATCTTACTCTATATTTCCCAGTTTGAAAGTCGGGCTTCAACGGTTCTGCAAAGAGATAGTGACGACAGAAGACTAGTGTGAGGCAAGGAAATGTCTTCCATCGATAAACGGGGAGAAGCTTTCTTGCAACACTTTGTGATGTTTGTATTCATCTAATAGAGTTAAATCATTCTTTGGATTGAGCAGTTTGAAATCACTGCTTCTGTGGAATGTGAGAAAGGACATTTGGAAACGCTCTTTAGAATATACTGAAAAAGTAATAACCTCAGATTGAACACAGAAGGAAGCTTTCTGTGAAACCGCACTATGTCACATGAATTCCACTCACACAGTTAAACTTCTCTTTTCAATGAGTGGTATCCTAACACTGTTTTTGTTTAGTCTGCAACGGTATATTCTGGAAGGCTTTCAGGCTTACGATGAGAAAGGAAACGACATCAGATAGAAAGTGGAAAGAAGCTTTTTGATGAGCTACTTTGTGACGTGTGCATTCCACTCACAGAAATATAACTTTCTTCCCCTAAAGGATTCCGGAATCTCTTTCGGAGACAAAGCTACAATACAGACATTCGGGAGTATAGGGAAAGCTATGGGGAAAATAGAAATATCCTCTGACAAAAACTGGAAATAAGATTTCTGTGAAATTGGTTTGTGTTAGATATATTTATTCATCTCACATAATTAAAACCTTAATTATATTGCGCAGTTTGGAATCTCCCTCATGCACAGATCCGTGAAGGGACGTTCGGAAGCACATTCAGGACAACACTGAAAGGGGAGATATCTTCTGATAAAAACTGGATAGAAGCTTTCTGAAAAACTACTTTGTGACATATGCATTCCACTCAGAGTGTTATATCTCTTTGCCCACAAAGCAGTGTTTGATCACTGTTCCTGTGAAACCAAAAAGGTGATATTTTGGAACGCATTGAAGACTATGGTGAATAGTGAAATATACTGAAGTAAAATCGAGGAAGACGTGTTCCAAGAATCTGCTCTCTGATATGTGCATTCACTCCACAGAGTTAATGCTTACTCTATGTTGCCCAGTTTTGAAACTCTGTCTATCAAGAATCTGTGAAGTCATATTTAGTAACGCCCAGAGGCTTGTGGTCAGCGAGGAAACGTCTTCCAATGAAACCTGCAGAGAGACGTTTTGAGCAACTGTTTTGTGATGTGTGTATTTGTCTCATAGAGGTAAACCATTTTTTGGATTGAGCAGTGTGAAACCACTGTTTTTGTGGCATCTGAGGAAGGACATTTTGGGAACGATCCTTAGAATATGGAGAAATAAAAATCTTCAGGTAATCCGGAAGGAAGATTTCTATGAAACTACTGTGTGTTCTGTGTCGTCTTAATTCCTTTCACTCAGATAAGCCTCTCTTTCATTGAGTAGTTTTCTAGTGCTGTGTATGTTCAGCTTGTGATGGGATATTCGGCAGCACTTTGAGGCTTACGGTGAAAAAGTAAATATGTTCTGACCGATATGGAGAGAAGCTTTCTGAGGAACTACTTCGTGATGTGTGCATTCCACTCACGGTGTTATACCTCTCTTCTCATACAGCGTTGGGGAAACTCTTTTGAAGAAACAGATACCAAGTTATATTCGGGAGCATGTTGATGCTGATGGTGAAAAGGGAAATAGCCTCAGACAAAAACTGGAAAGAAGTTTTCTAGGAAACTAATCTGTGATATCTGTAATTATCTTACATACATAAAGCTTTCTTTACATTCTGCAGCTTGGAAATTGTCATGGACAGATCCACGAAGGGATCATCGTGAACAAATTCTGGACTAGGGTGCAAAAGGAAATATTTTCAGAAAAAAACTGGAAAGAAGTTTTATGTAAATCTGCTTTTTCTTATGTTTATTCATCGCACATAGATGAAGCTTTGTTTACATTACACAACTTGGAAACTCCCTCGTGGATGGATCCGTGAAGGGATATTAGGGATCACATTCGGGCCTATGGTGAAATAGAAAATATAGTCAGATAAAAATTGGAGAGAAGCTTTCTGAGGAACTGCTTGGTGATGTGTACATTCCACTCAGGGTGTTGTTACTTTCTTCTCATAAGGTACAGTTTCAACTCTCTTCCTGTAAAACCAAAAGTGTTATATTCAGAGCACATTGAAGACTATGGCAAAAAGTGAAATGTCGTCCAATAAAAAAGAGAAGGAAACACTCAAAGAAACTGCTCTCTGACATATCCTTTCTTTTCACAGGGTTAAAGCTTCCTTTACATTTCCCAGTTTGAAAGTCCATCTTTGAGGTTTCTGCGAAGGGATAGTATGGGGCAACCGGAGACCTATGTCGAGCAAGGAAATGTCTTCCATCAAAAATCGCAGAGAAGCTTTCTGTGCAACTATTTTGTGATGTTTGTATTCATCTCATAGAGTTAAAACACCCTTTGCATTGAGCAGTTTGGAATCACTGTTTCTGTGGATTCTGAGAAAGGACATTTGGAGACACTCTTTAGAATATCCTGAAAAAGAACAACCTCAGAGAGAACCCAGAGGGAAGCTTTCTGTGAAACTGCTCTTTGTCACGTGGATTCTGCTTATGCAGTTAAGCTTCTCTTTTCATTGAGCTGTATCATAACACTGTTTTTGCTTTGTCTGTGAAGGGATATTCAGGAGCACTTTGAGGTTTATGGTGAGAAAGGAAACGTCTTCATATAGAAGCTGGAGAGAAGCTTTCTGGGGAGCTGCTTTGTAAAGTGTGCATTCTACTCACAGAAATATACCAGTCTTCTCCTAGAGAACTCCAGAATTCCTTTTGGAGAAAGTGCTTCCAAAAGACATTCGGGAGTATAGGGATGGCTATGTTGAAAAAGGAAATATCCTCAGACAAAAACTGGAAAGAAGATTTCTGTGAAACTGCTTTGTGTTAGCTATATTTATTCGTCTTGCAGAGTTAAACTTTTCTTTCATTATGCGGTATGGAAACTCCGTCATGCACGGATTCACAAAGAGTCATTAGGGAGCACATTGAGGCCAAAGGTGAAAGAGCAGAAATCTTCAGATAAAACTGCATAGAAGCTTTCTGAGAAACTACTTTGTGATGTATGCATTCCACTCAGGGGTTTATACCTCTTTTCTCACAAGGCAGCGTATGAACACTGTTCCTGTGAAACCAAAAAAGTTATATTTCCAAACGCATTCAGGACTATGACGAATAGTGAAATATACTGAAAAAAAATCGAAGAAGAACCATTCCAAGAATCTGCTCTCTAATATGTTCGTTCACTTCGCAGAGTTAATGCTTACTCTATGTGGCTCAGTTTCGAAATTCTGTTTTGAAGAATCTGTGAAGGGATATGTAGTGATGCTCAAAGGCTTGTGGTGAGCAAGGAAACGCCTTCCAATGAAACCTGCAGAGGAACGTTCTGAGCAACTGCTTTGCAATGTGTGTATTCGTCTCTTAGAGATAAACCATTCTTTGGATTGAGCATCTTAAAATCACTGTTTTTGTGGAATCTGAGGAAAGACATTTGGGAATGATCCTTATAATATGGAGAAAGAAATATCCTCAGTTAAAATCCAGAAGGAAACTTTCTGTGAAACTGCTCTGTGGCGTCTTCATTCCTCTCACTCAGCTAAGCCTCTCTTTTCATTGAGCAGTTTTCTAGCCCTGTGTATGTTTAGCGCATGATGGGATATTTCTGAGCACTTTGAGGCTAACGGTGAAAAAGGAAATATGTTCAGACCGAAACTGGAGAGATGCTTTTCGAGTAACTGCTTTGTGACATGTGCATTCCACTCACAGTGTTATACTTCTCTTCTCATACAGCGTCAGGGAAACCCATTTGGAGAAACAGATACCAGGTGATATTCGGGATCATGTTGATGGTGATGGTCGAAAGGGAAATAACCCCAGACTAAAAATGGAATGAAGCTTTCTAGGAAACTACTCTGTGATATCTGTAATCATTTCACATAGATAAAGCTTTCTTTACATTACGCAGCTTGGAAACTGTCATGAACGGACCCATGAAGGGACCGTCAGGAGCCATTCTGAACTGTGGTGAAAAAGGAAATATCTTCAGATAAAAACTGGAAGGAAGTTTTCTGTGAATCTGATTTTCGCTATGTTTATTCATCTCATGTACATGAAGCCTTCTTTACATAAGCAGCTTGGAAACTAACTCATGGATGGATACGGGAAGGGATATTTGGGATCACATTTGAGCTTTTGGTGAAAGAGGAAATATAGTTAGATTCAAAACTGGAGGGAAGCTTTCTGAGAAACTGCTTGTTGATATGCGCATTCCACTCAGGTAGTTATAACTTTCTTCACATAAGGCACAGGTTGAACACTGTTCCTGTAAAACCAAAAGATTGATATTTGGAGCACATTGAAGACTATGGCAAAAAGTGAAATGTCGTCCAATAAAAAACAGAAAGAAGCACTCGAAGAAACTGCTCTCTGACATGTCCATTCTTTTCACAGAGTTAAAGCTTACTCTACATTTCCCAGTTTGCAAGTTGGTCTTTGAGGATTCTGTGCAGGGATAGTAAGTGGTGACCGGAGGCCTGTGTGAGGGAAGGAAATGTCTTCCATAGAAAGTCAAAGAGAAGCTTCCTGCGCAAATCTTTTGTGATGTTTGTATTCATCTCATAGCGTTAAATCATTCTTTGGATTGAGCAGTTTGAAATCACTGTTTCTGTGGAATCTGAGAAAGGACATTTGGAAATGCTATTTAGAATATCCTGGAAAAGAAATAACCTCAGAGAGAAACCAGAAGGAAGCTTTTGTGAAACTGCTCTGTTTCTCGTGAATTCCGCTCACACAGTTAAGCTTCTCTATTCATTGAGCTGTATCATAACACTGTTTTTGTTTAGGCTGTGAAGGGATATTCTGGAGGGCTTTGAGGCTTACGGTGAGGAAGGAAACGTCTTCAGATAGAAACTGGAGAGAAGCTTTCTGAGGAGCTGCTTTGTGATGTATGCATTCCACTCACAGAAATATACCTTTCTTTCCCTGTAGGATTCCGGAAATCTTTGGAAAAAAAGCTACAAAACAGACATTTGGGAGTATAGGGAAGGCTATGGTGAAAAAGAAAATATCCTCAGACAAAAACTGGAAAGAAGATTTCTGGGAAACTGCTTTGTTTTAGATATATTTATTCATCCTGCTTAGTTAAAACGTTAATTATATTACCCAGTTTGCAAACTCCATCATGCAGAGATCCACGAAGGGAATTTCCAGAATGCATTCAGGCCTACGGTGAAAGAGGAGATATCTTCAGATAAAAACTGGATAGAAGCATTCTGAGAACACTTTGTGATGTATGCATTCCACTCATGGAGTTGTACCTCTTTTCCCACAAGGCTGTGTTTGGACACTGTTCCTCTGAAACCGAAAACATGGTATTTTGTAATGCATTGAGGACTATGTCGAATAGTGTTATATACTGAAAGAAAATCGAGGAAGAAGTGTTCAAAGTATCTGTCTCTGATATGTGCATTCACTTTACAGAGTTAATGCTTACTCTAAATTGCCCAGTTTCGAGACTCCGTCTTTGAAGAATCTGTGAAGGGATATTTAGTGATGCCCAGACACTTGTGTGGGCGAGGAAACATCTTCCGATGAAACCTGCAGAGAAACGTTCTGAACAACTGCTTTCTGATGTGTGTATTCGTTTCATAGAGTTAAAACTTTGTTTGGATTGAACAGCTTGAAATCACTGTTTTTGTTCAAAATCCAGAAGAAAATCCAGCCTCATTCTTAAATATGCTGACTGAGGTGCTAACCCAATATACCTGGTTAGATTCGGCCTCCCCCACAGGGGCCACCATTTTGGCGTTTTATTTCATTTCTCAATCAGCTCCTGCCATTCGTAAAAAAAAACTTCAAAAGGTAGAGGATGGTCCTCAGACACCAATACAAGACCTCGTTAAACTAGCTTTTAAGGTCTATAACTCCAGAGAGGAGACGGCTGAAGCACAGCAACAGGCTCGCCTTGAACAGAAGGTTCAGCTCCTAGCAGTGGCTTCACAGCCCAGTCGTAACCGCAGGCCAGAGAGCATACACCCCGCAGGCTCCAAGGCTACAAAAGGAGCCTGCTATACATGCGGCAAGGCAGGACACTATGCCAACAGCTGTCTGCAATGGCCCCAAGCCCCGAAACAGCCTTGCTATAAGTGCAAGGCATCAGGATATTGGGCCAGTGAATGTCCTAACCCTCGTCAATCAGCAACCCCATTCCCTGCTTGCCAGCAGGGAGGACACTGGAAGTCTGACGGCCCCACCCTGAGAACAGGTGCCACGTCTCCACGTGACCCCCTTTCCTAGGAACCTAGGAGTTCCTTCCAGCGCCTATATCTGGATGATGACAACTGAAGGTGCCGAGACTCGAGGTCCTTCATCACCCTCACCGAGCTGCGGGTATCTCTCCTGGTAGTGGGTAAGACAGTTAATTTTTTAATCAACAGTGACACTACCTATTCTGTTTTGCTGTGCTTCTCTGTACCTAGCCTTCCACCCAATTCCACCCACCTACTACTCCCCTCTGTAGTAGGAGTAGACGGAAAGCCATCCACTCCACTAAAACTCCACCCCTTAATTGCTGCCTGGCCAACAACTACTTTGCACACTCGTTCCTTATTCCCAGCTAAAAAGTGCCCCTACCGAAAGCAATCGGTGGAAATCAGTTTGGCTTTCCCCCACTCGCCTCACACTTAATAAATTTTCTTAACTATCTCATACTCCCCAGCCTTGCCAGGATCATCCTTCTGGGTTTTGCCCATATTCCAACAGGGTTATAAAACTACTCAACGTAAGGAGAGGCTTAAATAAGCGAGAGGAATTAAGACGACACAGAATAGTTTCACAAAAAGCTTCCTTCTGGATTTTACCTGAGGGTATTTCTTTCTCCATGTTCTAAGGATCGTTCCCAAATGTCCTTCCTCAGATTCCATAAAAACAGTGATTTCAATCTGGTCAATCCAAAGAACGGTTTAAATCTAGGAGACGAATACACACATCGTAAAGCATTTGCTCAGAAAGTTACCAGCAGGTTTCATCAGAAGAAGTTTCCTTGCTCACCACAAGCCTCCGGGCTTCACTAAATATCCCTACACAGATTCTTTAAAGACAGAATTTCGGAAGTTGGCAACATAGAGTAAGTATAAAGTCTGTGAAGTTAATTCACGTATCAGAGAGCAGATTCTTGGAACGCTTCTTTCTCGATTTTATTTCAGTATATTTCACTATTTGCCGTAGTCCACAATGTGCTCCAAAATATCACTTTTTCGGTTACACAGGAACAGTGTTTAAACACTGCCTTGTTAGAAAAGAGGTATAACACCCTGAGCGGAATGCATACATCACAAGTAGTTTCTCAGAAAGCTTCTATCCAATTTTTATCTGAAGATATCTCCTCTTTCACCATAGGCCTGAATGTGCTCCTAAATGTCACTTCGTGGATTCGTGCATGACAGAGTTTCCAAACTGCATAATATAAGACAGCTTTGAACTATCAGAGATGAATAGATATTTCTAACATGAAGCAGTTCCACAGAAAACTTCTCTCCAGTTTTGTCTAAGGATATTTCCTTTTTACCATGGCCGTCCCTGTACTCCTAAATGTCTCCTGGTAGCTTTTTCTCCAAAAGGCACTCCTAAATCCTCTAGGAGAAAACGGTATATTTCTGTGAGTGGAATGCACACGTCACAAAGCAGTTCCTCGGAAAGCTCATCTGCAGTTTTGGTCTGAACATATTTCCTTTTTTACCATAAGATTCAAAGTGCTCTCTAGTCTCCCATCAGATGCTAAACATACACAGGGTTATAAAACTACTCAGTGTAAGGAGAGGCCTAACTAAGTGAGAGGAATTAAGATGACACAGAGTAGTTTCACAGAAAGCTTCCTTCTGGAATTTAACCTGAGGATATTTCTTTCTCCATGTTCTAAGGATCGTTCCCAAATGTCCTTCCTCAGATTCCACAAAAACAGTGATTTCAATCTGCCCAATCCAAAGAAAGGTTTAAATAGATTAGTCGAATAAACACATAGCAAAGCGGTTGCTCTGAAAGTTGCTCTGAAGGTTTCATCGGAAAATGTTTCCTTGCTCACCACAAGTCTCCGGGTGCCACTAAATATCCCTTCACAGTTTCTTCAAAGACAGAATTTTGAAACTGGGCAACATAGAGTAAGCATAAATTCTGTGAATTGAATGCACTTATCAGGGAGCAGATTCTTGGAACGCTTCTTTCTCGACTTTATTGCAGTATATTTCACTGCTTGGTATAGTCTTCAGTGCGCTCCGAAATATCACTTTTTTGCTTACACAGGCACAGTGTTTAAACACTGTCTTGGGAGAAAAGAGGTATAAATCCCTGAGCAGAATGCAGACATCCCAGGAAGTTTTTCAGAAAGTTTCTTTCTAGTTTACATCTGAATATATCTCCTCTTTCACCATAGGTCTAAATGTCCTACGGGATGTCCATTTGTGGATTCGTGCATGACAGAGTTTCCAAACTGCGTCATATAAGAAAGGTTTGAAATATGCGAGAGGAATAGATATATCTAACATGAAGCAGTTTCACAGAAATATTCTTTCCAGTTTTTGTTTGAGGATAATTCCTTTTCACCATACCCATCCCTTTACTCCCGAATGTCTCTTGGTAGCTTTTTCACCAAAAGGGATTCCGGAATCCTCTAGGAGAAGAAAGGTATATTTCTGTGAGTGGAATGCACACGTCACAAAGCTGCTCCTCAGAAAGCTTCTCTCCAGTTTCTAGCTGAAGACGTTTCCTTCCTCAGCATAACCATCAAATTGCTCCTGAGTATTCCTTCGAGGTCTAAACAAAAACAGTTTCATGATACCGTTCAATGAAAAGAGAAGATTAACTGTGTGAGCGGAAATCATGTGACACAGAGCAGGTTCACAGAAAGATTCCTTCTGGTTTCTCTCCGATGTTATTTCTTTTTCAGGGTATTCTAAAGAGCGTCTCCAAATGTCCTTTCTCAGATTCCACAGAAACAGTGATTTCAAACTGCTCTATCCAAAGAATGATTTAACTATTTGAGATGAATACAAACATCACAAAAGATTGTGCAGAAAGCTCCTCTCCAATTTTCGAAGGGTTATATTTATTTGCTCTACACAGGCCTCCAGTTGCCCCTAACTATCCCTTCACAGAACGTCAAAAAGCAGTTCCTCATAAAACTTCTTTCCAGTTTCGGTCTGAACATATTTCATTTCTAACCATCAGCCTCAAAGTGCTTCCGAATGTCCCATCACACTCTAAACATAAAAAGGGTGAAGAAACTACTCAACATAAGGAGAGGCTTAACTAAGTGAGAGGAATTAAGACGACACAGACTAGTTTCACAGAAAGTTTCCTTCTGAATTCTACCTGAGGATATTTCTTTCTAAATGTTCTAAGGATTGTTCCCAAATGTCCTTCCTCAGATTCCACAAAAACAGTGATTTGAATCTGCTCAATCCAAAGAATGGTTTAAATCTTTGAGATGAATACACACATTGCAAAGCAGTTGCTCAGAAAGTTACTCTGCAGGTTTCATTGGAAGATGTTTCCTTGCTCACCAGAAGCCACCGGGCATCACTAAATATCCCTTCACAGATTCTTCAAAGACAGAATTTCGAAACTGGGCTACATCGAGTAAGCATTAACTGTGTGAAGTGATTGCACGTATCAGGGAGCAGATTTTTTGAACGCTTCTTCCTGGATTTTGTTTCAGTATATTTCAGAATTCACCATAGTCCTCAGTGTGCTCCGAAATATCACATTTTCGGTTTCACAGGAACAGTGTTCAAACTCTGCCTTGGGAGAAAAGAGGTATAACTCCCTGAGTGTAATGAATATATCACAAGTAGTTTCTCAGAAAGCTTCTTTCCAGTTTTTATCTGAAGATATCTCCTCTTTCACCATAGGCCTGAATGTGCTCCTGAACACTCTTCACGGATACGTGCATGACGGAATTTCCAAACTGCGTACTATAAGAAAGGTTTTAACTATGCGAGATCAATAGGTATATCTAACACGAAGAACTTCCACATAAATCTTCTCTCCAGGTTTAACTGAGGATATTTCCTTTTTCACTATAGCCATCCCTATACTCCCGAATGTCTCTTGGTAGCTTTTCCTTGAAAAGGGATTCTGGAATCCTCTAGGACAATAAAGGTATATTTCCGTGATTGGAATGCACACGTCACAAAGCAGCTCCTCAGAAAGCTTCTCTCCAGTTTCTATCTGAAGACATTTTCTTTCTCGCTGTAACCCTCAAATCATTCTGAATATCCCTTCACAGTCTAAATAAAAACAGTGTTATGATACTTCTCAATGAAAAGAGAAGTTTAGATGTGAGAGCGAAATACACGTGACAAGGAGCAGTTTCACATAAAGCTTCTTTGTGGTTTCTGTCTGAGGATATTTCTTCTTCAGGATATTCTAAAGAGCATCTCCAAATGTGCTTTCTCAAATTCCAGAGAAACAGTGATTTCAAACTGCTAAATCCAAAGAATGTTTTAACTCTTTGAGATGAACACAAACATCAGAAAAAAGTCGTGCAGAAAGCTTCTCTCCAATTTTCGATGGAAGACATTTCCTTGCTCAACACAGGCCTCCGGTTGCCACTTACTGTCCCTTTGCAGTACCCTCAGAAGCCGACTTTCAAACTGGGAAATGTAGAGTAAGCTTTAACACTGTGAAAACATTGGGCATGTCAGAGAGCAGTTTCTTCGAGTTCTTGTTTCTGTTTTTTATTGGATGACATTTCACTTACGCCATAGTCTGCAATGTGCTCCGAATATCACTCTTTTGGTTTTACAGGAACAGTGTTCAAACTGTGCCTTATGAGCAGAACATTAAAACAACCTGAGTGGAATGCACACACCACAAAGCAGTTTCTCAGGAAGCTTCTCTCCAGTTCTTATCTGACTATATTTCCTATTTGATCATGGGCCCGAATGTGATCCCAAATATCCTTTCGTGGATCCATCCATGAGGGAGTTTCCAAGCTGTCTAATGTAAAGAAAGATTCATCTATGTGAGAAGAATAAACAAAGAAAAAAGCCGATTCACAGAAAGCTTCTTTCCAATTTTTATCTGAAGATACTTCCTTTTTCACCATGGTCCTGAATGTGCTCCCAAAAATCCCTTTGTGGATCCATCCATGACAGTTTTCAAGCTGTGAAATAAAAGGAAATGTGAGATGAGTACACATATCACAGAGTAGTTTCCTAGAAAGCTTTTTCCAGGTTTTGTCTGAGTCTACTTCCCTTTTCATCATCGGCATCAACATGCTCCCGAATATCACTTGGTACCTGTGTCTCCAAAAGTGTTTCCCCGACGCTGTATGAGATGAGAGGTATAACACTGTAAGTGGAATGCACACGTCACAAAGCAGTTTCTTGGAAATCTTCTCTCCAGGTTAGGTCTGAACATGTTTCCTTTTTCACCGTAAGCGTTAAAGTCCTCCCGAAAATCCCATCACATGCCACACATACACAGGGTTATAAAACTACTCAACATAAGGAGAGGCTTAACTAAGCAAGAGCAATTAAGATGACACAGTTTAGTTTCACAGAACCTTCCTTCTTGATATTACCTGAGGATATTTCTTTCT